>NC_090267.1:407116185-407719241 GCF_040414725.1 Anabrus simplex | reverse complement strand
ATGTGTAACGAACAAGTTATGTATTGAACCCATTACATGAAATAATTCAATTGTACTTTTCCATCGCATACTAAGGAACTGGGCGAGTTGGTTGTGCGGTTAGGGGCGCGCAGCTGTGAGCTTGCTTTCGGAAGATAGTGGGTTTGAACCCCACTGTCGGCAACTCTGAAGATGGTTTTCCGTGCTTTCCCATTTTCACATCAGGCAAATGCTGGGGCTGTACCTTAATTAAGGCCACGGCCGCTTCCTTCCCAGTCCTAGCTCTTTCCTATCCCATCGTCGCCATAATACCTATCTGTGTCGGTGCGACGTAAAGCAAATAGCAAAAGAAAGGAAAAAGATACCGCTGAAAATGACAGCAGCACATTAAGGTAGATCTTTGGTCAGCAAACAGCGAGCAAATTTCGGACAGTGACTTTGGAAATCTAAGTTTGTGTCTGTTACCTAACGCAGATATTGTGACCAAATGTATCGCAAGATGTTTTAGAAATACAGAAATGAGTTTCGCGAAACGTGAAAAATATTTCAGGAGAGTAACCAATTCCAAACGTTTGAAATCTAGTTATTAACGGGTTAATCACATAAAATTCCCTACTACCTCAGTCAACAACTTGACAGAATGCATGTTAGAACAAGCAAAATTAAAGGATTATAAAGGACGTAGGTTGATCCTGGGTCAAATCCTCTATTGTTCGTTTCTTTACCGGGCGTATAAAGGATGGTCGAAAACAACATGAACTAGATACATCACTGTTAGAGGGTTGGTCATACTGATAAATAATTTGAAAAAAAGTAATTCGATATCTCACACCGTTCTGTGCAGATAAGAGAACACCACCAAAGTAGAAGTGAAAAAATGTCTCTAGCCCACCCTCCCACACCCCTAGCATACAATTCACGCATGTGTGAAAGAAGAACAGCGATCTGTTACTCGATGTTTTTGAATGGCGAAGGTGTGAAACCTACCGAAATTCATAGAGGAATGTCAATGATAGACCAGTACTGCCTGTGGAACAGTTGCGACCATCCTGAGGATCTTCCACATCCATTATTTTCACTAGTTCACACCCCTAGTGCCAACGGCCGTAGCTGTATTGAAACACCGGATCCCATGAGATCTTCGAAGTTAAGCAACATTGGGTGTGGTCAAGATTTGAATGGGTTGCCACGCGCTGTTGGTGGGGGGTAAGGGAATAGAGGAGCGGAAAGGAACTGACCATCCTACCGTACGTAAACTCCAGCTTAGGCACACCTCTGCGGAGGTTCGGACTTTCCCTCGGGCAGGACACACCCTTACCTTTACAGCCCTAGTCATTATCACATAATTGCGCCGCTCAAGGAGGCACTGGAAGGAATATATATTCTATTTAGATGAAGATGAATGATCAAGGCGGTGCACGAGTGAGCACTGTTGCCAGGTAGCCTATACAAATAAACATTCGGTAGATTTTCCTTAAAATTTTCGGGAGTTTTAATGAAAATTTAGCTACTTAATTAGTAATCTGTCCGCCTCTGTGGTGTAGTGGTTAGTGTGATTAGTTGCCACCCCTGGAGGCCCGGGTTCGATTCCCGGCTCTGCCACGAAATTTGAAAAGTGGTACGAGGGCTGGAACGGGGTCCACTCAACCTCGGGAGGTCAACTGAGTAGACGTGAGTTCGATTCCCACCTCAGCTATCCTGGAAGTGGTTTTCCGTGGTTTCTCACTTCTCCTCCAGGCAAATGCCGGGATGGTACCTAACTTAAGGCCACCGCCGCTTCCTTCGCTCTTCCATGTCTATCCATTTCAATCATTCCATCCCCCACCAAGGCCCCTGCTCAGCATAGCAGGTGAGGCAGGTGAGGCCGCCTGGGGAGGTACTGGTTATCCTCACCAGTTGTATCCCCGGCCCAATGTCTAACGCTCCAGGACACTGCCCTTGAGGCGGTAGAGGTAGGATCCCTCGCTGAGTCCGAGGGAAAAGTCAACCCTGGAGAGTAAGCAGATTAATAAAGAAAATATATATATATATATATTTTTGCTAGTTGCTTTTACGTCGCACCGACACAGATAGGTCTTATGACGACGATGGGACAAGGAAGGGCTAGGAGTTGGAAGGAAGCGGCCGTGGCCTTAATTAAGGTACAGCCCCAGCATTTGCCTGGTGTGCAAAATAGGAAACCACGGAAAACCATCTTCAGGGCTGCCGACAGTGGGATTCGAACCTACTATCTCCCGAAAACTGGATACTGGCCGCACTTAAGCGACTGCAGCTATCGAGCTCGGTATTAGAATTTGTATACCACCAGCTCTCCTACCCTGCCGGACAACATTCTGATAGTGAATTTTTATTATTATTATTATTTTTTATTTTTTATTTTTTTGCTAACGGACTCGGACGTCAGCCTCATAACGTATCCAAGTTATGATACCGTTGTCCACCACTTTAACTAAATATAATAAATTTAAAAATATATTCGAAGTTTTCATTTAACTTGGCCTTTAAATATATTTTATGACTCTGAACAACGTTACAAAAAGATGCTAGATTACTCATTTGCAGGTGTAATACTGAAGACACCAGTGGCGGCGATTATCGGAGGGTGAGGGGGGCACTCGCCCCCTCCTTCACTTTATGGAGAAAAATTAAATTTTGTTCCAGTTTAGTAACCTAAAACTAGAACATTAAAAAAAGCAATTTGTCCAAATTCTGTTGTGCCTTGCCTAATTATTTCCTTTAATTTTAAGTTATCTTGTGGCAAATGATAGACTTGGATGTTAAAGTTCTATGGAAGGAGAGCTCAATAATTTCAAATAAATAAATAAATAAATAAATAAATAAATAAATAAATAAATAAATAAATAAATAAATAAATAAATAAATAAATAAATAAATAAATAAATAAATAAATAAATAAATAAATAAATAAATGAATAAATAAATAAATAAATAAATAAGGCAACGCGTCCCTGGTCTGCGGACTGGATGTTTGTGTCTCCCTTAACGTTCCTTTCATCACATTCAACACTCTACACTTCTGCAATTCTAATAACACGCAGGTTCATAACATATGGCGCAAGTAGGAGCAAACGATCTCTATAAGTCGACGCCCCGAAATAATAGCATTTAAAAATAATATATTTTTCAGCGCTACAGCAAGTAGTGGAGATTCGCGTAACAGCGTGTAGAAGCGCGATTAGTATTTCATGGCACAAAACCTTAGTTGCTCACATGTGTAATTATTTCTTAGGTAAAGTTTTTATTGTACCTATAGTATTGAATCAAAATCTCAAAAAATGTATTATTACCGCAGTTAAGTCGGTAAAGTCAAACTTTACTTCTCTGTCGATCGCTCAAAGAGCATCAAAAACTTACCATTTTGTAGCTAGTTTGTTTCGAACTTGTTATTTGTCCCCCTCTCCTCCCCACTATATTCCCCAGGCCACCGGTGGTATTTTGTTTTCTATAAATGTTTGCGGCTCGGCCCACCCCCCACTTCTCATTTCCAATCTCCGCTACTAGAAAACACTACAAATTTGTATTTGGAACAAATTAAGTATCTATATGGGTTGAAAACCATTATATTCCCAGTCCTCTAATTGGTTATCTCACTGCAACGTACTCTTATTAACACTTGATGAGAGATTGCAATCTTCGAAAGTGAATAGTGAAAGGAGTATTTCCAGTGAGAAGAAGGGAACAGATCGGTGTAGACGATGTGTGCAAGACAAATTGTATTCATCAAGAAAGTTCGCAAGCTTATAGAAGAAAAATAATACTTCAGTTTACAATAAAGCGGATATTTATGTCTGAAGTTCACTGAATGCGATTGCTCCTGACAAGATAGCATAAGCGATGAAAAGAGTTTGATGCAAAATGTAGAAAGCTATTTTTCACGAAATCTCATCGTAATGAACTGCAGAAGGAGGGTCACAAATAAAAGTGAATAGACAGCTGACGAAACGAAAATAAAGTTTCCAGGAAATAGAGGTACAGCAAATATCATTAATCATTGACTTGCGTTATCAGGAGCGGAGAAAGAAATTCTATCGAGATTCCCTCTCCAAGATTAAGAGAGTCTTTATAGTTACAAAAACTCTCCTGAATTGGACAGCTTCGGACAATCGCGGTATTAACACAGTTAAGTTTATCTTGTGGCAAATTATAGACTTGGATGTTAAAGTTCTATGGAAGGAGATCTCAATAATTTAAAATAAATAAATAAATAAATAAATAAATAAATAAATAAATAAATAAATAAATAAATAAATAAATAAATAAATAAATAAATAAATAAATAAATAAATAAATAAATAAATAAATAAATAAATAAATAAATAAATAAATTCCCATAGCAGCTAAAGTAGGGTTGAAGAATGCCATTTACAAAACGGTGTTCATCACCAACATCAGAGATGCGCCCAACTAAATACAACATTGTGATACTGTGATAAAGAAGACTAACTCCTACAAATATCTCGGAGAATGGATCACTTCGAATTTTAGTGAAGATCTAGCCATGAAAGCCCGGTGTACTAAACTGTAGAGAGCTTTCCTTCTCTGTAAGAACGTTTACAATTCCAAATCCCTTTCCCTTTGCCTCAAACTTCAACGCTATGAAACCGCAGTAAAACCTTCCGTACTGCATACTTCAGAATGCTTGGACATGGTAAAGAAAAACGGACATTTCAGGAATTTGGAACTGAAAGAACGAAAGATCCTGAGAAAAATCATGGCCATAACAACGAGCTTTACCTACATTTAGAGAGCATAACATCAGCCATGAGAAAGAGAAGACCTATCTTCTACGGACACAGAGTAAGAGTGGACAACAAGAGACTGACCTCAAGTATCTTCAACACGCTTTCTAGAGGGAAGAAGACAAGTGCTAAATGGACGAAACTGGTTAGAAAAGGCCTACAAATTTTAAACATTGATCACATAGATGACAGGGATAAATTTAGAATGCTGATCAGAACATCCGACAGCCTCCAGTCACTGACAGCTAAAACACTGCGTCCTGGAGTGGGAGTGAAGTGGACTCGGGAAAGGAAATTTTTTTTTTGCTAGGGGCTTTACGTAGCACCGACACAGATAGGTCTTATGGCGACGATGGGATAGGAAAGGCCTAGGAGTTGGAAGGAAGCGGCCGTGGCCTTAATTAAGGTACAGCCCCAGCATTTGCCTGGTGTGAAAATGGGAAACCACGGAAAACCATCTTCAGGGCTGCCGATAGTGGGATTCGAACCTACTATCTCCCGGATGCAAGCTCACAGCCGCGCGCCTCCGGGAAAGGAAAGCAACCAACAAAGATGAAGGGGAATACTAGGCTAAGAAGATTTTTTTTTTGCTAGTTGTTTTACGTCGCACCGACACAGATAGGTCTTACAGCGACGATGGGACAGGAAAGGGCTAGGAGTGGGAAGGAAGCGGCCGTGGCCTTAATTAAGGTACAGCCCCAGCATTTGCCTGGTGTGAAAATGGGAAACCACGGAAAACCATTTTCAGGGCTGCCGACAGTGGGGTTCGAACCTACTATCTCCCGAATACTGGATACTGGCCGCACTTAAACGACTGCAGCTATCGAGCTCGGTAGGCTAAGAAGAAAGCTCACCATAGTTAGGAATCACGCGGTCCAAGGGGCATAAAAAAAAAAAAAAAGGTGTACAATTTTGCTTCCGCCGTTTGCCGATGGATGGCGACAACGGTACGTAGCGGTCGAACGAAACAGATCGCAGACGTCAGGCAGTTAGCTTGGACCTCGGTGAATATAACCCCATTCAAACATTAGTCGATGTGTGTCTGCATCATAAAGTTGTTCTCGATTGAGCATGGCAGTGTACGAGCCAAATTCTCGCCATATGCAGGAGGTGTTATGTTTTGTTTCAATATGAAGAAAATAGCAGCTGAGTCTCCTCGAATGCTCTCACGTAAGTATGGTGAGGACGCTATTAGTGGAAGAACGTGTCGTGAGTGGTTTCAACGCTTCAAAAACGGTGATTTTAACGTCGAAGACCGGCATAGTGGTGGAAGAGAGAAAGTTTTCGAAGATGCAGAATTGGAGACATTGCTGAGTGAAGACTCGCGTCAAACTCAAGAAGAATTGGCACGGTCGGTGCTAGTGACACAGGAAGCCATTTCAAAACGTCTCAAGACCATGGGGATGATTCAGAAAGAAGGAACTTGGGTCCCGTATGAGTTGAAACCAAGAGACGTTGAACGGGGACGAAAAATGGGTTCATTACAATAACCCTAAACGCAAAAAATCATGGGGATATCCCGGCCATGCTCCAACGTCGACGGCAAAACCGAATATTCACGGCTCCAAAATCATGCTCTGCATTTGGTGGGACCAGCTCGGTGTCGTGTACTATGAGGTGTTAAACCCCGGTGAAGCAATCACAGGTGCTCGTTATCGAACGCAATTAATGTGTTTGAGCAGAGCATTGAAAAACAAACGGCCGCAATACAGCGAGAGGCACGATAAAGTGATTTAGCAACACGGCAACGCTCAATCCCACGTTGCAAAAGAGGTCAAAACATACCTGGGAATGTTAAAATGGGACGTCCTATCTCACCCGCCGTATTCTCCTGACATTGCTCCCTCTGATTATCACCTGTTTCGATCAATGGCGCATGGCCTTGCTGACCGACACTTCCGATCTCATGAAGAAGTCACAAATTGGATCGATTCGTGGACGCTTCAAAAGATGAACAATTTTTTCGACACAGGATTCGAACACTGACCGAAAGATGGGAGAAAGTCGTGGCCAGCGATGGACACTACTTTGAATGATACATGTGTAAGTAATCTGTTTCATTAAAGCCTCCAATATTGGGGACAAAAGGGCGGAAACAAAGTTGTACACCTTGTAAATAAATAAATAAATAAATAAATAAATCTTCGTTGTAGACTGTTATGCCTTTCAGCATTCAGTCTGCAAGCCTTTGTGAATTTACTAAACACCTCCACAATCATCTATTTTAACAAACTCTGCAGCCCCGTTTACCTCTATACGCCTAATTCTCTAATTATCTTACCGTCCATGACTGAGTCCATTATTCTGCTAGATAACCTTCCATTTTCTGTGAAACATGTCAAGATTTTGAAATAATACCAGTTACGAAAAAATGGTACATAACACAGTTGATGTCAAACGGAGACCGTAAACAATATTTCACGTTCGACTTGACCTGCTGCACTTTCTTGGGTTTCGGCGATTGTTTTCCACATCTTTTTGTGCTTCCGTAAACGTCTTACCCATTTTGAAGCAGAAACCAATGTACAGACTGTATTCCGCTTCTCAGACATCTCAACAGTCGATATACACTGACTGACAGAGCAAATGCAACACCAAGAAGGAGTGGTTCGAAAGGGATGAAAGTTGGGGGAAAAACAGAGACGGCACGGACGAATAATTGATGTTTATTTCAAACCGATATGCAGGTTACACAATGCGCACGGCATCGACTCAGTAGGATGTAGGACCACCGCGAGCGGCGATCCACGCAGAAACACGTCGAGGTACAGAGTCAATGAGAGTGCGGATGGTGTCCTGAGGGATGGTTCTCCATTCTCTGTCAACCATTTGCCACAGCTGGTCGTCCGTACGAGGCTGGGGCAGAGTTTGCAAACGGCGTCCAATGAGATCCCACACGTGTTCGATTGGTGAGAGATCCGGAGAGTACGCTGGCCACGGAAGCATCTGTACACCTCGTAGAGCCTGTTGGGAGATGCAGGCAGTGTGTGGGCGGGCATTATCCTGCTGAAACAGAGCATTGGGCAGCCCCTGAAGGTACGGGAGTGCCACCGGCCGCAGCACATGCTGCACGTAGCGGTGGGCATTTAACGTGCCTTGAATACGCACTAGAGGTGACGTGGAATCATACGCAATAGCGCCCCAAACCATGATGCGGCGTTGTCTAGCGGTAGGGCGCTCCACAGTTACTGCCGGATTTGACCTTTAACACGCCGACGCCACACTCGTCTGCGGTGACTATCACTGACAGAACAGAAGCGTGACTCATCGGAGAACACGACGTTCCGCCATTCCCTCATCCAAGTCGCTCTAGCCCGGCACCATGCCAGGCGTGCACGTCTATGCTGTGGAGTCAATGGTAGTCTTCTGAGCGGACGCCGGGAGTGCAGGCCTCCTTCAACCAATCGACGGGAAATTGTTCTGGTCGATATTGGAACCGCCAGGGTGTATTGCACATGCTGAAGAATGGCGGTTGACGTGGCGTGCGGGGCTGCCACCGCTTGGCGGCGGATGCGCCGATCCTCGCGAGCTGACGTCACTCGGGCTGCGCCTGGACCCCTTGCACGTGCCACATGTTCCTGCGCCAACCATCTTCGCCACAGGCGCTGCACCGTGGACACATCCCTATGGGTATCGGCTGCGATTTGACGAAGCGACCAACCTGCCCTTCTCAGCCGGATCACCATACCCCTCGTAAAGTCGTCTGTCTGCTGGAAATGCCTCCGTTGACGGCGGCCTGGCATTCTTAGCTATACACGTGTCCTGTGGCACACGACAACACGTTCTACAATGACTGTCGGCTGAGAAATCACGGTACGAAGTGGGCCATTCGCCAACGCCGTGTCCCATTTATCGTTCGCTACGTGCGCAGCACAGCGGCGCATTTCACATCATGAACATACCTCAGTGACGTCAGTCTACCCTGCAATTGGCATAAAGTTCTGACCACTCATTCTTGGTGTTGCATTTGCTCTGTCAGTCAGTGTACATACTCCACATAGTTGACAAACTAATAGATGCCGAGCAGTAACTGTTCCATAAATAGGCAATACAGGGCTACCATTTATTTCACTGCACATCGCCATTTACCGGGCTGAGTCGCTGATGTCGCTGGGCTGAGTAGCTCAGGTGATAGGGTGCTTGCCTTCTGAGCTCAAGTTGGCGAGTTAGATCCCGGCTCAGTCCCGTAGTATTTGTACAGGCTTGCCTATCCTTCCACTTTTCGCATCCTCCACAAAGCTCCTGTTCAGTGTGGCCTCCTGTCCACCTTTCCGGTTGTATCTCCGACAAAATGTCTCACGCTCCAGGACACTGGACCTGAGGTGGTAGAGGTGCGATCCCTCGTTCAGTACCGGGGAGAAATCAAGTCTGGACTGACTAAATAAAAATATTTAAAAATAATTAAATCTGGGTTTAAATCTATGATTTAGCGGCACATAAAAAATCTCCAATGCGTCAAAATTCTGACACCTCTGCGTATGCGAAAAACGTAAGAGTGGTTAGTGGGGCGTAAAACAAATAACATTAGTCGTTTCAAAGTTCAGTTATTTCGTGAACGGGCTTCGTATACTTGAAAACAAGATCAATCTGATGATAATAGACAGAATTAAGGACAACCTGACAGCAACATGTACGGTATGATGACTATGATGATGATAATGATGATGATGATGATGATGATCTGATAATTATCATCATCCTCATCCTTTAAGGAGCCTAACATCTAGGTCATCGGCCTCTCTGTATACTAGATCAGCTGGTCTGAAGGTTGGATATGTTGGGCCATCGAGGAACTCTAGTGCCAAATTTTAGAAGCTTTGAACCGGGCATAAGAAGAATTTTGAAGAAAATTCTAGTGAAACATAATATTATGGAGGGACCATGCAACATAGACGATGAAGTAGGACAATCGCCAGAAGTGTGTAATCGCAGACTGTCAAGCATCCCTTAGACGGAAATTTTTTATCAAAATTTGAAAACTGGTATGCGAATTGTTCGCATATTTTATTGAAGTAATTGATGGGGAAATTGTGTAAGAATTCCATTCAGGAAGGTCCATTCTTAACCTAGTGAGCTGCCAGAAGAGATCATGAATCTTTATCGCAAAATGTAAACTAAAGAGCTTTGGTTTCAAACCAGCTGACAGCTACCAGTGTAGAAACTAAGCTGTATGGAGCACAATCTGCAATATATATCAAACCGTTTTACAAACAGCCTTCAGAGACCGGAAACACCACGTACTTCAGGGAAAATCGATGCGTGCAGTCAGAAATGGATAGTAAATTCAGTGGCGGTTGCTGATTCTTCATCAAATTCTAGTTAGGCCTACTGTTTATACGTACTTGACACTCCTGTAAACAAATAAGTGACAATATGTTACTTTGCTTTACATTTGCAACTATTTCACTTTCGTCTTTGTGATGTAGTGGTTAGTGTAATTAGTTCCTACCCCGGGACGCCTGGGTTCTATTCACGGCTCTGTCATGAAATTTGAAAAGTGGTACGAGGACTGAGACGTGCTCAGCTCAGCCTCGGGAAGTCAACTGAGTAGAGGGGGTTCGATTCCCACCTCAGTCATTCTCGATGTGCTTTTCCGTGGTTTCCCACTTCTTCTCCAGGTAAATGCCGCGATAGTATCTAACTTAAGGCCTTGCCCTCTTTCTTCCCTTTTCCTTGCCTATCCCTTCCATTTTTCGTATCCTCCACAAGGCTCCTGTTCAGTGTAGCCTCCTGGGAGACGTACCTGTCCACCTTTCCGACAAAATGTCTCACGCTCCAGGACACTGGACCTGAGGTGGTAGAGGTGCGATCCCTCGTTCATTACCAGGGAGAAACCAAGTCTGGACTGACTAAATAAAAATATTTAAAAAAACACTTATATATGTGTTTAAATCTATGTAAGTCCCCTTCAGCTCCGCTAGCTGATGTTAGTCAAACGGGATCTGAATTTTGACTTTCGATAGTTCTTTAGTGAAAAGAGACGCTCACACAAATAAGTAAAGCAAACGTATCCAAACATGTTTCTGCAAATAATCTTCATTTCATGTGTTTAGCAACAAAAAAACAAAAATGTACCGTGTCACGATAATTAACAAAGGGATATTTTGCACTGAATTTTGTTTTTTTTACAATTTGCTTTACATCGCACGGACACAGATAGGTCTTACTACGACGATGATATAGTAAGGAGCTAGGAGCTAGGAGTTGTGAGGAAGCCTGATGTGAATATGGGAAACCACGGAATACCATCTTCAAGGCTACCGACAGTGGAGTTCAAATCTAGTATCTCCCGAATGCAAGCTCACAGCTATGCAGCCCCAACTGCATGGCCAACTCGCTCGGTGCACTGATATTAATTCGAACAGCAAATCCAATCTTACCTTTACAGGTTAGACGTGCATGGGATTTACGAAATGATCAAAATATTTTGGTTTATGAAATTGGCAAATCGATTTTCCTTGCCTTTGAATGCCCGCGACGGCCTTCCAACTGGGACTGCGCCACTTATCGCCCGGACCTAAAGTAGCACCTCTTGTAATTTTTGTGAAGCTCAAAAACCACCTATGGCTATTGGATGACTATTTTCTATGGACCTATTCCTTTCTCAGACTAATACAGACCATATTATTATGAGAGTACACCACCAGAGAAGGAAGACGTCTCTCTAGTACACACATTTACCTACAAACAAGTCTAACTACTCAGTGTTATAAGTGAATGACCACACTCATTTACATTGATAGATGGTCAGTTTATTACAAGGAATCATGTGATGCAAGATCAATGACATCTTCAACAACGCCATGTTAAATAACCTGTTCGGAATTCATAAGAAAAAGAAAGAAAACGTATTCTCTCCTAAGATTTATTTCTTCGTGAATCTCCGCAGCCTCTCACATTCCCTGGTCGCAACGCATACATCATTGTGAGATTTTAATGCACTAGCTGAAAGTAATTGAGTATCGGAACTATTGCACTGCACGAGCTGATTTATCGTGTGGCAAACGTGATTACGCATACTGGGCCATAAATTAGGTATTAGACGCCACATGATATTCACAGTCTGGTTGACTGACCAGAAATTGATGAATAATTCCTGGTATACTCCACGTTTTGACAACGCATTATAGATGGTCCATAATTAGACAGTTTCGTAAGGAATAATAATTGGTCCAAAGCACGGCCTTGAAATCCATTGCTTAGTTCTTCCTCAACATCAGAGTTCGTGAAACCTGGTATTCTCAGATAACAGATATATTTTGACCAATTTATTATTATTATGAATCACTGAAAACATCATTATGGAATATGCCTATGCAAGGACGAGTCAAATAAAAAAAGTCCGTTTATTTTATTAAACGAAAGTGGCTCACATATGTTTCATTTTACTACATATTCTCCGGAAGTGCAACGCAAGTCTTCCAGCACTTACAGAGTACGTGTATTCCTTTAAAAAATAAATATTTTATTGTTTTGCATTCACTTGAGCATCGCCTTTGTGATTCATCTTCATCCGAAGTGAACGTCTTTCCTCCTAGCGCCTCCTTGAGTGCAAGGTCTAGTGAATATGGTGGATGTGAAAAATACTATAACTGCAATCTGGGATGGTCACAACTTTTACATTGGCAGTATGAGGCGAAGTATTGCCATGTCACTCCTGTGACCAACATACTACATAAGGAAAAGACTTTGTTTTTCCTAGTTGCTTTGCGTCACACCGACGCAGATTGGTCTTATGGTGACGATGGAATAGGAAAGGCCTAGGAATTGGAACAAAGCAGCCGCGGCCTTAATTAAGGTACAACCGCAGCATTTGCCTGGTGTGAAAATGGGAAACCACGGAAAACCATCTTCAGGGCTGCCGACAGTGGGGTTCGAACCCACTATCTCCAGGATGCAAGTTCACAGCCGCGAGCGCCTAACCGCACAGCCAACTCGTCCGGTAGAGAAAAAGGCTAGGTAAACAATTGATAGAGAATCTGCCACCTGAGCGACAGCCGTAAATGCAGATCATCACTGTACTAATTCGTAATTCGTCCATTAATTTCCATATGTTTCACTCACCTGCTAACCCAAATCCGAATAACAGACAGCTGTCTGCCTTTTGTGCATGACTGACGTGAGGGCAGCGACTGTTACACAGGTTGATGGTGTTTGCTTTCTTGCATGGTGCTGCCGCCTGTGCGATATTTATTGAAGCCTTTGTAGCAGTACTGCCAACAGAGAGAGCCAAGGCGCGACATTTCGTTTCATATTATAATTTTTTATTATTTATTTAACTCGCCTCCGTAGGAACCGAGTACAATATTTAAACCACCACAAGTGAATAGACGATTCTACTGGTCTCTAGCTATTTCGATTTAAAATTTGTGGTTCCGCAAAATGCTTTACTGTCGTGAAAGGTTACCCATTGTTTGCTTTTTTTGCTTTACGTCGCGCCGACACAGATAGGTCTTTTGGCGACGATGGGATAGGAAAGGGCTAGGAGTTGGACGGAAGCGGCCGTGGCCTTAATGAAGGTACAGTCCCGGAATTTGCCTGGTGTGAAAATGGGAAACCACGGAAAACCATCTTCAGGGCTGCCGACAGTGGGATTCGAACCCACTATCTCTCGGATCCAAGCTCACAGCTGCGCGCCCCTAACCACACGGCTAACTCGCGTGGTCACTGTTTGCTAGGTCGGCGATTGCAGAGTAAGCATCGGCTTAAAGTGACCACGACTGGTCCGTGGTCCGACAGCTCTGACCTCCGACCGACCAACCGAGCAGGGGAGGGGTGTCCACGGCCCTGCCGTAGTTCTACACCTCTGTATTCGGGAGACTGAGAAGGAGTGGTTCCCACCGTCGGCTTTCCTGATAATGGTTTTCCGTGGTTTTCCATTCTCCTGCACTAAGACGAACTACCGGCACAGTTTCTAGCATGGGCCACGGCCATCAACCCCCTCACTTTTTCCAAAAACTCTCGATCACTACCACATACCTCTTGGCCTGAGTGATGGCGTCACCGTCTAACAGGCCCACCTCTCCCTTCAGGGAAGGAATGAAAATCATTTTAGTAGTAGTAGTAGTACTAGTAGTCACGCGGTGTAGGGGTAGCGTGCCTTCCTCTTACCCGAAGTCCCTGGGTTCGAGTCTCGGCCAGGTCATGGAATTTTTACCTGGCTCTGCCTACGTGATTACAACGTAAGAGCTATCTGACGGTGTGATGGCGACACCGGTCTACAAAGCCCAGAACAACGGCCGAGAGGATTCACAGTACCGACCACAGGACACCGTGTAATCTGTAGCCTTCGGGCTGAGCAGCGGTCGCTTGGTAGGCCATAACCCTTTGGGGATGTTGCACCATGGCATTTGGATTGGCTACTGGTATTGGTACTATTCTATTGTACTGGTTATAGGTACTAATTTATCCCCGTTAGAGTAGGGTCGTCATTTTTGTTGAAATTATTCGAATGCGTAGCTATCTCTATCACCTGTCGAATGATTCCGGACGTAGAACAATTTAATTTACAATTTGTTTTACATCGCACCGACACAAATGGGTCTTATGACGACGACGGGATAGGAAAGTCCTAGGAGTGGGAAGGAAGCGGCTGTGGCCTTAAGGTATAGCCCCAGCATTTGCCTGGTGTGAAAATGGGAAACCACGGAAAGCCATTTTCAGGGCTGCTGACAGTAGGGCTCGAACCCACTATCTCCCGGATGCAAGATCAAAGCTGCGCGCCCCTAACCGCACGGCCAACGCGCCCGGTGGTCGTAGAACATATCCTTTTTTTTACATTAAGGACTACGTTTCATCAAAGGAATTTGAAGATTATCATGTATAACATGTTATAGGTAGTTTGGTGTAGCCTTTGGTCTAGGAATCTTCATACTGAGCTAAGCACTTTCACTAGAATGGTTTTCTTTTAAGTTGCTTTACGTCGCACCGACACAGATAGGTCTTACTGCGACTATGGTATAGGATGGAGCTAGGTGTGGGAAGGAAGCAGCCGCGGCGTCAAATAAGGTACAGCCCCAGTATTTGCTAAGTGTGAAAATGGGAAATCACGGAAAACCATCTTCAAGGCTGCCGAGAGTGGGGTTCGAACCCACTATCTCCCGAATACTGGATACTGACCGCACTTAGGCGACTTCAGTTATCGAGCTCGGTCCACTGGAATGATTCATATCAACTTGTAAGGGAAAAGCTGCATCGTAAGTGAATGAGAATATCAGATTAATTATGATTTATTTTAATCTTTGATTTTCGTGGAAATTGCTACACATTATTCTTTATTTTTCTGTGATGATGCGAGGGCAAACCACTGCTATGGGGTTACCAATTTCATACAAACGTCGGAGGAGGGATCTAAATAAAAAACCTAATCGAGGGTTTGTGCGATTGGCCTTTAAATTTAACAGTGTCCGCCTCTGTGGTGTAGTGTTTGGTGTGATTAGCTACCAACCCCGAAGGCTCGGTTCCATTTCCGCCTCTGCCACGAAATTTGAAGATTGGTACGAGGGATTGAACTGGGTCCACTAAGCCTCAGGAGGTCAACTGAGTAGAGAAGTTTTCGATTCCCACCTCAGCTATCCTCGAAGTGGTTTCCCGTGGTTTACTACTCCACCTACTCACCTCAGCTAGTGACGAAATATCGTGGACCGGTCGAAACTGGCTATAGACAGCCAGGAACTTAATCCGGGCCTCTTACACTAATGACTAAAAGTAGAAAAGATGTGAACCCAAAGCAAAGATGACGTAAAGATAAATAGGATCTATTATCATAAGTTTGCTCGAACAAATAAAATATGAGCACAAAATGAACAAGGAGGAGACATAAGGGAAACAGTTATTCACGTACATGGTCCTTGAAGTATTCTAAAATACATACGTTGGCAGCCCCGAAAATGGTTTTCCGTGGTTTCCCATTTTTACACCAGGCAAATGCTGGGGCTGTACCTTAATTAAGGCCACGGCCGCTTCCTTCCCACTCCTAGCCCTTGCCTCTCCCATCGTCGCCACAAGGCCTATCTGCATCGGTGCGACGTAAAGCAACTAGCAAAAAAAAAAAAAAAAAAAATACATACGAGTCTTTCGCCTCTTTAATAACCATCTCATAAAAATTCTTACATTTATCTTATTCAACAGAGGCATAGGGAGGGGCAATACCTATTGGTTCAGTTAATACCAGACAGTGGTACATAAGGGTTGTTGCAAAACATTACTTTCATTAGAATGAAGCGTCCCCTCCATGGCAAAACTGGAAAGAGAATCAGGAACCAGAAGATCCAAACGAGGCCACGGGACATCCTTGATACATGGAGCAGTACTATGATGATGTGTTCCGCGCAGACCAAAATTTACAAGACGACGCCGGTAACGGGGCAGAAGAAGAACTAGAAGAAGGGGAGACAATTATGCAGAGTGAATTAAGAGAGGCTATCACTGAAATGAAGGTGGGCAAGGCAGCTGGTTGGGATGGAATTTCACTGGAATTGATGAAGTATGGAGGAGAGGCTGTGGTGAAATGGATGACAAGGATATGCCAACAAGCATGGAGCATTCAGAAGATTCCAAAGGATTGGGAGAAGAACATTATTGTTCCTATCCATAAGAAGGGCAGCACTCTGGACTGTGCAAACTATCGAGCAATTTGTCTTTCCAGTGTGGCCGGAAAGATATACACTCTCATATTGGAGAGGAGGCTGAGACAAGAAGTAGAGGAAAAGTTGGAAGAAGAACAGTGTGCTTTCAGGCCAAGTCCACAAACACGACCATATATACATACTAATAACCGTTATAGAGAAACGACTTATTCGAGAGAAGGATGTTCTAGCTGCATTTGTCGATCTAAAGGCCGCATTTGACTCGGTCCCCAGGAAACAGCTTTTGGTAGCACTTGAAGACGAAAAGATAACCAAGAATCTCTTATGCCGCATCAGGAGCATGTACAATAGAGTCCAAGGAGTGGTGAGAATAGCTGGTGAATGCTCTAGGGAATTCGAAATGACGAAGGGAGTAAAGCAGGGTGACAGTTTGAGTCCTCTTCTCTTTGTGATCTTCATGAACCAAGTCATTAAGTAGTGTAAAAGAAGAACTAAAAGAATTAAGGTTGGCAACTGGAACATGAGACCAATATATGTCCAATCCCTGGTCTATGCAGACGACATTCTGATTTTGGCTGGGAAAAAGGAGGATCTCCAACAAGCTCTTACTGAATGGGCTTATGCCTTCCAGGACCGTGGAATGGAAGTGAATGCGAGAAAAACCAAGGTCATGCAGTTCACCAAAGGAAAAAAAAGTACTGCTTCAGATCAAATGGAACAATGAGGATATTGAGTAAGTACAAGAAATTGAGTATCTGGGCACCATTTTCAGAGAGGACGGAAAATTAGAGGCAGAAATAAACAACAGAATTAGAAAAGCTAATCAAGTTTACTATAGTTAAAACAACACAATCGAAGGGAAGAAATAAATTATTAGAAACACAAAAATGCGGGTATATCGTGCTGTGTACCTGCCAACCCTCCTGTATTGTGCAGAGAGTTGGACATTGCATACAAAACTGGAGAGCCGTCTGGTTGCCGCTGAGATGAGATATTTACGGAACGTTGCCGGGGAAACTCGAAGAGACCATATCAGAAACACCACAGTAAAAGATGAGCTTCAGCAGGAGCCAATAATGGATGTCATTGAAAGGAGAGAATTGGGCTGGATTGGTCACCTTGTGGCTACTCCAACCACTACTCTTATACTTACATATATTCCACATAATATAAATAACATTTGTTTGAGCGCCAGTTGCTTTTTTTAAGAAAAACAACAAAATTCGGTAGAGCATACCTCTTATATCAATTATCTCAAGGCGTGAGGTGATAAACTCACATATCAGGCAATATACAGGGATATGGATCAGGACAATATTAAATTACTGTTGCATTTCCACAATTGAGGATTGTACATGGAACTGGAATCACTTATTATAATTAAAAATAAAACTGAGTTTATGACTAAATTTACGTCACAATGAACAATCATTTACGTCTTTTAATTTAACAAAAGAAATATATCGTGAGATTTGCGGTACAAAGAAAAGGAAAATTTAATCTAAACAAAAAAGCTATTGGCATGAACTTGAAGTGAGATGTGATATCGCCGCTGATTACACTCTTCTTCATGTTATGAATGCATAACATGTCTGATGCTTTAATTACCTGTTGTCTGCATACACCGCTGTTGAACTTGAAATTCTTGGGAAAACCTGTGAGCTGAAGTCGGGAGCCGTCTGCTGTAATCTTCTTATGTCACAAGGAGTTGGCCTACATACCATGTACGCGTGTAGGGCGCTCCAATGTAATTACGTCCACTCAATATATTTTAAATAATTGGAAAATATTATTGAAACATCTTGTGAAGTCCATCCTCACAAAAAGATGATGTTTCTTTATCAGCATAGTGCCCGTCTCTGTTCGGATACAAGCACCACTTGTAGACTTCCTCGATGATTACCTCTTCAAACACAACTCTTAGTTCTGACCATCACACTAAGACCACTTCTTCCATTTGATACATCTGACTGTTACATATGATCTGCACGATATCAACTGCTTATGAACTGAGTAAGAACAGAATACTGTGAACTGAGTGATATCATCTGAATACCTCTCACTACCGTTGCCTCGACTTATATCACCTCGCGATGACGACTCATCTCCCCACTCACTGTTCATCCCTTCCACTTCCACATACAGTAGCTGGCGAATACTGACACTTGGTCGCAATCACGTGTCCACGCACTGATGTCATCAGTCATGTGTCGTCTAAGCGTACCCAAGCGGACCAAGAATGACTAAGCCGAATGCGTCACCGGGAAAACTCCTTGCACAGCTAAACATAGCCTCGATTGCAAAATACTATGCCAGCTCATCTAGCCAAAGTTACAAGCCACAGCATGACAATATGAAACCAACAAATCTCACTTACTACAATACAGAATAATTACAAACAAATTTCACTTAACCTATGATTAAATACAATAATATACGTGATACCTAATTATTACAGTCTAAATGATGAGAAACAGAATATATAAAATCTAATGAATCGGGTTAATAATAATAATAATAATAATAATAATAATAATAATAATAATAATAATAATAATAATAAATACTGAATGGAATCTGTAACCCTGTTGTACGGTTACAGAACGCCTCCCTCATGAAATAATCGATTAATTGAATCGATTGATTCATGAAATATATACATAATCACATGAAATCGAGTACACCAATATATACATGTATAAAAATGCCCTTTACAAATTGGGTACATAGTATCATCCATCTGGATGTTCGTTGTTACACATATAAAACATTGATCAATTATCATTTTCACTTTGATTATACAGTATTATTTACATACAGATTACATTTCTTTCTCACTTCTGTCGTTTCAAACGTTCATTGAGTGTTCAAAAGTAATTCTCGAAGACATATCATTATATACACTGTCTCCAAGTACTGGAGTTTATTGCACTGCCGTGCTTCACTTATTATCACATCACACGCTAATTTCACTGAAGTCCTGTTCGCAATGCCAGCTTCATAAAATATGGTGAATTAACATAATAATGAAAATTAATCAACAAACTCACATGATATATTTCTTAAGATTTCTTATATTGTATGTGCCTACGATATTTCCTTCCTTGTCTTCTAATGAATAAGCACATTTCCCAATCCGTTTCACTACGGTGAAGTATCCCTGATATAACAAGAAAAACTTAGAAAATTGACCAGCTTCTGCTGATGACGGGAGTGGCACTCTGAGTAATACCTTGTCACCAAATTCAAATTCATCCAATATAGTCTTACAAAATTTATCATGCACAATCTTACCGTGTTACCCTTCTTAGGTATAATAACAAGTGGATTTAAATTAGGACTACATGATGGTTCAATTATATTATAATCTAGCATAATGTCAATCTGCTCTTCAACAGCGCTAGCGTATTTTAACGGAATGGGATATTTCGGTCCTACAAAAGTTGAGTTATCAATAACATTAAATTTGTGTTCGTAAAGATGTGTTCTACCAGGCCGATCGCTAAAAACATCACTATGTGATATCAATAATTCACACAATTCGTACTTCTGACTTTCCGCTAAATTACATTTCTCCACTGTCTCATACAATTCATCTCTAGAATCTCTCTGTATGGACACATGGCAGACATCAATATTTTTCCTAATATTAGGAATTTCACAAGATCCTTCCGTACTAGAACACACTTTATTCGCACTAATTTCTGACAAAACATCATATGGTAAACTGACTTCCCTGCTACTCTTTCCCCAAATAAGATTGACATTACACAGATCAAAATTTAATTTAGCCTTGTGACACGTTAACCAGTCGGTACCTAAAATAACGGCATAAACTAAATTAGGCACAACTAAGCATGGTTGGAAAATACATTCTCCACTTATTTTAATGGGGACAGCTATTTGTTTATTCACTCTTTGAGACTTGTTTCCAACAGCTGTTACGATGAACGTATTCCTCACTGGAATTTCCGCTACCTCATACTTCTCTCTCAAAACTTCCTCATACAGCTTGGAATTTACACATGACTTCTCACTACCAGAGTCCAACAAAATCTTAACTTTTCTGCCCCATATCAGCAGTTCAATCGTCGGTGTAACAGTAACACTACTTAAATTATCCTCATTACATAATATAAGATCACTTAACAAATCTTGCCTTATATCTAAATTTAAATTACACTTATAAAATTTATTGTCTACGATTAAGTCGTCACTTAAAACATTTGAATTATTGCTACTTAGGTCACAATCATGTTCACTTACAACTATAGGCTGGTCGACATTAACATGCTTATCTACCTTATACGTGAACTCACCATTTACGGACTGTCTCAGTGACCTGTTTATACAGTCCGTTGCGGGTTTAAAGTACTTGGTTCGGTTACGACTTGTTGGTTACACACCTCAGTCGGCCTCCCCTGTTGCCTATTTCCTCTAGCGTCATTATTATTATTATTATGGCCTGTATTCTCCCGCCTCCCAGCTTCTGGTTGATTACCATAATCACGCCTCCCAGTCCTGAAATTTTCCGAACTATTTTGATAGTTTCTCTCCCTGTGGAAATTATTATTAGGTCTCTCCTGATATTCTCTTCTGTAGTTACGATTATTCATAGTCCTGTCCTGATTATTAGATTGGTTACCCCTTCCTTCTACATTCCTATTTAGTGTCCTACTATTATTCAAGCTACTACCTAAAGCATCAAAACTTTCCAACAAAATCTCCATTTCCTTAATAGTCTCCACTCTTTGCATACAAACAGCTTCTCTTATTCTATCGGGATAGTGCTTAGCCATAAATCTTACTATATCAGCCTCAGGTCCAATACATTCTAAATTTCTCCACACCAAAACATGAGCCAAAAGTATTCAGTCATTCTAACACCCTCGTTAGAATTATACCTGCCAAACATTACTCTCTCTCTCTCTCTACTCTGAACACCTTCACTCCAAAATTTAGCCATGAATTTCTCCTTAAATTCAGTTAGACTAGACATCGAGCTTTTATATACTTGAAACCAAGACTTAGTCTCTCCTACGAAAGCATTAGATAAGATCTCCAATACAGTTTCCCAGCTAATAATATTGTCTCTTAATTGAACAGCAAATTTCTTCTCTACTACTCTCATAAATTCCATCGGGTTGAATTCTTTCCCAGAAAACTTAGGTAAATCATGATCTCTAGTGATTAAACCATTATTTACAATTATTTCACGTACATTTATACTATCACGCACTTCTTTCTGGAGTACTCTCTGGCAACTCAGAAATTTTTCTTCCAATGTTTCCTCAGCCTTTTCTTCAATTTTTCTTAACTTCTCCTGTAATTTTTCTTCCGATTCTCTCACCTTCTGTGATAATGATTTTTGTTCACTCTCTAGATCACCTACTTCTGCAAGTTTTCTTTCCACCTGTTCTACCCTACTAATACATTTCCTAGTTTCTTGCCCCACTGTATTGGTTATCTTTTCAAACCTTTCTTCTACTAACTCATTGATTTCTCCTTTATTGGACTCGATCTTGGCGCCTAATTCATCAATCTGTTTGATGCATGTCTCACTAATTTGTTCTATTTCCGCATGGAGATTGCTCCGACCCAATTCCATCTCATCTCTGATATCACTACACTCCTTATTTACTTTACTTTCTAAATTATTAATTTGCTTACTTATTTCTAACACCTTATGATCTATCTTATTACTAACATCATCAATCTTCTTATTAATACTATTTATGGCATTACTCTGAGCTTCAATTTTTTTACTAATAATATTATTCTGAGATTCAATTTTCTCACTCATAATATTATTCTGAAATTCAATTTTCTCACTCATAATATTATTCTGAGATTCAATTTTCTCACTCATAATATTATTCTGAGATTCAACTTTCTCACTAATAACCGTTTCAATTTTCTCACTCATAATATTATTCTGAGATTCAATTTTCTCACTAATAACCGTTTCAATTTTCTCACTCATGGCATTATTCTGCTCAGTCATTTTGGACATCAGCAAATTAAATAAACCCAGGTCAATCACCCCTTTACTTTGATCTTGCGTGACAGCGTTTTCCTCAGTTTCTACTATTTTCTGACTTTCAGCAGGTCCTACCTTAGTCACCAACTTCCTATTTATGTTACCACCTTGGATTTCCTTGGACACAATAACCTCAGCCTCATCACCTGACTGCATATTGCTATCCTTGTCCATCTTCGGTTTCCTACTAATTTTTCGCGATCTCAAAGCTATTTCCCCTTGCAATTCCTCTGACATTACCCCTTAAATACAAACTTCAACAAAATGACCTTCCTAACATTACTCGGTGAATTTAACATGTGCGTACTCATTAAAAGAACTGATCCATGTATATTGCCATTCAGAAACACTTTTTCTGAACCTTTCGAGTCCCACGTTGCTGGCGACACTTTGTGGCTACTCCAACCACTACTCTTATACTTACATATATTCCACATAATATAAATAACATTTGTTTGAGCGCCAGTTGCTTTTTTAAGAAAAACAACAAAATTCGGTAGAGCATACCTCTTATATCAATTATCTCAAGGCGTGAGGTGATAAACTCACATATCAGGCAATATACAGGGATATGGATCAGGACAATATTAAATTACTGTTGCATTTCCACAATTGAGGATTGTACATGGAACTGGAATCACTTATTATAATTAAAAATAAAACTGAGTTTATGACTAAATTTACGTCACAATGAACAATCATTTACGTCTTTTAATTTAACAAAAGAAATATATCGTGAGATTTGCGGTACAAAGAAAAGGAAAATTTAATCTAAACAAAAAAGCTATTGGCATGAACTTGAAGTGAGATGTGATATCGCCGCTGATTACACTCTTCTTCATGTTATGAATGCATAACATGTCTGATGCTTTAATTACCTGTTGTCTGCATACACCGCTGTTGAACTTGAAATTCTTGGGAAAACCTGTGAGCTGAAGTCGGGAGCCGTCTGCTGTAATCTTCTTATGTCACAAGGAGTTGGCCTACATACCATGTACGCGTGTAGGGCGCTCCAATGTAATTACGTCCACTCAATATATTTTAAATAATTGGAAAATATTATTGAAACATCTTGTGAAGTCCATCCTCACAAGAAGATGATGTTTCTTTATCAGCATAGTACCCGTCTCTGTTCGGATACAAGCACCACTTGTAGACTTCCTCGATGATTACCTCTTCAAACACAACTCTTAGTTCTGACCATCACACTAAGACCACTTCTTCCATTTGATACATCTGACTGTTACATATGATCTGCACGATATCAACTGCTTATGAACTGAGTAAGAACAGAATACTGTGAACTGAGTGATATCATCTGAATACCTCTCACTACCGTTGCCTCGACTTATATCACCTCGCGATGACGACTCATCTCCCCACTCACTGTTCATCCCTTCCACTTCCACATACAGTAGCTGGCGAATACTGACACTTGGTCGCAATCACGTGTCCACGCACTGATGTCATCAGTCATGTGTCGTCTAAGCGTACCCAAGCGGACCAAGAATGACTAAGCCGAATGCGTCACCGGGAAAACTCCTTGCACAGCTAAACATAGCCTCGATTGCAAAATACTATGCCAGCTCATCTAGCCAAAGTTACAAGCCACAGCATGACAATATGAAACCAACAAATCTCACTTACTACAATACAGAATAATTACAAACAAATTTCACTTAACCTATGATTAAATACAATAATATACGTGATACCTAATTATTACAGTCTAAATGATGAGAAACAGAATATATAAAATCTAATGAATCGGGTTAATAATAATAATAATAATAATAATAATAATAATAATAATAATAATAATAATAATAAATACTGAATGGAATCTGTAACCCTGTTGTACGGTTACAACCTAGAAAGAATGGAAGATGAAAGGAAAGCGGAGCAGGTGTGGCGAGCCAGCCCAACAGGAAGAAGAATACAAGGGAGGCCACGGATTGAATGGGAGGAGTACATCTTGGGACTGATCAGGAAGCGAGGGAAAACCCTGGGTGAGAATGGCGCACGACAAAGGGAGAAGAGGAAGAAGAAGAAGAAGAAGAAGAACGAAGCATCCATTGGAGATAACATAGCGGCTTTTAAAGAAAAAAAGTATTGTCGCCGCTCCAGATAAAACAAACTAATCCAACAACACGTCAAACCTTCTCAAAAAAACTTCCAACAATTTCAAAAGAATCAGAATCTATTAGAAATTAAAGTAGTAGAAACACAGCGGGCAGAAAAGAATAATTATAGAACATCAGGAGGTTTTAAGGAGAATAAAAGGGCGTTGCCATAGTTACCGAAGCAAAATAAACATCAGTCGGAGATGACAAGTTGGAAAGAAAATAAGAGCCCGAAATACGGTAGGTAAATAAAATGGCTGAGCAAACCAGGAACATCGATAAGGTAATCAAATAATAATAATAATAATAATAATAATAATAATAATAATAATAATAATAATAATAATAATAATAATATATCTAAAGGCAAATATTCATAAGGCAGCGAAAACTAACACCGAACCGACAATAAAACAACGCACATGCACATACACACATAGAGACCAAATGTGCAGAGTAGAATGAAATGTAGTATCAAGGCACGTTACGATAACGACCGTAACAGCATGATAAGTCAGTCGATGGCTTATGAGTTTGATCCGAGAGTACAGATCAGATTATCTGGGTGGCCGCTACGTACGCAAGGCTCACCCAGTCACCACAATAACCAAACAACACATAAGCTAAGAAACATATTCATATCGCATGAAATGGTGAACATGAATCGTACAGCATTAGTATTTGAAACATATTACACAACATGGGCTCAATCCAGACGTCGCAGTCGAAGAAAATGTGAACAGGTCCCAAATGTAAAATAATCCACAAGCAACCACATCGCACACACACTCACACACACACACACACACACACACCTGTCAAATAGGATCAGTGTTACCTTTCGTCCCTACGTAGGAACGAAAACTGTGTATCAAGTAAACACAAAGAGAAAGGGAAGACACGTAAATAGGTCCACCACAATAAACATAAAGAACAAAATACAGAACAAGAATCACATAGTGCACTAACCTAGCATAACTGTGGCAAGCCAAGGAAGAGGAAATTTAAACAAATACCTGGAGTTCGAAGGATAAGAATCCAAACATATTAAGTAATCACGTACGTTGACTCCAAGGAGAGAGTAACGTAGGGAAAATTATAAATCTTTTTGTATTACCATTTAAAATATACGAGAATCATCTCGTAGACTTGCATCTCCATCTTTTTTACGCAAGCCTTCTTCTTATAGTCAGAGCATACAAAGCAAGTTTTAGATTGAAAGAAATGCTTTGGCAATTCATAATTACATGCGGTGCCATCTGTCTCATCGAGAAAATGTAGACCTCAAGTTAGACAACATTTACTTTTTTCAATTAACTGACTTATGACATCGATATCAGAGAATGAAATATGAAGACAATTAGGTGAGGGCGTGGCACACCACTTCTCCTCCAGGCAAATGTCGGAATGGTATCTAACTTAAGGCAACGGCCATTCCTTCTTATTTCCTTGTCTATCCCTTCCAATCTTCCTATCCCACCACAAAGCCCCTGTTCAGTATAGCAAGTGAGGCTGCCTGGCGGTTACTGGCCCTCCTTACCGGTTGTATCCTCACGATCCAAAGTCTCACACTCCAGGACACTGTCTTTGAGGTGGTAGAGGTGGGATCCCTTGCTGATTCAGGAGGAAAAACCAACCTTGACGGTAAACGGATTATGAAAGAAAATAAAATTTAACGGTCTGCATATCTGTTGACAATTTGCGTGTAATACGGCACGTCCAGTAGTCAGTGTAGCTGACTTGAAATCAAGTCCCTCGTGTGCGACAAGCGCCGGCGTTTCATGTATAATTTTATTTTTCCCTTTTCTATTTTTACAATTTATCTGCCTTTTGTCTGTGTGGATTGCGAAATGTGGTTATTAAGTATAACTTGGATCATAAATTCGCTTACCACTCACAGCTTAAGCTGCCTCTGTGGATCAATGGTAGTGTGTCGGCCTCCGGATCCGAAGAGAGTGGGTTTAAACCCGACAGAGGAAGTCGAATATTAAAGGGTGAAAAAATTCTACTCACCTCCATATCGTACGATCTCGGCATGTAATAGATCTCTGATGGCACATTTATTGTTTAGGTTCCTATCAGACAATTCATTACACTCATCCATAGACGCCCAAGTGATACAGTATTTGGTTTACTCTGCCATTTAGTAGGAATAGAGTAAAACGCAATGTAGAATGAATGCATTTTAACGACCTATACCAACCTTATACATCTGATATATTTATTGCAGAATGCGTTTAATTACATTTCTGCTTCGTCTCTGGCTGCTTGAGAAGGAAATGACTTTTCATCAAAAGCCTGGTTTTAGTGTAAGTTAATATTAATAATAATAACAATAATAATAACAATAAATAATCCCATGGTATGTTTCCCTCAAAATTACTGGCAGAACCCAATGACACATTCCTAAAAACTTCCATCTTCCATGAGTTAATTCTACACCGATATTCGGGATTAAGCGTATTAGCTAGCTGCACAACTATTTGTCTTCTTGTGTCAAGTTACCCCTGTGGGTGGGGCGGTAGAATAACACCCACGGTATCCCCTGCCTGTCGTAAGAGGCGACTAAAAGGGGCCCCAGGGGCTCTGAACTTTGGAGCGTGGGTTGGCAACCACGGGGCCCTTAGCTGAGTCCTGGCATTGCTTCCACTTACTTGTGCCAGGCTCCTCACTTTCATCTATCCTATCAGACCTCCCTTGGTCAACTCTTGTACTTTTCCGACCCCGACGCTATTAAGTTTGCGATGGCTAGGGAGTCTTTCATTTTCACGCCCTTCGTGGCCCTTGTCTTCCTTTGGCCGATACCTTCATTTTTCGAAGTGTCGGATCCCTTCCATTTTTCTCTCTGATTAGTGTTATATAGAGGATGGTTGCCTAGTTGTACTTCCTCTTAAAACAATAATCACCACCACCACCACTACCTAGAGCAATCTTTACACATATTATTGAAGTGGCAACATCGTCCCTGGGCTAGTAATTATATTATAAACAATACATACTGTACTTCAATTAAACACACATACTGACTTCATTAGAGTTCAACAACTTCTTTGTTAGTAAACGAGCTGCGTGTAAATTTGCCAACCTAGTCGTTGTAGATGGTGCATTAATTAGCGTAGACTGCACTTGATTACCCCTGGGCTTTAATTAACTTCGAGCTGCTCATCGGTCCAGGAAGCAGAAAAAAGTTGTTTACAAGGGGAGGGGATTGTGAAATATTTCGGCTCTCAACGTTGCGACGACTGCACAGCACTTAGAACCTCTTAACGGAAGTGAGACAACGTGTGTCAGTGTTTATGACTCAAACTCTGGACCGACCATGTCGTTCCTCAGAGGTATGAATGGCCTCTCACCGGCCGGAAACGAAAACACATACATACCTCCAGAGCCATTGCTTCTTTGTGTCACTTCTAGACCTGTCACTTGTGTTTTTCTTTGGTACCGTACTTCATTACGTCGTGTAGACACACCACTATTATCACTTCCTTGTATTACATTCATTATTATTATTATTATTATTATTATTATTATTATTATTATTATTATTATTATTATTATTATTATTATTCTTTCTTCGTTTCGGCCTGCTGTGGACCACGTTATTTCAACCGTTTGCATCCTTGAGCTTTAATTCTTCCCCAGTACTCACGCATTCTCGTTCTGTGAGCCTCCTTTCTTTCATCAGTCCACTTCTTGCCTGTTTTCAACTTTGGCCTTTCTTGGAACCTCTTGTATCCCTGGAGCTTTTTCTGGAGAGGAGCACGTTTCTGGATGTCTTCGAGTGTGATTCCTATTTCCTGAAGGTCTTTTTCAACTTCGATAAACCAGGGTCCCTTGGTTTTCTTATTAAGAAAGTAGGAAAATATCCTATTGGTCTGTCTCTGTGTGCTCATGCGTGCCATATGGCCATAAAAATTAATCCTCCTTTTCCGAATCGTGTCTGTTATCCTCTCCATATGCTGGTACAGATCGCTGGTGTGTCGTCTCCTGTACTCACCATTTTCTTTGATTGGTCCAAGAATCTTTCTCAGGATTTTTCTTTCTTTAGCTTCTAGCTTCTCCATCAGACCTCTTCTGTTCATTGCAAGGCATTCTGCTGCGTACAGTGCTTCCGGGCGTACAACCGAACAATAATGCCTAAGCTTGGCGTTGATGGACACTGATCTTTTGTTGTAGACATTCCTAGTCAGCTGATATGCCATCTCCATCTTGTTGATTCTGTACATGATTGCTTCTTTCTCAGAGTTGTTAGGTACTATCCACTCACCTAAGTACTGAAACTTTTCCACCTGCTTGATTTTTCCCTGTTCCACAATGAGCTCTCTGGGAGCTGGCTTGATGTTGGTTATAAACTCTGTTTTTTGGAAAGAGATTTGAAGGCCAGCTTTTGCTGCTTGGATTCTCAGTTGGTTATATTATTATTATTATTATTATTATTATTACCTCTTTATTCCCTTTAGGAAAATCAAATGATCATAAACATGTATTTCAATAAATGAAACTTAAATTGTTGACGATTTATTTATTTATTTATTTATTTATTTATTTATTTATTTATTTATTTATTTATTTATTTATTTATTGCTAGGGGCTTTACGTCGCACCGACACAGTTAGGTCTTATGGCGACGATGGGATAGGAAAGGCCTAGGAGTTGGAAGGAAGTGGCCGTGGCCTTAATTAAGGTACAGCCCCAGCATTTGCCTGGTGTGAAAATGGGAAACCACGGGAAACCATCTTCAGGGCTGCCGATAGTGGGATTCGAACCTACTATCTCCCGGATGCAAGCTCACAGCATAATTTATTTACATCTAACGAATCGTTTGAGAGAGACATCTGAATGGAATTTAGATTCGACAAGTGTAGAATTTAGTGTGTCGACAGGATGAAACTGATTCAGGGCCTATGAAACTACCATGAATGAAATAATTTCTCTAGGGTATGATGAGATGAGGCCTCTTATGAAAGAGTCTTCTATATATACAGTATAGAGTACAGAATATATATATGGCCATCCATCAATACTTCACAGCACAGCCTGCACATTTGCTAGGTAACATCACGTCACACGTTTTGTATCGCTAATTTCGTGACGCAAATTTTCAGATGACCCCCAACCATAAGAAATATTTACAGTATTTACAGTATACAGTTTATTCTCGCAATAAACACATGCTTTAGGATTATCCGTGTTTTCCGATTATCCGTGCCATTCATCCCAGTCATTAGCTCGGATAATCGAGAGCATACTGTATGTCAAAATGTACAAACGGCGGAAGTAACATCGTTTCGCGCGAGAAATCGTCATCGCATCAGTATACTGTACACTCTCGATTATTCTCCGGTTTGCGGATTAACAGTGCTCGTTCACATCCAAACGAAAATTCGTTAACTTCAAACGATGACTCATTGTTGCCAAATTTCTTCCTTCGAATGTGACAGCACTGATACAGCATATTGCATATGTGAAGCAACACTATAGATCTGAACTCCTGAAAAAATGTGATGGAAAAAAGTATTGTTACAAATTTATGGAAACAATATTCTTTATTGGATGCACTGCATGGAATTGAAACAGCCTAGGGAAAAGTAAAACCGTGCATCCTATCGCGATCACGGAGGAAAATTTTATCACAAATAGGACAAGATATCTACGAAGACAGTTCTCAAGAAATTCTTGCTCATGTTAAGAAAGCTGGGGGGTTCGAAGAAACTGACCAGAATAACTTAACTGAATGTTTTCTACTGGCTCGTATGAACAAGGCTTTCAATACTGAAGTGATGAAAACATTGCTAATGTCTGTGCTGGACATGGTAGTGACGTTGACAGTTTAAGTGAGACTGAAGAAAAATAAGGTGATGAAAGTGTTTCTCATGCTGTGGCTCTACAGTGTATAGATACCCTGTTGAATTCTATGGCGTAAAGGGGGTTTGAGTATGGTGACATTATTGCCGCACGAAAAATACGTCTCGAGGTAAGGAAAAAGATGAACAACCAAAAGCAGAGAATCATTACAGACTTTTTCAGAGCACAATAATGTGGGTGAGTTATCTTTATAGACGTACATCATACGGTACTGTATTTAAAAAAATTATGGAAGACATTTTTCTTGCAATACACACATGTTCTCCTATTACCTGTGCCATTCATCCCAGTCATTATCCCGGATAATCGAGAGCATACTGTATGTCAGAATGTACAAACGGTGGAAGTAACATCGTATCTCGCGATAAATCGTAATCGAATCACATCTTATGACCGAGAACTATAAAACGGAGAGCGCATTTCGCTTGAAATTGAGGATTTGTGGAGGTTCTCTATGGTGGATGTACTTGTTACCTATGCGTGTAGTTCAACTACTTATTGCGAGAAACATTAATTCGAAGAAACTTCATTTCAGCAGTACCGGTAGTTATTATACTTTAACCGGGTAACGAACTTGCCTCTTATCCAGAGGACGCGGGTTTAGGAAATTTAAATTCTGGACTTAGGGCTAGAACGAGGTTTACTCGGCCTCCTGAAATCCGCCGAGAAACTCCCTGATACGAGAGGCAGCGGACCCGGACAAATATCCAGGAAATACAGCTGAAGATATCGCTACATTGACACGCTGGCACTCCAGTACTTGCAGGTCATCTTGCTGGGCATCAGTCATCTCGGTAGACCAAAAGTCGAAATGGGCTGTTGAGCCACGGGTGTTTTGTTGTCATATCCTAAGTCACAGGAAAGAAATGTACCTGTCAACAACTCTGTTGTCTAACTTGTGTTCTAATTATGAATGTATTGATGTGCTTGTCTGCTTGTCTTAATACAGGGTGAACTACTTAAAACTTTCACCCCAACCTCTCACCGCTGGGTTTCATGGTTCAAATCCTTGTCATTCCATGTGAGATTTCTGCTGCACAAAGAGGAGGCGCAACAGGTTTTTCTCCGGGTACTTCGGTTTTACCTGCCCTCCTTCACTCCAGCAACACTCTCCAATATAATTTCATTTCATCTTTCAGTCATTAATCATTGCCCTGAAGGAGTGCGACACGCTTCCACAACCGGCACAATTCCAATTCTCGCCGCTAGATGGGGACTGCATTCAATCCATTCCTGACCCGTTCGAATGACTGGAAACAGGCTGTGAATTTTCATTTTCAAGGTATCATTATTGTACTGCTTTCATAGAAATGAATTGTAACCAAGGGCTACCAATTGTAGCCCATACACAGATTTTAATATTTGTTAGAAAGTGTATTTATTTTAAAAATTACATTTTTCAAGTAAAACAATGGTTATTTATATTTAAAAATAAAACTAGAGTAAATTCTGTCAATGAAGTTTACAGTATTACTGAGAATTCTAGCTCATACAGTCTACGATCTAGAGGTATGACAAATGGTTATTTTTGTGTAACTGCTACAAACTGTGAAAATTAACAGTTAAAAATAAAGTCCAACGTTACTCGCCTTTTATTGGTCAAAGCCTGGTCACGCTTCAAGCTTGTCTCGTTACAGCTGTGTAGCGAAGTTTCCATTCATTCACTCGCACATGCGCGTACGCGTCACTACACTGTTGAAAGTCAGTGCAGCAAAACAGGCATTCCTATCTGCTATAACATTGACGAGAGGCAGACAACGGATGAAATGAGAAGACAACATAGTGTCTTTTCTCAAAATCTAGAGAAGTGAGTTTGACAATGTCCCGATCAAGGATAGAAGACAAGGAAACATGATGACCTGTGTGCCAAATCTCGGCACAAACTGGTACATGAGGATCGATTAAGTAAAATGAAGTAATGTTATGTTATCTATAATATCAATGTGGAAAGTAAGCATCCTAATTTATTTATGGTACAAGAAAAATTATACGGGTGAAACGTATAATAATATTATAATGTAGGTAGACCTGCGCGGTGTCTGAATCAATGATTACCCCTGAGCAGTTGAATATGTCGTAACAGTTTACACATTAGTTACCAGACGACAGCAGCAACTTAAACAAATACACTACCGGTATAGAGTATATTATACACTATAGGGTATTTGATTTAAAGCAATCTCCTACGCAAGTGCTCTCACTTGGAAGATATGCGTACTATCTGAACTCTGAAGGTCACATTCTGTGTCTGTAAGCTGATACTAGTGACAGTTCCCACTTCCCAGTTACGATTTTCACTACTACGTTATTCTGTTGTCGTTACTCGGTAACCTGTTATTTTTGTCCTCGTTACATTTGTAACAGTGACAGGCATGTAACTGTGCCGTGACAAAGTAACTGCTACGTTATTTTTCAGCCACCTCTACTACGAGATATCGTAGCTTGAAAATTGTAAATACAGGCAGTTTTCTGCTTCATCTGTCAGCACTACCTTATCTCTTTCGCTCACGATTTATTTCTACTGATCAGAAAAATCCGTTGTTTTTTTCACACCAGGTAGGTAACGAGGAAAGGACACTATTTGAAAATTTTTATTAATTTATTTTGCATAATTTTCGAAATACACGATGTCCTTATTTGGGGACAAAAGTATTCAATGGTTGCATTACATCGTTCAACCGGACACGCAACGTTGCACTAATCCTAACCAAACAACAGATGCAAGGCGTCCTAGAATCAACCGAAATGGCGTGTTCTGAGTATGGAGGAGGTATCAACAGACTCAATCAGCGTCAGGTTGTCCGAGGACAGGTAGTCATCCCTCCACAACAGCAGCTCAAGAACGAGTTGTTATCATGAGCGCCACAGAGCTTCGGGCTGACCTGTGACGGGCTTCCACATGAAAGACATAAAACACCTCGACAATGGTAGTTATCCCAAACCCAGGGAAGGACACATTGTTCCCTCAAAATTAGAGACCGGTAAACCCGTTATTGCATATATCCAAACACTTTGAGAGACTGCTTCTCACCCGTACGTACAGTGTGATGGATTGCCTAGACATGTTGACGTATCAGCATACACCGAATGCGACCAGGCCAAACATGAGTGGCCTGTTCTTCCTCCGTAGACAGTCGAAAATGGGGAAAGAGATTGGTCGCTGGAAATTGCGCACATGAAGGTTTCAAAACGGTACGCTGTGCAATAGCGTTACGAAAATTTTGCAATGTTTGGGCTGGGAAGATTTGGGAGAAAGGAGACAAGCTGTTCGACTAAGTGGTATGTTCCTAGAGAAATGGCGTGGAGTCACATTCGTAGACGTATAAGTTTGAGTTGGGTTTTTAAAAGTAGGAAAGATCACAATATGAAAATTAAGCTGCAATTCAAGAGGACAAATTGAGGCAAATATTCCTTTAAAGGAAGAGGACTTAGGGATTGGACTAATTTGCCAAGGGATACGTTCAATAAATTTCCAAATTATTTGCAATTATTCAAGAAAAGATTAGGTAAACAACAGATAGGGAATCTGCCACCTGGGCGACTGCCCTAAATGCAGATCAGTGGTGATCTGTGGTGATCAGTGGTGATGGTGAAGAATGTTAGTTTTTCACGAAAATATTTGTGATGCTGGTGGTGCATTATTATAATACGACGGGTATTCTCGGCACAAAAGTCTACAAAGTTACATCAAGATTTCTCTTCACTACAAGATAGCCGACAAATATCGAAGTATTTCGGTTTATAACTCAGTTTATGGCTACAGACAGTAATTTCAGGAAGGAGAAGCATTTATGTTGAGTAGACTATGACAGGATTCGTTACATGAAGGGATATTTATGCGTGATAGAATTTCAAAGAGCGAAGATTAACGATATGCCTATAAAAGTTGGCCGCGATATTTTCCATTTTAATGTGACTGTTACTTTCCCTTCTTCCTTCCAAACACATAACTTCTGACTAAACTGAAAGCAATGGTAAATTTGGTTTAGTTCAAATAACAATGGTTGTTTCTCTATGGTAATTATCTTTATTTATTTATTTATTTATTATTTATTTATTTAATACAGGAGAATAATGGACTCGGCCACATGGTTCCGGAACCCAATGGCGGTGCCATTTATATTAGACTACTAGCAAGATACCCGTGCTTCGCTACGGTATTATACTGAAATTTATCATTGGATGCTTAACGTTTTATATATAATCCGGCAAAATTCGCGATCTGACTCGTTTTCTGAGATCAAAATTCGCGATCTGACTCGTTTTCTGAGAGATTACGGCGAAGTTCCTCCCATTTTTCAATCTTTATTTTCCAGCAATCGATTTCGTACTTCTCGGGCTAGGTCTAGGTATTCCACCTGGTCATTCGGGTCCCTAAATCTTTGCCATCTTTACTATAAGCATGTTTAATATTGATCACATCCTTGAGGAGATCCGGCGTGATGTCGTTTTGGGTGCGTTGGCGGTACTGAACCCGCGGCCGGCCTATATTCGTAGTCATTACCCGAACAGGACCCGTTTCCAGCGCGGTCCGCACATTTTGACGACGGTCCAGAACATTATTATTATTATTAGGGTGGGTGATATTAGTTGAATTTAGGTTATTATTATTATTATTATTATTATTATTATTATTATTATTATTATTATTATTATTATTATTATTATTATTATTATTATTATTATTATTATTATTGATGTCCTGGACCCCACAGCAAAGTGCCAGACCACTACTAGGCGATAAATTACATCTGCTGCCATTGTCATTGCTGACGATGTGACCAGCACCATTGACGCGCGTAGGCGAGATTTCTGGCGATACGAATGATATACTTCCGGAAATTATTGACCTTATTATAGATGTGAACAATTGCACGGTCAATGTCATTCCTATTGTTTATTTCAAATGTGTTAAAATTTTTATTTTTATGCCAGGAGAATCTACTGTAATCTAACTTTAAGTTCTGCAAAGGAAAAGATGGCTCTTGAAAACGAACCCAGGAAAGATTAAAAAAGATCGGTTTGTGATCAGAATAAGTACATTATGAACAGAAAAATCAACTGGTCTCAACTCTTTTTTCACCCCACCGTCGTTAAGATGATTCAACCCCCCCCCCCCCCCCCTTCAAGAATAAAGAAGGCGTGTTTCTTTATGTTTAAAGGAGATTCCAAATACCAAATAAGCCTGTTACCTTTCGTTTTGAGATACGAATATCCCCATAAAAATAATTCACCTTTTTCATTTCCTTTCACACTCGCCCCCCCCCCCACCTTTAATGAATTTTCAGGCAAAAATACGTGTTTTTTTAACAGTAAAGGATCTTCTAAATACCCATTATCACGACTCTAACAACTTCAGTTTTTTTAGATATGTATCCTCATACAAGGAATTCAACCCCTCTTAATCCCCGCCCTCCCCCACGATGATTTCTCCCCCAAAACGCTTTTTTCTTTGTTTTTAAAGGAGATCCAAATAACAATTTTCACGTCTGTAACAACTTTAGTTTTTATTAGATGTAAGTATCCACATACAATTCATTCAATTAATTTTTCAATTCTTTCACCTCCGCCCCCCCCCCCACCTTGCATTGTATTTTCCGATAATACGCGTTTCTTTACTTTTAAAACAGATTCCATATACCAATTTTCACATCTGCAAAATCTTTCGTTTTTGAGATAATAGTATCTTCATACAAATATTTCAACTAATTTTTCAATTTCCCTTCCCCCCTTTAAGTGGATTTCGAAAAACAAAAACTACGTATTTCTTTATTTTTAAAGGAGATATCAAATACCAGATTTCACATCTGTAACCTCTTCTGTGTTTGAGATATCAGTATCCTATTTATAGGAATTAAAACCCATTTTCAGTCATTTTTACCACCCACCCACCCACCCACCCACCCACCCACCCAAGTGGTTTTTCCAAAAACAGAAAATATATGTCTCTTTATTTGTAATAGATGAAAAAAGTACAATTTTTCACTCTTGTAACGCGGTAAGGTTTTGAGATATACTGTAGAAATTCTAATTTAAAAATTTCACCCCCTTTTTAGTTCGCCTTAAGTGGAGTTTCCAAAAACAAATCACCTATGTTTCTTTACTTTCACAGGTGATTCCAAATACCCATTTTTACGTCTGTATCATTTTGCGTTTCTGATATATACTGTAGTATAACCTTACTAAAAATTCGCCCCAATTTGCCACTCCTGTTTAACCCCCATTAATCGGATTTTTCAAAAACAAAGAAATACGTGTTTCTATATTTTTAATGAGATCCCAAATACAAATTTTCAGGTGTGTAATATCTTCAGTTTCTGGGATATAAGTATCCTCATTAAAGGGATTCAACTGATTTTTCACCCTTTTTCACCTCTCCGATTGGGATTTTTCGAAAACAAAAAAATACATGTTTGTTTATTTTTAAAGGAGATTCTAAATACCAATTTTTTACATCTGTAAACTTTTAAAGTTTTGAGATATAGATGCACTCATTGTAAATATCTCCCCCTTTTCATCCCCCGTTAATTGGATTTTCCAAAAGCAAAAAATACGTGTTTCTTTATTTTTAAAGGAGATCCCAAATACAAATTTTCGGTCTGTAATATATTCAATTTCTGAGATATAAGTATCCTCATTACGAGGCATTCAACAACTTTTCCACCCTTTTCAACCCTCCTATTGGGATTTTCCGAAAACAAAAAATACGTGTTCCTTTATTTCTGAAGGAGATTGTAAATACCAGTTTTTACATCTGCAGACATTTAAAGTTTTGAGATATAGATACACTTATTTTAAAAATTCACCCCCTTTTTTCACTCCCCATTGCTTGGATTTTCCAAAAAACAAAAAAGTACGTGTTTCTTTATTTTTAAAGATCCCAAATAAAAATTTTCAGATCTGTAATATCTTCACTTTCTGAGATATAAGTATCCTCATTAAATACATTCAACCACCTTTTGGTCGTCCAACTCGTTCGCTTGACAAGCCATCTCAGGCCGATAGACCATCTTCTCAGGTTGACTCCTGACAAAAGTTTTTTTTTCTTTTGGGAATGGTTTAAAGCGTTGCACTAACATCGAAGGTTGCTTCGGCGATGCAAGGAAGGGAATGGACTAGGACTGGGAAGCTAGTGACCGTGGATTTAATTACGATACAGCCCCAGCATTTATGTGATGTGGAATGAGAAACGACGGAAAACCATCTTCAGGGCTACCGACGGTGTGATTAGAACCCACCATCTCTCGAATGCAAGCTCACGGCTTTGCGAAACATTCCGAAAGGTATAATGGTGTACCGCTGTACATCGTCGAACCGTCCTAATGAGCTTTTCCTTTATAAAACTGTTGTTTCTTACCATGTTCAAGTCATGTGTTGTTACGAGTAGATACTGTGATAGAATCAGATTATGTCAACTATCTTAATTCAGACGTTATAAGATGCCTAAATGAACCTTTGTCAGAAAGCGAAGACATGATTGGTCGCCAATATAATGATCCATTCCATATTGCACTCTCGTTATTTCTGTGTGTTTAGTAACGAGATTTAGTAAACATAATGAGATATGACAATATGTTTAGTGTGAACCAAGAAATGGCAGAATACATTATTTTACATCCAGTCAAAACAGTTTATAGCGGCATCGCTCTTAACGACGTAGTTGATATAACGGCGAAATCTAACGGTCCCATCTAATTCCTATATAAGCACTGTATTTTAAAAAAAGCGCTTAGTACGAAGTCGCTTATAGCGACATATCGTATGAAACGACTTATTTTGAGCATGTTTTCGGAAAAATGTATCGGCTATAACGTCCAATATTTTTGTTTGATACATATTTGTAGATTGCTGACAACAATGTAATGCCTAATATTGTAAATTTCAAATCAATCTGTTAAATAGTCAACGGAGGCATCACTGTAAAGATGACGCAAAAGAAAAGGAAAGTGTTTAATAATGGAAAAAAAAAAAGTCCCACATGATATGGCGATTAGAAAATGTGGATACAAATGTGAGCATCGCGAAGGAATCGGGTGTGTCACACTGAACGATTTCTATAATTTGGAAGGAAAGAGAGAAAAGAAGTATCACTTCGAAGCAAAATCTTAAACAATCAAGCGAGCCAGATCATCTGAGCAAGAAGATATTGAAGAATCATTGCTCAGATGGTTTAAGCAGCAAATAAGAAATAATGTACCTATCAATGGACCTACTCTTCAAGCGAAAGTCAAGTCGCAGTCTTACTTCACAAATACTGTGCTGTACTGTAAGGGTATTTCAATTACGTTTTTGAAGTTTTACCTTAATTCCTTTTTCTTTAATTTACTTTACGTCGCACCGTCACAGATAGGTCTTATGGCGACAATGTGAGAGGAAAGGCCTAGGAGTGGGAAGAAAGCGGCCGTGGACATAATTAAGGTACAACCGTAGCATTTGCGTGGTGTGAAATTCTTTTAATTCACCATGTAAGTGTGAATCCTAAAACTTGCAGAAATGATATTTTTACGAGAAAAAAAAACCCGGTTGGTGCGACTATCGGCTATAATGACCTTGATGGACGGTTACTACCATACATAACATTAACTGTGTACTCTCGCCATGACTAGACGCGCGTGTACTGAAGGGTTATAGGAACGTTTGAAGTCCTGAACATGATATTATTCAGCAGAGACGGTGTCATGAGCTGTTTGATTACTGAATGATTGATGAATCTCTCTCCAGATAGGTTGTAATGTAACATATTAGTCGCCTTATAAAATCCTGTACCCGACTAGGCGCGAGAAACAAGATCAAGAGACTTGAACATATGAAGACAGGCCCTCCTGGGTGGAGCAAGACGAACCACTAGGTGGTCGTATGAGGCGGACGAATGCATGACTGCTCTCTCCGCGGGCTGCCCATTGCCCACTAGGTCGTAAACTAGGCCTGTCTCTTTGGAAGAAAGTGCCTTTGCTGGAGGAAACGCCCAGACGATCTATGGGCATCATTAGACAGTCTATTTAATTACCAGTAATTATTCACAGCTACAAGGGAGGTATTGTTTGGCAATCGGTGTCATATTACGATGATAAGCTGTTAGAATGCCAGCTATCAGAGATCGAACAAGAAATTTCCTTCTTCTTCCTGCTGGTCAGCCTGGCAGCCGGTCGTGAATGTTACACGTATTAAATATTTGTTTTTATTTTTAGTCAGGATCCATTAATCTGATCCGCAGGGAGTCAGGTTCGTATGCACGAGCTACTGATGTACAGTCCTAGTATGAAATATTTTAAGGAATGGAATTCGCTACCAAATTACACAAGAGTAACCCGATCCGATATAAATTATTCGAATGTTTTTTTCCTTATGTCATTCTGATCGTGCTGTTATCTGGGAACGAAAGCTCAATTCTAACGGACAGATACCAAAGATGAGTTAATTTGCTTATCAAGACTGAATGCGTGCTTGAAAATCATCCTAGATGTATATACAGGGTGGTCGGAAATAACGCCAACCGGGTATATGGGTTTTAGAGGGTTGGTCATACTGATAATTTGAAAGAAATAATTGGACGTCCTGCGCCGTTGTCATTTTATAAGCTGCTGAAGTTAGCCAATCCGATCGATACGCGGGCGAATTCAAATGGGCTTTGCGATGCAGTGATACTAAAAATGCGCGTGGTTTAAGACCGGCTTGACCGGGTGACTTGGCCGTGTGGTTAGGAGCGCGCAGCTGTGAGCTCGCATTCCGGAACCCCACAGTCGGCAGCCATGAAGATGGTTTTCCGTGGTTTTCCATTTTCACACCAGGCAAATGCCGGGGATGTACCTTAATTAAGGCCACGGCCGCTCCCTTCCCATTCCTAGGGCTTTCCTGTCCCATCGTCGCCATATGGCCTAACTGTGTCGGTGCGACGTAAAGCAAATAGCAAACAAAAAGAAAGACCGGCTTGAGAGCAGCAATAGAAGAAAAACAACTTTGCCAGCGTAGAGGTTCGAACACGGATCTCCGAGTTGACATGATAGCGCCATAGCAAGTACGCTTCGGTGATACCGGCTAAAATCCACGGTGTGTTCATGTTTGATGTTGATGTACTCATTGATGGGCAGATCCTCAATAGCAGTACTCTTAGCACAATTAGACTGACCCCATAAAAACAACTGAAGAAAACCTACAACCTGTTTTCCAGTCATTGACCGGGTCAGGGATGTAATGAATGAAGCAGATACAGGCTATTAGTACGATGGGGTCGCCACTCCCAAAGTGATTTATTAATGAATGATAGATGCTATGAAATGAGAATGGAGAGTGTTGCTCGAATGAAAGATGACAGGGAAAACCGGAGTACCCGGAGAAAAACCTGTCCCGCCCCCGCATTGTCCAGCACAAATCTCACATGGAGTGACCGGGATTTGAACCACGGTATCCAGCGGTGAGAGGCCGACGCGCTGCCGTCTGAGCCACGGAGGCTCTCCCATAAAAACAACTGCTTCTCTCAATTCTACCGGAGGGATACCAGAGATGAGTTAATTTGCTTATCAAGACTAAATGCGTATTTGAAAGTCATCTTAGATGTATGTACAGAAACGGAAACAACATCTGAGCCGGTCTTAATTCGCGTGTAGATTCAGCAACACCGTTTCGCAAAAAACCATTTCAATTCACCCGCAAAGCGATCTGATTGGCTAACTTTAGCAGGTGATAAAATGACTTCGGCGCAGGATGTCCAATTATTTGTCCCTTGTTAGTCATAAATACAGAGTGATCAGAAACTCAGGTCTAAGGAGTAGCGTGATTGCCTCTCACCCGGAGGTCCTGAGTTCTATTCCCTATTAGGTAAGGAATTTAAGGGCTCGTTCGATGTCCACTCAGCCTACGTGATAACAGCTGAGGAGCTATTTGACAGTGACATTGCGATGCTGGTCTAGAAATCAAAGAATAACGGCAGAGAGGATTCGTCGCAGTGACCATGCTTCGCCTCCTAATCTGCAAGTTCGGACTGAGCAGTGGTCGCTTAGTAGGCCAAGGCCCATTAGGGCTGTAGCGCCATGCAGTGGCACTATCCAAAGTGTAAACTCCAATATTAATGAAAAATGTTAACTGAAATGAAAATGAAATGGCGTATGGCTTTTAGAGCCGGGAGTGTCCGAGGACAAGTTTGGCTCGCCAGATGCAGGTCTTTTGATTTGACTCCCGTAGGCGACCTGCGCGTCGTGATGAGAACGAAATGATGTGATGAAGACGACAAATACATCCAGCCCCCGTGTCAGCGAAATTAACCAATTTTGGTTAAAATTCCCGACCCCGCCGGGAATCGAACCCGGGACTCATGTGGCCAAAGGCCAGCACGCTAACCATTTAGCCATGGAGCCGGACTTTAAACGGAAATGAACAATGACAGCTATTCTGTCGGCAAACATCGATTGCCAATAGCGAAATTGTAGAAATATTTTTGTAAACTAAGGAACATGAAAAAGTGGTTTGGTTAACTGATGAAGCTATATTTTCTTGGAAATAATAATTAGCATAAAAGTGAGAGATATATAAAGCTTTTCGGCACAAACACTCATGAATTTTGGTTTCAACTTCAGGTACCTTAATGAGTGTCTCTGTTGTTTTAATCGCCTTGTAAGCATCGATGAACATGTCAATTGGATTTATTTTAATCATCATTACAATTAAATTATTCGTCTGTCAGAGGATGGACAAGTTGTTAATCTTTGAAGTCTGGATCCCAATACAGATGTCAGATATACCTGTATTTTTACAGGTATACAGGTATAGGCCTACTTTCGTGTGGTTATTTCTAGCCGAGTGCAGCCCTTGGAAGATAGACCCTCCGATGAGGTGGGAGACATATGCCATTTGTAGGTAACTGCGTGTTATTGTGGTGGAGGATAGTGTTATGCGTGGTGTGTGAGTTGCAGGGATGTTGGGGACAGCACAAACATCCAGCCCCCGAGCCACTGGAATTAACCAGTGATGTTTAAATCCCCGTCCCGGCCGGGAATCGAACCCGGGACCCTCTGGACCAAAGGTCTGCACGCTAACCATTTAGCCATGGAGCCGGACAGTAAATACAAGTGATCAGTACTTTACCTGAGTATTGATGATTGGTGACGATACAGATGATATTATTTATACCGAGCGAGATGGCCGTGCGGTTAGGGGTGCGCAGCTGTGAGCTTGCATTCCGGAGACAGTAGGTTCGAGCCCCACTGTCGCCAGTCCTGAAGATGGTTTTCCATCGTTTCCCCATTTTCACACCAGGCAAATGCTGGGGCTGTATCTTAATGAAGGCCACGGCCGTTTCCTTCCCACTCCTAGCCGTTCCCTATCCCATTGTCACCACAATACATATCTGTGTCGGTACGACAAAGCCAATTAAGAAAAAAAATATCATACTGAAAGTATTTCCAGTGACACTAGTTTCTTCAAAATCAGAGTGTACATTTTTGGATAGTGTTACTTTTAAATATTTTGTTTATTTCCATTGAGTTTATTTGATTTTTATATATATTTCCTTTTGCTATTGTTTTAACGTCGCACTAACATGATAACGCCACGCAGTACCGGTCGTGACCTTAGTTAAGGTAGAGCCCACACTGCCTGGTGTCAAAATGGGGAACCACGGAAAGCCATCTTCAGGGTTGCTGACGGGTTGATTCATAGCAAAGTAAACACTTCTACACAGGTCATAAGCTAGAGTGGAGTGATACGTGTTGTCAGTTGTTATTGAGTGCACGTACAGTACAAGTCGTGATACAACGGCGTACTCGAATCAGGAAATGGCAGACCTGCACCTTCCGTATGGACGGGCACAGTGTAACGCAAATGAAGCACGGCGTTTGTATGTGGAACACTTTCCTAACAGACGTTTACTGAACAACAAGACGTTCCAAAGAATACATAAGCGTCTTTGCAAAACAGGCTCGTTTAGCATAGGTGCTGCTGATAATGGACGACCTGGGAGCACAACAACACCTGACACAGAGGAACGAGTTCTCAACCATATTGAGGAAAATAGCAGGAGCAGCACTAGAGAATTAGCGGCAAGGGTGGATATGAGTCATATGACAGTGTGGAGGATTCAACAAGAACAGCTCCTTTATTCATATCACCTTCAAAGAGTCCAAGGTCTTAGTGCAGCTGACTTCCCACCCAGAGCAGCATGTTGTACCTGGTTACGACAGATGTGTGTTTTGGAGCAACATTTCCTCTCTGCTATTCTGTTTACCGATGATGCGAAGTTTACCAGAAATGGAGTGCAGAACTTTCATAATACGCATGTCTGGGCGTATGAAAATCCCAGAGAAGTTGCGCATACCAGACATCAGCAACAGTTCAGTATTAATGTTTGGGCTGGAATAATAGGTGGCACATTAATCGGTCCTTTCATTTTACCGGGAACATTGACAGGAGCGTCATACTGCACCTTCTTAACAAATGATTTATACGGTTTGTTGGAAGACGATCCACTGCTGCTAGAACAATTTCACATTAGCGATTTCCAAACAAATGGATAGGGTGTCAGGGACCGACAACGTGGCCTGCTCGTTCTCTTGATCTCAATCCACTAGACTTCTACTTATGGAGTCATTTAAAGGTCATTGTGTATACCACACCTATTCATAACGTGGAAATGCTGCGCCGGCAAATAGAGTAAGGGTGTCAGCGGATACGACAGACGCCGGGAATATGGTAACGAGTGAGACAGTCGATGATGGGGTGCATATTATCTGCGCACTTTTTAGTGATAGATTTTTGTACTCGTTGGAGAAGTAAGAAGGGTTCCGTTAATACTGCCAACTGAATGGAAATGAAATCTGAATTGAATCGATAATATGATCGATCGATATGAATTTTATAAACCTTTATTATTTTTAAGCAAACAACTGTGTCACACACAGAATATATAATACTATATAACATTTCCCGTTGCGAAACGTGTTCCTAGCATGAATTCTATAGTTTGGCTTTGCTGTGTAAACAACAACAGTACGAGTACTTAAAGTGTACGCCAGATGTCGCACAGCGATGATAAGCGATTCTTAGTTTGTGTTTCAAAGGTTGCCAATACGAATCTCGAAGATAACCGAAGTCGACCACTTCAGCACTAGGGTGTAAATCTATCACTAAAAAGTGCGCAGATAATAGACGCCTGCATTACAGCTCGTGGTAGCCATTTTGAGCACCTTCTGTAGAGAACTGTAAGTAGTAAATTACACTTTATCAACACAAATGACCAACGTGCATAGTGAAGTGGTTTGTGTTATGTACACCACTAACAACGGAAACGAAAGCAAATAAACCATATGTTTACAGGACATTTTCTGCTTGTTGTCAGGTCCTCTATGGAATCTCCGGAGCTTTCTCACATATTTAGTTACACCCTGGAGGTTATTTGGACATTCTTTTTGATCCCTTCTAACCCCTTCCCGATTGGGGCTGAAATGCGACTTAGACAACATCTGAGCGACCCCAAAAATTATGGATTCGACGTTAATATAGGTCGTTTCCTATTATTTTTACATTTCAATGCTCATCTAGGGTTGCAAGTGGTGACTTATCCCCACAACATTTTTCCAGGTAGTAAGTCATATGTGAGAGCTGTGCTCCAACATATAAACATTCATCCATCATCTCGGTAATTTAGGACAGGTTTTTTTTCACCCCTCCTCATTTGGATACAAGTCCAGTTATAGGAGTAATGCACAAGCTTCTGTGATCAAATTCTCAAGAAATGAGACCTCGCAACAGTATTAGTATTACAAATAAACTTCGTCCATTGTTAAGGGTGAATAAATAATTTTCTCATGCACGTATTGCAGTCTGGTCACTGGTTACATGAATGCAAACGCAGTCAATTATCAGGAAGAAGAAAAGAGAACATGATAAAAAGGGTCGAGAATTCCTCCTTCCTCAAACCGCACATGTCAATTAAAGTGAGATAACGAAATATCCGGCCTGGATTTCGTGAGTTTGAGCCTACTCCATCAGCACATTCTTGGGGAGCGGATGATTTCGTTCCGGATCATTTTATTGGCTCAGGAATTCCACTAAGCCGCTCAGTGAGAACACGAGCACAAAACAATAAACGAAGAAGCGATGCCACGTGGCAGGTTAACGGGTCACACGGCTTCTCTTGGTCTGAGTTCATATTATCCCACCAACGACAATTTACTTACTCAAAAGATCGATGATCAGTGTAGGGCTGAAGAATTCAACTACGTAATAGTTCACAAGATCTCCTAACAATTAAAAAAGAGCATTAAGCCTGGGCAGAAGTAAGTGCTAACTTGAAATTAGCCAAAGGAATTATGGGGACCAAAATGAAACATCATCACTGATTTGCATTTAAGGCTGTAGCCCTGGTGGCAGAATCCTTATCAATTCCCTAGTCTTTTCTAAAATTACTTTAAAATGTTTCAAATTCATCTAACATCTCCACTGGTAAATTATTCCAATCCTTAATTCCTTTTCCTATAAACTGATACTTGCCTCAGTTTGTACTCTTGAATACCAAATTTATCTTCATGCTAGCTGTACTAATCGGCGCTGCTCGGGTACTTTGTTGAATGGTTACTTTAAGGGTCTGTATTACCGTTTTTTAAAAATTGCTTTACATTGCATCGACCAGACAGATCTTATGGCGACAATGGGATAGGAAAGACCTAGGAGTGGGAAGGAAGCAGCCGAGGTCTTATACAAGGTACAGCCCCAACATTTGCCTGGTATGAAAAAGGGAAACAACGGAAAACCATCTTCAGGGTTGCCTACAATGGGATTCGAACCCACCATCTCTCCGATACAAACTCATTGCTGCGCGCCCCTAAACGCACGGTCAACTCAAACTCATTGCTGCGCGCCCCTAAACGCACGGTCAACTCGCCCGGTGTGTAGCCTATCACCTGTTAGTTATGTTTGAAGCGAATTTTTAAAGATTTATGTATTATGACATGGATCGATATTCTCGAAATATTTTGTAGTTCAAAAGTTATTGTTACGTGTTTAATTTTAATTAATTTTTCAGATTATTTTGTTTCGCTCGCAGAGCAGCACTTCAGCAATTTCGAGGAAGTTGGAAAATGGCTCGTCGAATGGTTTGCTGCAACAGACAAGCAGTTTTTCTGCCATGGTATTCATAACTTACCTGAAATAAGGGCGAAGTGTGTAGAAGCCGATGGCCAATATTTTGAATAAACAAAAGATGAATTTCTCTTGAAATTTATCTGCTTTCTTCACCATAAAACCGGCAATAATAAAACTTCGCGTATATTGTATTTTTAAGTAAATTCATATGTCACCCCCTCCCTTAGAGGTGCTAAGGGTATCTTTTTCCCGATAGTAGGCCTACGGTGAATGTGTACCATTCTTGATTGGGAGCCGTTATATAAATTACACTCATACTTCCATAATCTCGTACCTTTTTGTCATTTTCTTCTTCACCCCTTCTCATCTCCCTGCTTTAGGGGGTTAAATTGCACTTAAACGGCATGTGGAGTACCACCGTTCATCTCAGCAACCCCAAAATATATGGATCGACAATAATATTTTTCGTTTTCTATTATTTTTAAGTCACCCCTACCCCTAGGAGTGCTAAGGTGTGTCTTGCCCCCAGAGTATATTTTTCCAAATAGTAAGTGTTCTACGTATAATGTTTGGTTGAGAGTTATGCTGGAACATACAAACATAAATTCATAACCTCGGTAATTTAGGACGTGTTCCTTTTCACACCTTCTCATTTGGATATAAGTCAAATTATAGGAGTAGTGCACAAGCTTCCGTGTTCAAATTTCCAAAAGAGCCAGTATTAATACACGGGTTAGGTGCACTTATGGGGAAAAATTGAGAATAGTGTTGTATGCATTAATCATTTCGCTACTAAATTTATTGTTAGGGAAGATATTTTACCAATAGAAGGTGGTGGTCCAATTCGAGTGAAACGCAAACTTCCGAAGGTAACTAATGATGTATATCCTAGCATTTTAACCAATCAGTCAACGTACCTTACGACGAAAATAAATCAGTTCCGGAGTGATCCAGAAAATCCTTTTCTTTTTTGTTTTTTGTTACAATTTGCTTAAGGTCGCATCGTCTTATGGCGACGATGAGAGATAAGAAACGGCTAGGACCAAGGAGGAAGCGGTCGTGGCCTTAATTAAGGTACAGACCCAGATTTTGCCTCGTGTGGAAAAGAGAAGCCACGGAAAACCACCTTTAGTGTTGCCGAAATTTGGGTTCGAACCGTCTATCCCCCGGCATCAAGATCGCAGCTGCGCAACCCTAACCGCACGGTCAACTCGCCCGGTCCGGAAAATCGTGACCAAGAGTTGTTTATAACGAATACAAAAAGAAACACAAGAATAATTACAGTAATCATAAACATAATTCCAAACTTAGATAATAGAGAAATGTCACTTTGTGTTCAAACATTTAATATATCTTAAAATCATGTAGGAAAATTTGCTGGCATTGTATTTATATCAGTAACTAATTAACTTATTTTTTACTGAGACGCTTAGATCAAAAACGGTACATGTTACTAAACAATAGTTTTAAGATACATCAATATGTGTATATAATTCTTTATAATAATATTCCTACACCTTATAGTTAACCCTACATGCTCATTGGGATGATTAAAGTCATAAACCAAAATATGTAATCATATAATAAACATAAATACTAGGAAAATGACTGACAAGTCTCGCTTTTGATTTAAACAACACTCATTTTACCAAAAATAAAGTTTAACTAAAGAATTCGTACAAGTTTATAGCAAATTAATACGCATTCCAAATGATTGTATAAACACGCGTCATGTAACAAAACATACATATCAAAATCAACGCTGTCATGGAAAGACAAGTCAGTAACTGATGAGTATCTTGGCTTGTAACATGGAAGGGATAATACAAATGATTTTCTTACTAAACGACCCAGGTTATTTAATCAAACAACTATGTTCATATTTGATGAGGACGCCATATTTCACTCCTGATCACTGTCCCAAACTTAACTTTACATACAAACATCATCATTGTAGACCGTTATGCCTTGCAACGTTCAGTCTGCAAGCCTCTGTGAATTTTACTAAAAGTCACCACAATCCTCTATTTGCAACTAGTGCTGTGGCCTCATTTAGTTCTATCTTTACATCATTAGAAACCGAGTCTATCGTCGTCTTGGTCTCCCTCTACTTCTCTTACCCTCCACAACAGAGTCCATTATTCTCCTAGGTAACCCATCCTCCTCCATTCGCCTCACATGACCCCATCACCGAAGCCAGTTTATGCGTACAGCTTCATCCATCGGGTTCATTCCTAACTTAGCCTTTACTGCCTCATTCCGAGTACCCTCCTGCCATTGTTCGCACCTCTTAGTATCAGGAATCATTCTCGCAACATTCATGTCTGTTACTTCTAACTTATGAATAAGATATCCTGAGTCCACCTAGCTTTCGCTCCCGTAAAGCAAAGTTGGTCTGAAAACAGATCGACCGGGAGCTTACTTCCTTCTTCCAGATTATTAGTGGTGATAATAATTGTTTTAAGAGGAAGTACAACTAGGCAACCATTATCTATATAACAATAATCAGCGTGAAAAAATAGAAGGTATCCGACACTTCGGAGAATGAAGATATCGACCAAAATAAGACAAGGGCCACGAAGAATGCGAAAATGAAAGACTCCCCATGCCTCGAATGTTCTAATACCGTCGGGGTCGAAATGAACAAGAGTTGACCAAGGGAGTCAGATGGGATAGATCAAAGTGAGGATCCTAGCACAGGTAAGTGGAAGCAATGCCAGGACTTAGTTAAGGGCCCCGTAGTGAAAATGCATGTAACATACACATGTTTACCTTCAAGGTTTGCCAGTGGTACGAACCCTTATTTGCTCTGTGTTATTCTGGCTCACATAACCATAGCCACCTCCCTTTCAGTGTTCTCGCTTGGAATTCTGACGGCAGGAATTACGGCCATCTCCTTGCTGCCGAACCGAACTTTGGGATGTTGTTAGATCTCTCCAATTTCCGTTCAAGCCGGAAAGGGAAATCTCTTCGAAGTGAGTGAAGTAAAAATATTTTCACAACATTCATCCTTTCTTCTATTCTGCCGGAACGTTAAGTCTCGAAACACTTTCAGGAACCCCTCGATGATTTAAGTTAAGTTCAGAGTGATATTTAATATTTATGTCTCCCTCTTTTAAAGAAATACATTCCAAAATGATGTACCAAATGTTCCGTAGTAAAGTGTGCCTCCTTATAACTCTCGTGGGCAACAATAGTGGAACAACTAAGAAAAAACAACTGAGATAAATGAGTTTAAATTTTCTGAGGGATCGCAGACAATCATTAAATTCTTCTGCAATACTGGCACAACTTACAATGTGTCACTATTGATTAACAGTATGAGCTACGCGACTGCCGAGCTCCAGGTGCAAACTGAGAAGCACAAATAGTACAGCCAATGTCAACAACAAAGCAGAGAATGCAACAGTGGCACTCCCTGCCATTTGTTGGTGAAATATTGAACAGGATATGCCGCTGTTGCTGCTGGAAAGACTAATTTGCAATGCTGCAGAGTACATTAACTCCAAATTAGTATTATTGTTACCGAGCTCGATAGCTGCAGTGGCTTAATTGCGGCCAGTATCCAGTAATCGGGAGATAGTGGGTTCGAGCCCCACTGTCGGCAGCCGTGAAGATGGTTTCCCGTGGTTTCCCACTTTCACACCAGGCAAATGCCGGGGCTGTACCTTAATTAAAGCCACGGCCGCTTCCTTCCACTTCCTAGACCTTTCATTTCCCATCGGTGCCATAAGACATACCTGTGTCGGTGCGATGTTAAGCAAAATAGCAAAAAAAAAAAAAAAGTATTTTTGTTTTTTGTTGTTGTTGGGCCACTAATGCAGTCCAAAAGCAATACTTTATAACCATTTGTCTGCTTTGTTATCATTCATAGTAAAAGGGGCATACAAGTGTTTAAAATAATTACAATAAGTGGGATTTGGACATGAAACTGATGAAGATTTTAAAGATTTAATAATCTTATTGTGCCCGCCTCTGTGGTGTAGTGGTTAGTGTGATTAGCTGCCACCCTCGGAGGCCCGAGATCGATTCCCGGCTCTACCACGAAATTTGAAAAGTGGTACGAGGGCTGGAGGGTCCACTCAGCCTCGGGAGGTCATCTGAGTAGAGAGGGGCTCGATTCCCTCCTCAGCCATCCTGGAAGTGGTTTTTCGTGGCTTACCACTTCTCCTCCAGGCAAATGCCGGTATGGTACCTAACTTAAGGCAACGGTCGCTTCCTTCCCTCTTCCTTGTATAACCCTTCCAATCTTCCCATCCCCCACCAAGGCCCCTGTTCAGCATAGCAGGTGAGGTCGCCCGACCCAATGTCTCAGACTCCAGGACACTGCCCTTGAGGCGGTAGAGGTGGGATCCCTCGCTGAGTCCGAGGGAAAAACCAACACTGGAGGGTAAGCAGGTTAAGAAAGAAAGAAAGAAAGAAAGAAAGAAAGAAAGAAAGAAAGAATAATCTCATTGTTTTTACACTTCACTTAATACACTTTCATGGTTTTCGGAGGCACCTAAGTACCAGAATTTCGACCCGCAGGAGTTATTTTACATGCCATTAAATCTACCGACGTGAGGCTCACGTATCTGAGCACCTCCAAATACCACCGGACTGAGCCAGGACCGAGCCTATCAAGTTGGGCTCAGGAGGCCATTGCTCCACCGCCTAAACTACTCAACTCGGCAGATTCTAAAGACACCAAAAGGAAATGATAGGAAGCCTTTACTATGGAATACTTTGATAGGCCCACAGCATTCTGAATTTTATTTCTTTAGAATAGGGAGACATACATATTAAATAATCTGAACTTAACTTACATCATTCAGGAAACGAGTAAGCTAGTTAGCAGTTTTATAATATTGCTGATAACACGATCATAGTCATGTACTTCAGTTTCATACAAAATCCAAACCTCAATAGTCATGTACCGGTACTTCAGTTTTATACAAAATCCGAACCTCAAGGACACAACACTCTGTGATACATATATTTACAGAGTATCTGATCACTGGAAGTATTATGATTAACATCTCCACACGGACGCACACAAGATGCTTTCAGTTGGTACAATGAATTTTATTCACACATATTCACAAATTACACACTCACATAACCTTAATCACAGTATCACAATAAAACACTTAACGAATGTCAACAAGCTGCCATTATTAAAACAGTTGACAACTGACACCGAATACCACAGAGATTACACTTTGAAACTAATCACATCGTCGCCATAAGACCTATCTGTGTCGGTGCGACGTAAAGCAAAAAAAAACAAAAAAAAAAAAAAAACAACTTATCACAGTTGAAAACAGTTGACTACCAATCAATTCAACATGGAGACTGCCTTAACTCGGCATGTCACCCACGTGCTTCCAAACCACAACTTCAGTAACTCAACAGTAACTCTCAATAACTGACCTCACCGTCGAGATCGTCTCTTTATATATATATCTGGCCAGATTTCTCGAAAGATACGTTACAAAAGAAACTATCTTCTTGAATTTTCCAGAGTGTCCAATACACAGAAATAGTGTACAGAATATTATCAATTGTTCTAGTGTCTATACCATTCTGGAAGTTACAGTGTGTTAAAAATTATGGATTACAGTTTATATAAACAGGCAAGAATAAATTACAATATTAATTTAAAGGTATTTACATTAACTGAACTGATATCAATGTCTATATACAACATATGTTCCATGACATAACCTCACACATAAGACGATCATTCGACTACGGAAATGATAGTAATACTAAATGGATGTAACACTTCACAGCTATAAATACAAGAAATAATAATAATAATAATAATAATAATAATAATAATAATAATAATAATAATAATAATAATAATAATAATAATAATAATAGAAAGAGAAGAAGAATAACGATCGTAAAATATTAATAATAATATTCGAGCTCGATATCCACATTTGTTACCCATGGGCGAGAACATACTATTTTCATGTTAAACCTGTTACCGCACTTGCGCCATGATTTCCGAAGAAAAGTGTAATTCTATTGTTGCTTGGACTTACAGTAGTGAGAAAGGTGTTTCACTTTTCGGAATAAACAACTAACCATTCATTTTTCTAGCCGGCCCCCGTGGTGTAGGGGTAGCGTGCCTGCCTCCCGTCCGGAGGCCCCGGCTTCGATTCTCGGCCAGGTCAGGGATTTTTCTCTCGACCTGAGGGCTGGTTCGTGGTCCACTCAGCCTACGTGATTAGAATTGAGGTGCTATTTGACGGTGTGATGGCGGCCCCGGTCTCGAAAGCCCAGAATAACGGCCGAGAAGATGCAACGTGCTGACCACACGGCCCCTCGTAATCTGCAGGCCTTCGAGCTGAGCAGCGGTCGCTGGGCACGCCAGAGCCCTTTCAAGGGAGTTAAGTGCCGTAGGGTTTGGATTCATTATCCTGGAGTAAATGTGGATTATTTCGGGTTAGGCCTACTGTATATTTACCCGCAGTGTAGTTACATAGATTACATCCAAGAGTATCTCTTTCATAGCCCCCTCCCCATGCCGCAACAGCCCCGAAGGGCCATGGCCTACCAAGCGACCGCTGCTCAGCCCGAAGGCCTGCAGATTACGAGGTGTCGTGTGGTCAGCACGACGGATCCTCTCGGCCGTTATTCATGGCTTTTTAGACCGGGGCCGCCATATCACCATCAGATGGCTCCTCAACTGTAATCACGTAGACTGAGTGGACCTCGAACCAGTCCTCAGATGCAGGTAAAAATAGAACCCGGCGCCTCCGGGTAAGAGGCAGGAAGGTACCCATACACCGCGGGGATGGCTCCTCTCTTTCATTAGAAATGCCTCGTATAGGTGACCCCCAGAACCTAAACTGGTGACCACGACTCCCCAGCTGTCGGCTATGTTTCCACTTAGACCTAACTGAGGCCTATTTGTTGGGTTCGATTCCAGCTCAGTCCGGCGGTAGTTGAAGGTGCTTTTGTACATCAGCTTCGTGTCGGTTGATTTATCGATGCGTAACTTCGGGCACCTCGAAAAAACCGAAAAAGGTAGTTGATCTTACGTAAAATGAATAACATTATTGGCATATTTCTATCTGATCTCCCTCGGTTAACTCTTATTCCTTTTCCAACTACGACGGTGTTAGGATTTGAGTTCCAGGAAGTGTTTCATTTTCAAAGCATTCATGGTATTTCCTTTAACTTTTACTGCCACTTTCATTATTCGAGGGGTCAAGGAAATGATTTTCTAGTACTATTTTCCTTTGAAACTTTCACCAGCACTATTACCAAGATTCGAATGTATTATTTAAAACTTCTAAGTTTCCCACTGCGGATTGAGTGAACTTAGTCGAGATCGGTTGAATTCAGGCCTGCGGGATTGAATCTAAGTTGCATATCGTAACATTGGTAAAGCAATAGCAGGCGTTATATTTGACAGGGTTAGTGACAACATCCTTTCAGAGCTATCTTAAACAGAGACGTCCTGTTGTAGACTAACTTCACTGGACTCCCATTAGTCGTGAAATGAGCAATAATTGACGGGCTGCGAGCTCTGAATACTAAGTACCAGAACCCTGACACAGTTTAGATTTACATCAAATGCAATGGAAGAATGCCTTAAATATGACAGCAAACATCGTGCCGCTACAAGCTGGGCCTGGTAGATTCAAGGAACACTTCTGCAGTTAGTTAGTTCCAAGGACGGTAACCACTGCAGGTGATGCAGTGATATCAAAACATTGATTAATGTCCTGGAGATGAATCTTCCACGTTCTGTTAAACTACTCTTAGGCCTGAGCTCTGTTTGCGACATTTCCAGTAGGTTACAGAATTTTGAATCAATCACTCTCTACAGGGAGCGAAAATCAATCAGAAACGTCAGAAACCGTTACTTAAGGTTCATAAAACAACATGGCCCAAGCCAAAAAATGAACTAAGGATCTCTAGATATTACATTACCCTGTCTAGGTGCAAATGGTGCTATGAATTTCCGGAGGGTCGAAAGACGAACAGCAGAGTGGTGCCCATCAAAATCAGATGCATTCGTTAATGCCGTTAATGAAATGGTGAACGAGAACAAACGTTTGACGTTGAATCAGTTGATCGGGGCCCCAACGTGTAGGACGCCACATTATTATTATTATTATTATTATTATTATTATTATTATTATTATTATTATTATTAATGAATACAGTGCAAATGGTAGATATTCCTGTGGCAATGCTTGCATACAATAGCACAGAAAAGGAAATTACATTAAAATACACATTACACGTTTTTATTAGGGCCATCAATCCATAGATTGGTTTGATGCAGCCCACCATGCCTCCTTATCCCGTGCTAAACTTTTTATTCCTACGTAGCTTCTACATCCTAATCTACTTTAAACTGTTTCTGTTATTCAAGTTTTGATCTATCCCTACGTTCTCACCGCCGAAATCTTTTTTTTTTTTTTTGCTAGGGGCTTTACGTCGCACCGACACAGATAGGTCTTATGACGACGATGGGATAGGAAAGGCATAGGAGTTGGAAGGAAGCGGCCGTGGCCTTAATTAAGGTACAGCCCCAGCATTTGCCTGGTGTGAAAATGGGAAACCACGGAAAACCATCTTCAGGGCTGCCGATAGTGGGATTCGAACCTACTATCTCCCGGATGCAAGCTCACAGCCGCGCGCCTCTACGTGCACGGCCAACTCGCCCGGTACCGCCGAAATTATCTTCAAGAACTAAGTGAACAAATCCTGAGTGTCTCCATATGTGTCATATCATTCTATCACTTCTTCTGGTTAAATTTCGCCAAATATTTATCTCACCAATTCGATTCAAAATCCCTTCATTTACGATTCAATCTTCCCATTTCATCTTCGGCATTTTATCGTAACACCACATTTCAAAAAGTTCTATTCTCTTTCTTTCTGAGTTAAGTTACTGTCCATATTTCAGTTCCAAAATATCACTCAATTAAAACAACAAAAATACAGAAAATTGATTACATTAAACCAAATATTACGAGAAACTGTAACAAAGCAAGGAGGTTTCATGGTGACGAAAGAAGAGGACTAGAACATTTGCAAAATACAAATAGAATAGAATAACATGTTTTACACTGTAATAAATACGTGAACAAATTCAGTCATCATATTGAAATATCAATTAAAGTTTCTGAGGTGAAAAAGTATTCTGTACCTTGAACTATCTTTATTTGTAGGTACCAACAAAAAGAAAGAACATATAGGGAAACATACTCACTGGTTTAGCCTCGTATTTTAATTTTTACCTTCAGTGATTTTTACGGCGCTGTATGTATTCCATTTCCTTTCGTAACAGAAGAACGTAAAGTTCTGTACCACCTATCGTTTCACTGGAAATCCACATTCCAAGCTGAGAGGCAGACAGCTGTGTGAGACGACTGCATGACAACTAGCGCTTAGTCTGACAGAATTATACTAACAATAGGTAGTGGGAAGTATCTGACTTGTTCACCCGAGGATTAGAATAAAAGTTATGTTTGAAGTAGCCCGTTCCTTTTTGTGTCGGAGTCTGACTCTTAAACTAGCAGAGAGGCCATTTCTTTTTTATTTGAACTGAAACACATTTGCCAACGATATGTACTAGGAAAATGTTTCTGGATAGTTTCTGACCCTCCACATACAGAAGACAAAATAAAATAATTTATTTTCAGACAATAAGTGTTTTGTTCCTTAGTTTTGCCAGTAAGGAAGTGCACTTTAGTGAAACAATCCTAGAAATGTGAAGCTGTTTGTAACGAATGGCTTTCCATAATGCAGCGCACTTAATACACTTTGTAAACAAAAACATATTTCAGAATGAATTGCGAAGTTCAAGAGTGACAGTAGACTAATTCAGTTGTGCACCACTATAAGTATGCCTAACTTGCGGTTGTAAATTGTGCACAACTATGATAAATAAATAAATAAATAAATAAATAAATAAATAAATAAATAAATAAATAAATAAATAAATAACTTGCTGTCTCCTAACGGAGACCCTCTGTAGGTGGGGGCAGTAGAATAACAACCACGGTATCCCCTGCCTGTCGTAAAAGGCGACTAACAGGGGCCCGAAGGGATCTTAAATATGGAGCGTGGGTTGGAGACCACCTGGTTCTTAGATGATTCCTGGAATTATTTCCACTTACTTGTGCTAGGCCCCTCACTTTCATCTATCCAATCTGACCTCCCTTGATCAACCCTTGTTCGTTTCCAACCCAGGTGGTATTAGGTTTCCGAGGCCTAGGATGTCTTGTCATTTTAACGCCCTTCGTGGCCCTTCTTTTCCTTGGCCGATACCTTCATTTTTCGAGGTGTTGGACTCCTTTCATTCTTTCCCTCTGATTAATGTTAGTGGAGGATGGTTGCCCAGTTGTACAGTGCTTTCTCGTAAAACAATAATCACCACTACCACAACTTCTAATGAAGAAGAGAACATCATATAAAACCTGCGGTGTCCACGTCCCCTGTAGATTAAGCAGCATCCGAACTGATTACCGCAATGTCTTCCAGAGTTGGTCCGAACTGATTCCTGCCTTTTCGATCTCTACCTACATGTCGTATAACCTCCAGAATCATCAATATATTTTATTTTCGTAAATCAGTATAAAACAAGGCGATCCGGCTGCAGAGGTAAAGACTTTATCTCAGTAACATGGTTATAAATATTGGGGAATGCACCGGCTGTCGAAATCTCCACGGCCTATTCTACTCAGTATAGGCCTAGGTTAAACTCTTCGTTCGATTTGGACTCTGTTCTAGTTTTACACACATTATGTTCCGGTTGCAAACATTTATAACACATTTCAGTATTCCTTATAAAGCGACTGAAACACTCCCACTCGCCCTTTGGCAATCGACCTTCCTACGCAGCTGAATGTCGACTACTGTACTTGTCTCGATAATGAGTTGTGCAGTGCTTTCGATACCTCGACGACCTAACGAATCCAGTTCGGATGAACAATGCATAGTCAGTAACTGAACCATGTACCTAACTGTATCTTGTATTCAACTAGGGGCATTCACAACCTTGGGAGGACAGAACTTATTCACATTAACCAGAACCAGAGGCAAGTAAAATAGGTAATCCCCAAGGGTTCTTGGTCAGTTACCACGGGGCTCCTAAGTTAGTCGGGCATAGCTTCCACTCACTTATGCCAGTTTCTTCGTTTGGTCAATTGGTCAGCTCAAAGCAGACAGTATTAGGTTAATGATTTTACATCCCATTAGCTACATATACGGTTTTCAGAGGTGACGAGGTGCCGAATTTCGTGCTACAGGAGTTCTTTTAATTGGTAGTAAATCTACCGACACGAGCTTAACGTATTTGAGCACCTGTCGGAGCCGGGATCGATGCCGCTCTACCGTATTACCCACTCGTCGTGGCCAGCATTAGGTGTACGAGGCCTTAGTTCCTTCATTTTCGCATCCTTCGTGGCCCCTCGTTTACTTTTGACAATACTCTAATTCTTCAAGGATATGTCGCTTCCATTTAGACCTCTGATTAATGTTAAGAAGGGATTGTTGTCTAGTGGTAAATCTCCTCAAAAATCCATCAAAACCTGCTGTTGGAAAAGAGACGTTTCCTTCATGAAAAGCACATGGCCCTTCACCTTATTCAACTTGCAAGTGAAATGAGTTCCACGTTGATTTATGGATGCGAAAGTGGACAGAAGAGTCCATAATTTATGCCAAGTCCTAACTGAGGCGATAAGGACTTGCTCGATTTACCCTGAAGGACGTGCGTTCGATTCCTCGCCAGAAGTCCAAAAGTCTAAAAAAGACATTTTTAATTCTGGAGAATGTCGCGGTCCTGGTGTTTCCGCAGCCTATACCAAAAATGAGTAAACTTTCTTCAGTTGTTCTAGGCTCATTAGGTTTTGGCCTGGGATTTAGGACCGGATGCTCTTCCTGACGTGACGTGATTCTTGAGACGAAAATCTCGACCCAGAATCGACCGGGATTCGAACCTCAGTCTTCCGGGTAAGAAGCCAGCAGCTAAGCCACTGAGCGAATCATCACCCCGCCCCCCCCCTACACCAAAAATGAATAGCATGTTAAAATCTGGGGGATAAAAGGAACCGGGCATGAGGCTACGCACTCTATTCCGCTTAATGCCGAGATTACGGATAGTGGAAGCCTTTACCTTCCACTCCTGCAAGGGCCTCCATGGCCTGTACGGAGATGGCTTGGCCTTGTGATTTACCTTCCACTATTTCGGTGCATTTTATGGGTAGGATTGGAATGAGTATGTCTTTGTTAGGCTTGCCGTTCATGGCCGAATATTAAATACTCATTTCATACGGGAAGTAAAATGTTACTGCAGTTATTCAGTCAGAATGTTAAAACTTCCCTACTTGAACCCATGAGCTATTATTACTCACAGTAAACGATTTGAATTTATTAAATTAAGCATCGCATCCTGGACTCTATTAAGGTCCACAACGTGTTCTATTCTGACAGCCAATTTAAAAAGTTTTTCCCACAGAAGAGACACACACAACCTCAATTACAGGATTCAGAGTTGCGTTTCTCTCCTGCTGCTTAATCCGGAAGAAGGATTAAGTTTCTAAAACACCTGCCATTATCTACAATCGAATACACAATTCCTAGCACTGATGTGACGTACTGAAGCCTGACTCTTGAACATTGGTCTTGTTCGTTACAAATCATTAGGTTCGGGCATTCGTTGACGTGGCAAGTTCGAATTTTCTATTCGATATAATAATGACATACAATCAAACAAATCTCGTCCGGCGTTCATCTAACCACAAATGATCTTTGTAGACCAATTTATCCTAACAGATGAAGCAAAATACTACCCATTAGCATCAAAGAGACGAGATATAAGCTAGAACTGGAGATGTGGTGTGGTTGTGAACGAAGAATAAACACCTTGCAATAATAGATCCTCTTCCAGATCATTTGGAATTCGATTGTGGAATAATTGAATTTCAATTGGTTTTCCAATCGAGTTTGAAATAGCAATAATTCGGTTTATATGGACTTCGGGAACAATCCAACCAAGCTTCACCCTTCGGTGGAAATTCAATTTTGCCCAAACGCAGCAATATATACCAGTGAAGCAATGAGGTGAAAATTTAAAAGACTTTAGCTCTATTCCCGGAGTGGATATCAAGTTCCGTCCGTAGTGTGATTGTGTGGTGACGGTGGAAGAGATGGTCGTTCGTTCTTCCTCCAGGTTGGGGCCATCCTCAATTCACGACACGATTGATTTTCCAGGCGATTTAGGGATTCTTTATGGTTACGAAGGGTTCGAGTTTATTCAGATTAAGCCGGTGCGACGATGAAACAGGGATATGAGAATACCTTCAGACTATAATAATATTTTTATTGTGATAACTATAGAACTTTGAGGAATTATATTTACTTAAAATAGGTATGAAGAAAGGTAATTTAAAACAAGCAGGAATGGCCAGCCCCGCGATGTAGGGATAGCGTGCCTGCCTCTTACCCGAAGGCCTCGTGTTCGATTCCCAGCCAGGCCAGGGATTTTTACCTGGATATGAGGACTCAGCCTACGTCATTACAATTGAGGATCCATCCCACAGTGAGATGGCGGCTCCTGTCTAGAAAGCCAAGAATAACGGACGAGAGGATTCGTCGTGCTGACCACACGACACCTCGTAATCTGCAGGCGCTTGGACTGACCAGCGGTCGCTTGGTAGACCATGGACCTTCGGGGCTGTTGCGCCATTGGATGGGGGAGGGGGGGGGGGACCAGGAAAGAAATGGCAATCCAGAAAAATAATTTACCATGATTTATTCGTAATGTATTTTTCTTAACAATACGTTCGATTGGATGTATAAGTAGTGACAGTAACACTTTGAACAAAATTTCGTTGCACAATATAAGAAAAGAAAATTAGTGTGTGTTTTCCATAATTATTTTTGCTTATTGCTTAATCAATATAACCCAATGTTTGCTTTCTTAATTCTCTATAATATTCCCTCTCAGGCAGTACTGTTTTCATCTGACAAAGTAAATTGTTGACATGGTGTGGGCTTTTGGGCTTATGCCATGTGAAGAAAACAAGATGAAACTCTTTACGTTCAGCTTCGCGTCTTCAGAAGAAAATCTCGACTGTTCACGAGGAAGACTTCTACAAAAATAAGGCCTTGAATGAACTGTCAGTGGTATGTTCATTCGTCACCAGGTGGCTCGCTGTATGGTGGCACAGCGCTCCAAGCGGGAGCTGACGACAATATTAAGCTCCAATCGCGGCCGACTGAATCCCTCGCTCCGCTCCGACGCATCAAGTCGGCCGTGCTCCAATTAAGACGTTCTATCACGGGAGGCCTAACATTCACCGCCATCTAGCACCATGTTTGACGTCACGCTCAGCCGAACCAAAGCCTACTAGATACTAGAAGGCCTGGACAATTTCTTGCATTGAAAGCGGGGTAATAGTTTTTCTCTTTTCCGCCGCTAGGCTCGTGTTTATGTTCTGTTGTTTGACGCGAATTCTATGATTACGTGTGTTATTGCAACATATTTTATGAGAAAAATAACATATTAAACTTCATTTTGTAAGATAAGGCCTTATCTAACATGAAATATGAAGAGTTTTGTCGTTTTTTAATTTATTTGCTCTCATTACTTGCAATATATGGATAGTTACTGAGATTCATTTAACATCTGTTTAGTTATGTGCTTCAAAATTACCGTCAAGGTGGTGGTGGTGATTATTATTTTAAGAGGAAGTACAACTAGGCAACCATCCTCTAACCAGAGAGAAAAACAGGAAGGGGCCCGACACTTCGAAAAATGAAAGTATTGGCCAAAGGAAGACATGGGCCACAAAGGGCGTGAAAATGAAAGACTCCCTGGCCTCAGAAACCTAATAGCATCGAGGTCTGAAAAGAACTAGAGTTGACCAAGGAAGGTCGCAGAGGATAGATGAAAGTGAGGAGCCTGGCACAAGTAAGTGGAAGAAATGCCAGGACTCACCTAAGGGTCCCGTGGTCGCCAACCCACACTCCAAACTTCAGAGCCCCTGGGGCCAATTACGGTCAAGTTTCTCTTTCCATTCCGTAGGTTAAGATGGTTTATTGTTGCGTGCCTAACTGCAAATCTGACACAGAAGAAATATACACAAATATTAATTTTCATCTTTTTCCTAAAGATCCGAGTTTACGGGAGAAATTAAGGCTTGCTATTTCTCAACAGGGCAGCAGAAAAAGATCTCCTTGGGCTCCTAATGATAACTCCAGAATATGTAGCTTGCACTTGGTCGAATCAGATTACGGTGTAAATACTGTGAGGGGAATTGTGCTCCCCGACAAAGTGCCGACGCAAATTCGTCTTCTTAAAAATGTATTAATATTTACAACGCGGGCGTTAGGATATCTCGGAAAATGTAGCCTTGGCCGAAAGCTGAAATTCCTTACCGCTCCAAAGCTCAAAGAGACGTTTCAGTGCCGCGACTGTGATCAACTTACTTACTTACTTACAACATTTTTCAGGCCTGTTCTTGATAATAATGCAAAGAAAATGACTAATGACTGTGATTAATTAAACAAATTCAAGAGCAAGCCTCTGAGCAGAAAAAGTGTTGAAATTATAGAAATAGGGGAAAATCGGGTGAGTACTTCTATTTAGGCCTATTTTCCTGTTCTTTATTCTTGTGTGATAAACAAGTGCAAAATGAAAGAAATCTATGAAGTGTAGTGTGTTTTATATATTTATATCTGATTCACACCGGGCATAATGATAATAACAATGTATTGTTTCACGTTATTGTATGAATCTTCAATATAAGAATATAGACATAACATGAGAACAACAGAACATAAACGCGATCCAAGCGGCCATTGCCCGAATTACTTTGTTCGCCCAGAAATGTGTGGGCTTGTCCAGGCCTTCTATTATAGCGTAGGCAAGACCATCTACAATATCTCAGACCTTAACCGACCTATCGAAACTGTCCATAATGGCGGCAGCTGGAGTGCTAGCATGCGTTTGTTTTGATTTGTGAAAGTCGTGTTGTTACCAAATATTTACGGAAATTTGAATATTATTAATCGTACATTATATTTATTTATAGTCTTAAGAAGGTTATAGATCCTCTTGCAGTGCCGTAAGAAGTTGTTTGTTCTCAAAAAGTTTATTTATTCCAACAATATCGGTAGCGATTAGGTTAAAGTTCATTCTCGTGTTGTTCTCTGAAAGTATTTTCTTCATTTTTAGTTACCTATGCAATATGTGTATAGTTTAATGTGCTGTGTGCCTGGATGTAAGTATAAGAGTTTCAGTGTTCCCGTTTCCAAAAGACCTAGTATTAAGGCAAAGTTGGGTTAAGAGCATTCGTAAGGAAAACTTCGAACCGAATCATAGACCTAATAATGTTCTGTACATTAATAATTTTATCATTTTTGAAATCAAATGTATTGTTAGGGAAGACATTATATACCCATAGAAGGTGATGATCTAATTCGAGTGCCGCGCAAACTTCCGAAGTTTAAACTAATGATGCCCTATCAGCCAAAGTAACTTACTACAAAGAAAATTAAATCAGTCCCAGAAAGATCCGAAAAATCATGATCAAGATTTATGACTTAGAGATGAAATTAATCTTAAACGGTGGTGCAAGAATGATGTAGTTAATTTTCAACGTTTTACAATGAACAATTACAATTTCCCGTGAGTGAACAAGAGGATTATGTTCTTTTTTATATGATATACAATTATGCCATCAATTCTGGTGAGTTTTAAGGTGACGAGTGCTTTAGATTGTCAAATGTATCATACAAATACCGCTTGTACCTACTCAACAATACAGATGGATTTTGGAGGGTTGAAATATTGTTGGAGAAATTTGTTTGCGTGTTTTACATAATGTGCTGTGGTTAATGGTGGTGTCATAGTATTTCATGTAAGGATAATAATGCTTTGTTGACATCTATATATCGAATTTGCTGAACGGAGATTCATATGTGAAATATTTTTATACAGTACTCTGTGTCTGTTTCAACCTGACGCTGATACAATAATTCTCCCTTCGTTATTTTCCCCTCTGAAATTACATTTAGACTTACAATACGCGATAACGCTACTTTTGGTGTTTAATTATTCATATTTCGAGTTAATGAGTTGCATTTTATGACGTTCGACTTGTGATCTTTTCTTTAGGTGACTCGGAATAAACATGCATAACCTTACCCTCAACCTCTCATATCGCCCACCGATGTCCGCCATGTTTTTCCTGGATTACGGTCTGATGTAATTGTAGTTGGTCTTGGCGTAGGCAACGGCCGAACATAACCGACTCCGCTTCGACCGGAAACAGAATCTCTAGCACCCGATAGAGGCCAGCGGCTGCGCGCACGCACTGGGATTCGCATTATTGTATAATTTAAGAAAATACTGAAATATACACATTAATCTAGCACTCATTTTATGAATGATGACATGACATTATCCCCATTACTCATAATTACTTAAGCGTTAAATAAGTCACTTCGAAATTGTCTCCATCTACAGAACTGTACCTACCACCTTCTGTTGTAATATGAAACACGATCGTATTCTAGATCAGAACTTTGTAGATACTTGAAAATATATTTAGCAATCTCATATTTAGATCCCACAGTATATTACTTAAGGCCTTCCACCATGATCAACGTATCACATTAGTTGCCCACCACTTTGGTATACTTTCGAATTCTTATTCAGCGATCGGTAACACGGTTGAAAAATAAATCTGTTCCATTTCTTCTTCAGCCATTTTAGAACGAGTTTTTTCCCCATGTCTAGCTGAGTACCTCGACAAATGAAGGTATCGGCCAAAGAAAGACAATCGCTGCGAAGGGCAGCCCTGAAGATGGTTTTCCGTGATTTCCTATTTTCACAACAGGAAAGTACTGGGGCTGTACTTTAATTAAGGCCACGGCCGCTTCCTTACCGCTCCCAGGCCTTTCCTATCCCATCGTCGCCACAAGACCCGTCTGTGTTGGTGCGACGTAAAACAAATTGTTAAAAAAAAAGGGCAACTAATTCCTTGGTATGTCTTGCAGCATACTTGAAGTTAAGACATTGTCAGTCGTTCATAGAATAAAGAATGAATTGCGAAGTGACTCAGATAAATGTTATATTCGTATATCTTTTTGAGCAAATGCAGTAAACATCAGAATTCATGAGGTGCATAATTTTGGCGCTCAAGCGTACATTTAGGACATAGATATTCATAGACGAGTGCGTTGACACGGAGAACAGATAACTCAACGCCAAGAAAGTTGTACTTTCGCCACCAACTGAAAAGCAAAGAAGTTCTACAGAAAGTTTTTATTGTTTTTCTTTCTTGGGCTCAAGTATCAATGACAGAATAAACTCGAAAACTTAAGACTTTACATTACCGTTGCACTTACCGCTAGAACTCTCGTCTACTTATTTAAAAGATAAAATTCATGTTAATAAGATGTGTGATACTTTTACCCCTCATTCTTACCCATTCATAACCTAAATTGATTTTATCGCCTGAAAGTTCGGCAATTTATTTACGTTCTGTCCTTGGAATCAGACTGCTGCTACTGTTAGTGTTCAGTTACAATGGATTTTAAAAGAAGCTTGTACGTTCGAATTTAGTCCCGCACAATGAAAAAGCCAACAACATCAAATACTACCGATCAAAGCCGGGCAGAGTGGCTCAGACGGCTGAGGCGCTAGTCTTTTGGCCCCAACTTGGCAGGTTCGATCCTGGCTCAGTCCGGTGGTATTTGAAGGTGCTTAAATCGTTAGCCTCTTGTCCGTAGATTTACTGCTAAGTAAATAAACTCGGCGACTGTAAAAACGTAGTTAGTGGGACGTAAAGCCAATAACATTAACTACAGAACAAAGTCGGGAACGAAGGCCCCTGTTACGTTGGAAGCTGAAAGATAACAGATGAGGAAATATGCTACTGAGGTTAGAAATAATAATAATAATAATAATAATAATAATAATAATAATAATAATAATAATAATATTCTTCTTCTTCTTTTCCTGTCGCTTTTCCCACACCTGTGGGGTCGCGGGTGCGAACTGCGTCGCACATGTGGATTTGGCCCTGTTTTACGGCCGGATGCCCTTCCTGATGCCAACCCTCTGTGGAGGGATGTAAGCACTATTGCGTGTTTCTGTGGTGGTTGGTAGTGTAGTATGTTGTCTGAATATGATGAGGAGAGTGTTGGGACGGACATATACACCCAGTCCCCGAGCCAGAAGAATTAATCAGAAGCGATTAAAATCCCCGACCCGGCCGGGAATCGAACCCGGGACCCTCTGAACCGAAGACCAGTACGCTGACCGTTCAGCCAACGAGTCGGACAATAATAATAATAATAATAATAATAATAATAATAATAATAATAATAATAATAATAATAATAATAATAATATTTGTAATTTGTAAAACGTCCCTGGAACTGCTACAGATATTAAGAGACCGAGAAGATCGGAGACCGGATATGTAGCCCTAACAGTGGGTGCTGTATCATGCTCGTAAGTACTTTTAAATGAATACCGACTTCGCATTTGTCCTCGTATGCTTCAGCACAAGTGGCGAACGCCTAACCAATTACTCTGCGCAGTCGGTCGTGCTAGAGAAAAGAGCAGAGAGTGAGTTTCTCGTTTCATTCTTCACTGTTGCAAAATGTATCATTATATATATATCTGCTAAGACATACTTCTAACCAACACATGAGTCACGTTCAAAATGTTCATGACGGGATCTGACGGAGGCTATCACTGCCATATCGGTAATACGAGAACAAATAGTTTCGTAATTGGACCTGAAGGAAAATTCCGTAATGAACGCTGAAAAATTTTGAATATAGTTCCGCAGCAGCTGAAAGTATTGACATAGTCTGATGTGATAAATTGTAACTCTCGAATTAGTAGTTCTGCGAAACAAAACATAGGCCTAATGACAAATAAAGGAAACACAGAAAGATTTATATGGGTATACTCATTTCAAAGGAATTCTGCGAGGTTCAACACGTACACCATCCGTTGATAGTATTGTCGTCATGGAAAAATAGAGAAGGGAGATTTCAGTAAGGAGAATTTTCAGTAGTGGTAGCCTACAAGAAGAACTCCAGAATTCATCTCGAGAGAATCTGAATTTCGAGTCGTATTTATTGCAGCTGTTTATCAAATAACTGAAAACTTACATATACCGAGCAAGTTGGACGTGCGGTTAGGGACGCGCAGCTGTGAGTTTGCATTCGAGCCACAACAGTGTTGGTAGCCCTGAAGATGATTTTCACACCAGGCAAATGCTAGCGTTGTACCTTAAGGCCACGGCCGCTTCCTTCCAACTCCTAGCCCTTTTCTCTCCTATCGTCGCCATAAGACCCATCTGTGTCGGTGCGACGTCAAGCAAAATTTAAAAAAGAAAAAAAAAAGATTACAGTACGTCATGATAATTAAAATTAATACCTTTAAAATAAATCAAATACATATGTATTCATAACTTATACAGAGAATGAGACTGTCAAAACGGAAATATACGCCTTTGTTTTGTATTTTAACTCATTTGGCCACAGTCTACAAATATGTTGCTTATCCTCCGATATGTTAGGTTACCACAACAAACACATGTTGACTTATGCTACCGATGTGCGTGCAAGTGTACATATTTGATGTTTGTTGTTAGAATTTACACCTCGAATGAGTTTGATATCGAATTATCTGAACAGCAAATTGAGCGGCTCAAAAGCTCTTGTTATTTAGGATTTCCAATTAGACGAGGCTGAACATTCTAAAAGTATCAAACATAATGTAAACATAGCTGATATTTGTTCACACACTCAGGATTTCAGGCATCTTGCCGGTAAGTACTGCAAGTAACCAACCCAAAAATCAGTAACTATATGATGTAATAAATATAAACAATACTATATTTACTTTATTTATTTATTATGCCGTAACCTTTCTTATTCAACAGGCTGCCTCAAAGACAAAGTAAACTTTGTACCAGATGACATAATGTTAAAATGTGCAATGAAAAATTTTAAAAAGAGAACAATCAATTGAGTTTGAGAGAACCACCGAAGATGCCTCTTCAAAATTCTTATAGGCGTGTTTTATTAGGAATAGATCGTAGAATTGCATATGCCAAGAGGAAGTATGTTAGTATGTGCAATGTTTCTTAAATTCCTACGGACTTCACGAGATACCAAATTGTCTGATGTTGGTTTCACAGGAGTCCATAAATGTGCTGGAAATAAGTGACTCAAAGTTGTTACACTGAAGGGGGTCTCGTTCTTTCACCGCGAATTACTACAGTTCTTATTCTTCTACCACTTTTTCCACATCTGTGGGGTCGTGGGAGCGAACTGTGTCGCACATGAGAATTTTCCCTATTTTATGGCTGAATGTTCTTCCTGACACCAATCCTATGTGGAGGAATGAAATCACTATCACGTGTTGCTGTGGTGGTCATTAGTGTGGTGTGTTATGTGAATATGGAGAGGAGAGTGTTGGGACAAACACAAACACCTTGTCTTCGAACCAGAAGAATCAATTAGTCGCAAATAAAATCTCTGGCCCGGCCAGGAATTGAACCCGGGACCCTCTGAACTGAAGGCCTCAACGCTGACCATTCAGCCAAGAAATCGTGAATGACTACGTTTTAACTCCTAAAATCAATATTCCACAATTTTAATCCGATTACCGTAACATTTTGCACACATATAGGTTCTACACTACATACCTGTTTTGTTTTAATGTAGTACAGTACCCATTACTTTCAGAAATATTTCATGGTAAAAAAAATTCTGATGGAATACCATCTATATATAAAATTGTCTTTCTGTCTAAACTTTTCGAATATTAACCTGGCAGATCCTTGGTTTTTACCTGACAGGACAAATTACAGCCTGTGCCAGATTCAGTTTATTTATTATTTGATTCTGTCTCTCCGACTGAGCATCAAAGGAAAATATACAGTACAGAGATTTTCATGAAACTTGATATTTAAGTTTAGGATAACTTAAGATTTAGTGGGATCTTAGCTAGAAAAACAAGCTATTTATGTACCATGCTGGCCTTACCTGTCAGCGAAGTACAAAATACCTACCAATAGGTTGATTGTCAGAGTCATGTAATTCGGAACAACGGACACCATCCCTAGTCAGACATCGACGCCTCTAGGTACAAAATTTGAAAGATCCATTCTGAGAAGTAGAAAAACTAATAATGCAGATACTGAGGGACTCTCTAAAAATTATTAATTTCCCTCTATACCTGAGAACGTGATTAACATTACTCCCCAACTCCTCACGGAAAAGAGAAGACAATAACAGCATTAACAATTATACATTTCCATTTTTTTGATGATTTTACATTGCCAACGGCCGTAGCCGTGTTGAAACACCGGATCCTGTGAGATCTCCGAAGTTAAGCAACATTGGGCGTGGTCAGGAGTTGGATGGGTTGCCACGAGCTGTTGGTGGGGGTAAGGGAATGGAGGAGCGGAAAGGAACTGGCCACCCTACCGTACGTAAACTCCGGCTCAGGAACAACTCTGCGGAGGTTCGGATCTGCCTTCGGGCAGAATACACCCTTACCTTACCATTCTATTGAAATTGTAACCTGACTGTATTCCGGATCCAAATGGTCACCCTCACTGGAGGACGGACGATTTATTAGTTCGTTAATAAATCTCTCTCTCTCTCGATCAAAAAATTCAGGAGGAGGGCGGTTTCAAAGGGGATCTAAAACATAAAACTTGACGTAATTCTCTTGTGGTTAGTTTTACAAGAAAATGCTCGTGAAAAAGTTGATTTAGGATACCGCTTACAAACTTTTTTCTTCTAACCTTTTCCGATACAGTGAAATATCAGTGTCGGGTAGTCTCCGTGGCTCAGATGGGAGCGCGCCGACATCTCACCGCTGGGTTCCGTGGTTCAAATGTGAGATTTGTGCTGAAAAAAAAAGCGGACGTGGGACAGGTTTTTCTCCGGATACTGCGGTTTTCCCTGTCATCTTTCATTCCAGCAACACTCTCCAATATTATTTCATCTGTCAGTCATTAATCTTTGCCCCAGAGAAATGCGACATGCTTCCGCAGCCGGCACAGTACCTATTCTCGCCGCTAGAAGGGACTTCTTTCATTCCATTCCATTCCATTCCTGGCCCGGTCGCATGACTGGAAACAGGCTGTGGATATTCACTCATTCACTTATAACTCAGAGAGCACCAAAAGTATATTTCTACAGTGAATTTGTTATTCAATGAGTTACAGAAAATCTAAATATGAAAATGTTCATATCTTGAGATTTGGAAGAAGATTTTGGACAGACAGTATTATACTATTACTACTATTACCAAATTTAAGGTGCATGTGTGTCAATTTCGACGTTTCTTTTTACATTACCAGAGAGCAGAGAATACGGAACTCTAATGAGTAACGGATGGCTAAGTTGTTTTCATTAATTTTGTTGGATGAACACCGAATGTCTCACAGGCCATATTTTACATTTCAGCATCTTATGCCTTGGAGTACCGAATGGACTTCCTTCAGCACTCTACTACTGATTCATAGAATGAATAATAATAATAATGCCCTGAAGAGGAATATAATAATGCTAAGAAAAATGTTGGGCCCTAATGTAAAAGAATGGGGAGATGAGATTGAGCTGATGAGAAAGAGAAGGTTACAGTTCTTGTTGAAGATGGACAATAATAGACTCACGAAGAGAATTGTTGAATTCTTCAGGAGGAAGAGAGAGCTGAAATTGTTTTCAGAAGTGAGGTTGGACTTGACGAAGATGGGGGTTCAGGAAAATATCATGGACATAAATCAATTTAGAGAACTTATCAAAACGTACTGCGATTTCCAGGACACTGGGAAAACGGTAGGGAGAAAAGGGAGGTCCTATACAGAAGAGCAGAAGAAGGAAGTAGGAGAAAAGATGAATAGATACCGGCAGAGAGTGAAGGCAGAGAAGGCCAAAAGTACTGCACCGGGCAAGTTGAGCGTGCGGTTAGGGGCGCGCAGCTGTGAGCTTGCATCCGGGAGATAGCGGGTTCGAACCCCACTGTCGGCAGCCCTGAATATGGTTTTCTGTGGTTTCCTATTTTCACACCAGGCAAATGCTAGCGCTGTACCTTAATTAAGGCCACGGCCGCTTCCTTGCCACTCTTAGGCCTTTCCTACCCCATCGTCGCCATAAGACCAATCTGTATCGGTGAGACGTAAAGCAAATAGGAAAAAAATACTGCATTGTCAAACGTGGTCCATAGACGTCCGAAACATGACATGACATGCTCTATTGGTGGAAAAATAGGCCTATCTAATTTCCTCCTTGGGAACTTAGAATTTCCATTCGAAATTAATAGGCGGGCAATAATTTCATTGTGGAGTTTTATCTCCCGTATGCAGTTATCAGACTGTGTCTCTTATATAGGCTTCTGATAAGTTCACCTGGATACACCCCAGCGTCAGTGGGTAGGATCTGACACATCCCACTCTGATGAGTCTAGTGTCAGACCTAAGACGAAACGCTGGTTAATAGAGCAAACGCCTGAAAAGCCTTCCATCTGATCTGTTTTTTATGTTCTTATGAATCTCAAAACATGACATGACACATATCTTGCACAGGATTAAGGGTGAGAATGTGAAATATATTCCTCATACAGAAAACGGTGTCTGAATCTACTTGGGCTTCATATCAACCTGTTTCCGTTGATCTCTCTTCGCGGAGACGGTATATCTTAGAGTTCCATGAAAACGTTGTCGCAGAGGTATAATTGCAATTCACTTTGAAAGGAATGAAAACATGTAGCTTTTTGTTTTCATCTTAGGAAGTCCCACATCCTCACCTAATTTACTAAAGTGTTTCTGTGAAGATGTTAGTTCGATATGACATTAGCTCCCGGATATTATAAAGATGTTTGTTTTTAACCGAGCGAGCCTCGTAAGAAACGTGGAGCAGTCAGCTGGAGCCATAATTTAGCTTCATTAATCTTACTGATCCATCAGTGGTGTCAAGTCTTTTGAGCGGCGTACACAATGCCGCCTCCGGTGAAAAATGAGCAGTGCACACCAGTTTCCTCACCTCCAACTTCAGTAATTTGCTTTCCTCTTACCAACATTTTTCTTGTTTCACTCCTTCACCACAGAGCTCTTGTGAGCGATGGTGTAATATTATCAAAAGGAATGCCATTACTTTTTACAAACATTTCTGTCATTTCGTCAAGAATTTGCCGTTTCACTTCATGTTTCTTGAGTGATATGCTTTCCTATAAGTGAAGACTGTAGATAATCAAATAAATTGAAAAGATAGAGAACGGGATGACTGTAAGGCCATCTACACACGGAGCTATTCATTAGTAATTGATTGGTATCTGTAGTTTCCGGCCGATTACTTGAGTGTCACTTCCTGTGTATTTCAATGGAAAGCCACACACGGCGCTACCAGTTAGTAATCTGTTAGTAACTAGTTTGTAATCAGTTCCAGGTGACTCGCGGAGCCAGTCACCTGCGAGTTTAATTTCTCAGTTCCCAGTGATCAAGTGCCTTTTTACGATGGCGAGCGAACAAGTTTTCAACATAAAGTTAGTGGGAGAAATAATAAAAAAAAACACCCCGTACAATTGTACGGTGAAGGATTACGCAAGAAAGGACATTACGGAGAACTAATGGAATTATTTTCTAAGCTTTTTAATTTTTGTGTAAAAATAAAGATCACTTTTCGAGCTCGATAGGTGCAGTCGCTTAAATGCGGCCGGTATCCAGTATTCGGGAGACAGTAGGTTCGAACCCCACTGTCGGCAGCCCTGAAAATGGTTTTCCGGTTTCCCATTTTCGCACCAGGCAAATGCTGGGGCTGTACCTTAATTAAGGCCACGGACGCTTCTCTCCCGCCCCTAGCCCTTCCCTGTCCCATCGTCGCCATGAGACCAATCTGTGTCGGTGCGACGTAAAGCAAAAAAAAAAAAAAAAAAAAAAAAAAAAGAAATCACCTTTCTTACTTTTCCTCAGAACTCACACATTCCCTCATATTTGCATTTCGCTGTCGAATGGCAGGCGCAATAAGCTGCACCAAGTCCATATAACTGTGTTTGGTCATACGATAAAAAGAAATACATTTAGCATCCGGTTGTTCGAACTCCTTTACTGCTATGAATAATCTGCAGTGGATGTTCTTTTCAAGATATGAGTGAACCCAATACCTTCTTCTATTTTTTTTTTTTTGCCTGAAATAAAAATCATGTCTTCTTCGTCACTTGAGTCAGTGGTTGACATTCTAGCAAAGTTAAGAAGCGATCTAGCGATTCCGCAACAAACTTTACAAATGGCCAATCAGGAATAATCCGTCACCGTACAGTAGCTTCGTGTGTGGAGCCGAGTCACTGTTCAGTTACTAACCAGTTTGTCACCCCGGTTACAAACCAGTCACGTTCCTAATGAGTAGCTCCGTGTGCAGAGGGCCTAAACGTGATATTTTGATAAACTTTAAGATATTCAATTCAGATGGTCATAGCCTTATTGGAAATGAAGGTTGAACATCGGCCATTCAGTGATATGTCCTGGATTTGAATATTTGTGACAATCATGAAGTTAAGGCACAATGAGAAATACAGGGTGTTTCAGAACTATACCGACAAAAAAATCAGGGATGCTCTGCATGTTATGTTAACAACGATGGTGCAATCGGTTTGGCGGAGAAAATTTTCCTTTTCGAGAAATTAGGTTACATTTTTACTCCCGGGCCCGCGATTCAAATTGATGAACTCGTCGTATTTGCTATGCCAGAGCACAAGCCGCCACCGTGCTTCAGGGAAGAGAAGAGGAGGGAGCTGTAGCGGGGTGTATGTTGGAGACAGAGATAATGCTCCGCGCATATACACTATCCTCGTTCGACTCACACAGAACTGTCCTTGCCTCATACAGCCAATTCCCCCTGTGGGTGGGGGCGGTAGAATAACACCCACGGTATCCCCTGCCTGTCGTAAGAGTCGACTAAAAGGGGCCCCAGGGGCTCTGAACTTTGAAGCGTGGGTTGGCGACCACGGGGCCCTCAGCTGAGTCCTGGCATTGTTTCCACTTACTTGTGCCAGGCTCCTCACTTTCATCTATCCTATCCGACCTCCCTTGGTCAACTCTTGTTCTTTTCCGACCCCGACGCTATTAGGTTTGCGAGGGCTAGGGAGTCTTTCATTTTCACGCCCTTCGTGGCCCTTGTCTTTCTTTCACCGATATCTTCATTTTTCGAAGTGTCGGATCCCTTCTATTTTTCCGTCTGATTAGTGTTATATAGAGGATGGTTGCCTAGTTGTACTTCCTCTTAAAACAATAATCACCACCACCACCACCATCATACAGCCAATATCCACAGTTCGTTTATTGAACAACCGTAACTGCACACACTCAGCACAGTAACACTCTGCAATTAAGAGACACTTGTTAGTCAAGGAATGCACCAGATCATTTCTCCTCTCGTCTGTTGGTACAGTATCGTTCTTTAATATATAACATGCTCGAAGATGCAATGCTGCAGCCCCACGATTGTGTATTCCATCACTCACAACATTGTAAAGTGTATGAAAGAGGTACTGAACGAAGGAAACGATACGCCAATGGTTTGATTAAGATAATTCCGGTAGAGTTGCCGCACTTTTTATGTCTTTTCTTATATCTCGGTACATTTACTTTAAAAACTGTTGCAAATTCATCGAGCATAATTGGAAAACATGTACATTTGACCAGACACAATGAAAAAAATTGATAATTGAAAGTAAATGGGAAAAAGCCGAGAACAAAGGAATTGTTGCACTAGTGGCGTCTCTCCTTGGAACCCGGTATAGATGCCGACTTTGCTCGGGAGAGATGCCGCAGTTAAAATAATTAATGACAAAATCAAATTTAAACCAATTTCTTCAACTTTAATATAACTGGGCATTAGAACGTACTACAAGACAATTACATCCATATAATATAATCATTCAATGGTAAAAGATTCTAACCCATAATTTATAACATTAAATTAATCATATTTTAATTTCAATTTACTATGAATGTGTATGTGCAATGGATTCTTCGCTGTGTTATATAAAGGAAACATCAAAATCATCATGAATATAATTCTTTCTCCACAAAGTAATTTGAAAACTTGTCTAAGGAAGGATTCTTGAATCAAAAACTGATGTTTATCCTCTTACAAGTTTTTACAGATTGTTTCTTAGACCTTTGTTCTCTAGCAATTTTGCTGCCACAGTCGTTATATGTAGAGCAGGATTCATGCAGCCACTGGTTGTAACTCAAACACTGGATCCAGTCATCCTTTTTTTTTAGTATTCCCTTTACATTCAGTCTTTTAACAGCCTCTCTTAAATTTTCCTCTGCCCATTGAGGTCTTTTAACAGTGCGCTTACTTTTATACTGAGCAGGCATGTCGTAATTTTTTATTTCTGAAAATAATATAATTTTATATAATAAAATAATGTTACCAATGAAAGCAATACAAATAAATTATGTGTATTAAGAATCGTGAGACGATAAAATATTCGAATAAAATTCCGGTACACTCTGAATACTATTGAATGTTTCCAGATCGATTTTAGACTCAGATAGCAATGAAGTATCTCAGCCGGATTGTTGTGCGGCAACTATCAGGTAGAGAAGCCGCACCCTCCTGTTGTCGTACCTCAAAGCTATCATAGCTCAAAATTAGCTTAATGTCAACTACAGTTATGCTTCTGACTTCTACTGTACTAAAAACGGCTGATTTAAGCATTTGAAACCAACTTAATATACAATAAATTCATACAAGGAAAAACTTTGTCAGGAGGAACTTGCCTCAAGATATCGGCTGTAATTGGCGTAATATACGAGAAAAGAGGTTCCTTAGAAACTGAAAAACCATAGGCGTACATATTGCCATCTAGCTGTAACGATCGGAACCTTTAGCAATGCATGCGGCATCTGAACCGGAGAGGCATCTGTCCCGGATTTACCTTATTTTGATGCACAGTGCACAACGGTGTAGTGAACCTTTGGACTTTGTTCAGGATGTGTGGTGTGTCGCGAACGACCTGGAAAGGTGCCTTTATTCCCGGTTCAAGATCATCTTCTCTTTCCACGGGGTTCGCATAGTAGTCAATCTTGGTTGATAGTCGCCTAGGTAGCATAACTCCCCCCTAATTGGGTGGGAGCGAAGGGGCGGAGGATAAGTACCATAGCCTTTTCTTACATTTCTAGGCAACATTTGATGCAGAACAAGTTGTAGACTGTCTACTTGGGTTGGGAAGCGACTGAGCGAAATGAAGGAGAAACTCGTGCTTTCCTACCGAGCATTACCTCTTCTCTCCGTTCCCTTCCCTCCTCTGACGCACAGCAAAAGGCAGCGGCTAGCAAATACGGGACGATTGTCAATTTGTACTGCACGCCCGGAAGTAACAAAGTATCCTTATTTTCTTGAAAGGAAAATGTTCCTCTGCCAATCCGATTACAGGAAGAGGATCCCCATTTTTTTTTGTTTGTCGGCATAGCTCTGTTACACTCTATATATCCACACGACTGCATACATTTGCGACATCTCGTATTGGTGATTACTCCAGAATACATTACGGTACAGGATTTTTTTTTTGCTAGGGGCTTTACGTCGCACCGACACAGATAGGTCTTATGGCGACGATTACAGGATTTTAGGGCATAATTTATCATAATGAGAAGTAGCAATATAAGGTTAGTGCGAACATGTGCAGATCAAGAATTGTGACAGGTGCTAAGAATCTGAATAAAGAAACATTTCATTATTTGTCAAGATGAGTATTGTGATTAACTATTCACACCCATGCTATAGATAATCGTAACTTCAGTAATCCACCTTCGGATCTCCAACGTTATAACAATCGAGTCGTAGACTGGATTAGATCTGATCTCCAAGCTGCGAAAGTGGCTTGGACGCCACCCATTTTATCCCCGTGATTTCAAATCATCTTTGTTTCTTGCACTTTACTATCAACATTGCGATCTCACGGCTTGGCCGCAGATATGCAGTGATTACCATAAGAGCTCCTATTGGTGGAAATGAGGAATCTATGTAGGCCTACATGTATGGAATGTTGATTCATGGAAAAGGCTTGAGAAAACACTGCCCTCTATTTTCCACGTGTTAATTCGAACATCTAATACAATGCCTGCATAACTGGGCTTCACTATGGCTACAACAATGGGCAGCAGTGGACCATGCTTGTCGTGCGGGCCACATCGCGCAAGTTAGCGCACGGAAAAAACACTTGACACGGTCTTCCCCGTCGTAGATCACCAACCGCCAGGAGGCGGAGCTGTGGAATAACCATCTCCTTCCTCCGCATACCGTGAAAATGTTCCCAGGACGAACGTTTGCAACACGAGCTGGGTGTAATAAACTAGACATCTTTGTAAAATATAATACTGGATTGTAAAGTCATAAATGGCTATTCATTCAGATCAAACTCAGTGAAAACCTCATGTACTAACGTATTTGTCACATTTACTCGGGGCTGCTACGAGACGTCTAACGTTCTCTTGATTGGAAGATATTTTCAAAATCTGGAGCCATGTTCTGCGAACTGGTTCATCTCAGGCAGTTTTTGAGACGAACGTCCGACATGGAAGATCCCCCTGTGGGCTGTGGGTGAGGGCGGTAGAATACGACCCACGGTATCCCCTGCCTGTCTTAAGAGACGACTAAAAGGGTCCGCAGGGGCTCTTAACTTGGATGCGAGGTTTGGCGACCAGGGCGCCCTTAGTTGAGTCCTGGCATTGCTTACAATTATTTGTTCCGGGCTCCTCACTTTCATGTATTCTGTCCGACTTCACTTGGTCAACTCTGGTTCTTTTCCGACCCCGACGGTATTAGGTGTCGAGGCGTTGGGAGTCTTTCATTTTCACGTCCTATGTGGCCGTTGTCTTTCTTTGGCCGACACCTTCAAGTTGTCGGACCCCTTCCAATTTTTCCCTCTGATGAACATTAATAGAGGATAGTTGTCCAGTTTTTTCCTCTTAAATTTAAAACAATAATCGTCACCACCACCTGAAATGGAAGAACGGATATGGCTTTTACATACAATACCACTCATAAGTATTTTGACATCCATATGTTCGACAATGGATAGCGTAAAGCATACCTATGATACAGGGCAAACAGGAGGACGTATCAGTATTATAGCTGCCTGTGACTGTGCAGATACGATTTTAGCATTGTGTATGATGTGAAAATATCAGTAAGGTGGAATAATTATTAACGTGGAAACCGTAAGTATTTTGGCTAAGGAGATTATATTAGTAAGTGGGGTTTTCTGTTAGATGTACGTACTATTTCCAGTTCCTTCAACCAAATAGGTATTACAATGTGGAAACAGATCGAGTAATTAGAATTTAGGCAAGCGATGAAGCGTTGCAGGGAGGCAATAACCAAGCACAAGTCGCACGATACTTTGGCCTTCCTAGACAAATTGTAGATGTGTGGAATAGGATCTACAAGAACCGAGGAGGTGGTGGTGGTGATTATTGTTTTAAGAGGAAGTACAACTAGGCAACCATCCTCTATATAACACTAATCAGAGGGAAAAAATGGAAGGGATCCGACACTTCGAAAAATGAAGATATCGACCAAAGTAAGACAAGGGCCACGAAGGGCGTGAAAATGAAAGACTCCCTAGCCCTCGCAAACCTAATAGCTGGACCAGGCGAGTTGGCCATGCGCGTACAGGCGCGCGGCTGTGAGCTTGCATCCGGGAGATAGTAGGTTCGAATCCCACTATCGGCAGCCCTGAAGATAGTTTTCCGTGGTTTCCCATTTTCACACCAGGAAAATGCTGGGGCTGTACATTAATTAAGGCCACGGCCGCTTCCTTCCAACTCCCAGGCCTTTCCTATCCCATCGTCACCATAAGACCAAATCTGTGTCGGTGCGACGTAAAAGCCCCTAGCAAAAAAAAAAACCTAATAGCGTCGGGGTCTGAAAAGAACAAGAGTTGACCAAGGGAGGTCGGATAGGATTGAGGAAAGTGAGGAGCCTGGCACAAGTAAGTGGAAGCAATGCCAGGACTCAGCAGAGGGCCCCGTGGTCGCCAACCCACGCTCCAAATTTCAGAGCCCCTTGGGCCCCTTTTAGTCGTCTCTTACGACAGGCAGGGGATACCGTGGGTGTTACAAGAACCGAGGAGCGCTATTAAATAAGAATCGATCTGTTCGCCCTAGAATTGCGCAACGATATACGATAAATTATTGCAGCTGTCCTATCCTGTTCTCTATTAGAAACACTTCCATTCCCTCCTATTCCCCCATTCTCATCATGTTGACCTTATTCCCATTGATCTTTCCTTAATGGCCGGTAACACTAGTCAACAGCCATTTTGCATCTGGAATGTGATACATCTACTAGTATGTATTTTCGTGTGTAGAATCCGAATATACCTTTCAAAATGTTCTAGCACGTACCATTTTTGAGTTTTTAAAGGTTTTTTATTTTTGTATTAAGTATTTCGCTTTTTGCTTTTCTTCTGTTTTGATGTCTAATTGTTTCTTATTGATTTGCTGAGGAGAGCTAGAAGATCTACAAATCGTCAGTAAATGGTTGGTGTGGTAATCCAGTGGTGTGAAAGAGATCCTCAGTAAGTGTTTCCTGTGAAAGATAGTGCAAACTTTTTGTGTTTAAAACTTACACTAAGAAAAATGGCAACTAGTAAATATCGTTGCTGTCTAAACCACCCCGACAACTTCTGTTATGTGTGTGGGAAATTCACTCCAAAAGCCCAAAGAAAACCAATCACTGATTTGGTTAAGAAGGCATATAAATTGTATTTTGATTGTCCTGTTGGTGATCAAGATAAAAATTTTGCACCTCATATTGCCTGCATAACCTGTACTACAACCTTAACCGAGTGGTTGAAAGGAAAACGCAGAGCCATGCAATTCGCTGTTCGGATGGTGTGGTGTGAGCCTAAAGACCATTATTCAGACTGTTACTTCTGTCTTACAAATATTTCGGGACATTCAAGCAAAACTAGACATAAAATAAAGTATCCAAATGTATCTTCAGTGCATTTGCCTGTGCCCCATGATGTGGGGTTGCCTGTTCCTGTCTGTAACTTGAAAGCCACGGAACCAGACACCATGTCAAGTGAATCAGAAAGTACTGAACATATAGAAGAGTACTGCCCTCAATATCATGATACTTCACCTCAGCTCTTTAATCAAGAGGAATTGAACGATTTGGTTCGCGATCTAAAACTTTCGAAACAGCAAGCTGAACTCTTGGGGTCGAGACTGCAGCAACGGAACCTTCTAGCTCCAGGGACAAAAATTTCCTGTTTCAGATCAAGAGGTGCTTCCTTCGCTCAATATTTCGATATGCAGAATTCAATGTGTGTATGTAGAGATGTCAATGGTCTGATGATGCAGCTAGGTGTACAACATAATCCACAGGAGTGGCGACTATTTATTGACTCCAGTAAAACCAGCTTGAAAACAGTACTACTGCATAATGGCAATGCATTTCCATCGGTACCTTTGGCTTACGCAGTAGACATGAAAGAAACTTATGAAGCCATGGCTTTGCTGCTAGAGGCAATCAAATATAAGGATCATGAATGGCAGCTTTGCTGTGATTTAAACGTTGTTGCACTCCTTACAGGTTTACAGGCTGGATTTACGAAATACTGCTGCTTTTTTTGCCTTTGGGACAGCCGTGACACCAAGAACCACTATACAATCAAGGAATGGCCTATAAGGAAGTCATATGTTCCTGGAAATGTAAATGTGAACAGTACCTCATTGGTTGAGCCCGATAAAATCATTTTGCCTCCCCTTCATATCAAGTTGGGCTTTTGTAAAAGCTCTGGATAAAGAAGGTGAGGCCTTCAATCACTTAAAAGAAAAGTTTCCCAAATTAAGTGAGGCAAAGCTGAAAGAGGGTATATTTGTTGGACCACAAATAAGAAAATTGCTGAAAGACCCAACCTTTGATACCAAACTCACAGACATCCAATTAGCTGCTTGGTCTTCTTTTAAAGCAATTTTGAAGGGATTTTTGGGTAGCAGGAAAGACAAAAACTATGTTACAATTGTGAATGATCTGTTGGACAACTATAAGAACATGGGGTGTAGAATGTCGCTTAAAATTCACTTTTTACATTCTCACCTTGATTTCTTCCCGGAAAATTTGGAAGCCGTAAGCAATGAGCATGGTGAACGCTTTCACCAAGACATTCTTGCTATGGAACACCGTTACCAAGGCCATTGGAACCCTTCGATGATGGGTGACTACTGCTGGGGTCTTGTTAGGGAGAGTGATGAAACGGCAAACAAAAGAAGAGCTCCGTCGTCGCATTTTTCAAAAACCAAAGACGATTAAAGATGAAAACATCTTCTGAACTAATTTGGACCTTTTATTGGCATCATACCCATATATACATACAAAACAGTAATGATTTCAAACGTTCTGAATGTGTATTTTTGTTTGACTTAATTGTGTCAATTTTCGCTATTGCCGTTTTTTATTCTGCTTTATATCTAGGAAATGTGATGTCATAGAGAAAAACTGATTTTACCAGTGTATTCAGCACCCCGAAATTAGGAAAATCCACCCATTTACAAACCAGATGCAAAAGAAAAGTTTAAATTTGTTAACTAGTGTAATCTTTCCTCTCACAGTGGTGGGTGCTGGTATCGTTACTGACATTTTCTGTCATTTTATCTAACCATTGTTAGTCTAATTTTGTACAACACATTATTATTATTATTATTATTATTATTATTATTATTATTATTATTATTATTATTATTATTATAAAATAATAACAATCGTATGGCCTCAGCTACCGTGTGCAGACATTTCAATTTGACGCCATCTGGCTGTCTGCTCGTCAATTTCGACGTTCCGTTTTACTCTAGGCCCACTAGATGGCAGACCGAGTAAACCGAAACTCTCTTGGGCGTCTTTGGCTGAGATTTCATGAATTTTGTCGTGTAAACACCAAATGTGTAACCAGAGATCTTTTACATACCGACATCGTACGACATGGAGTGTCGAATGGACTTTCTTCCGCCCTTCAAAAAACCGGCTACCTCTGCCGGGTTTGAACCCGCTATCTTGGGATCCGGAGGCCGACACACTACCATTGATCCACAAAGGCAGTTATTATTATTATTATTATTATTATTATTATTATTATTATTATTATTATTGAAGAAATTGAGGAAGAGAAGGAATCCAGTGAGATGGATCTGGACAAGTTGAAAGAAAATAGTGTGAAGGATTGTTTCAGGGAACATGTTGCACAAGGACTAATTGAAGAGGCTGAAGGAAACATAGTAGAAGAAGAATGGGCAGTCATGAAGAATGAGGTCAGTAGGGCTATTGAAGAGATGTTAGGAAGAAAGGAAAGATCAGCTAAGAATCAATGTATAACTCAAGAGATACTAGACCTGATCGATGAACGACGGAACTACAAGAATGCAAAAAATGAAGAAGGCAGAAAAGAATACAGGCCGTTAAAGAATGAAGTGGACAGGAAGTGCAGGGCAGCTAAGGAAGAATGGCTGAAGGAGGAGTGCAAGGATGTTGAACGTTGTATGGTCCTAGGAAAGGTAAAGGAAAATCAAGGAAACCTTTGGAGAAAGTAAAACTAGGTGTATGAATATTAAGAGTTCAGATGTAAAACCATTTCTAGGGAAAGAAGACAAGGCAGAAAGATTACAGGAACATATCTAACAGTTGTATCAAGGTAAAGACATAGATGGTATGGTTCTGTAACAAGAAGAGGCCGTTGATGCTGATTAAATGGGTGACCCAATTTTGAGGTCAGAATTCGACAGAGCTTTGAGAGACCTAAATAGGAGAAAAGCACCTGAAATTGATGGCATTCCCTCTGAATTACTGACTGCTTTAAGAGAAACCATCATGGGGAGGTTATACCGTTTATTGGGCAGGATGTATGAGACAGAAGAAGTGCCATTCGATTTTCGGCAGAATGCTGTTATACCTATTCCCAAAAAAGCCGGTGTTGACAAGTGTGAAAACTATCGCACCATTAGTTTAATATCTCAACCAAACCCCATGGCACTACAGCCCTTGAAGGGCCTTGGCCTAGCAAGAGACCGCTGCTCAGCCCGAAGGCCTGCAGATTACGAGGTGTCGTGTGGTCAGCACGACGAATCCTCTCGGTCGTTATTCTTGGCTTTCTAGACCGGGGCCTCTACCTCACCGTCAGATAGCTCCTCAATTCCAAACACGTAGGCTGAGTGGACCTCGAACCAGTCCTCAGGTCCAGGTAAAAATCCCTGACCTGGCCGGGACTCGAAGCCGGGGTCTCGGGGTAAGAGGCAAGCGCGCTACCCCTACACCACGGGGCCGGTGAGTTTAATATCTCACGCCTGCAAAATTCTAACATGTATTATTTACAGAAGAATGGAAAGACAATTTGAAACTGAGTTGGAAGGTCAATTTGGCTTCAGGAGGAATATAGGAACACGTGAAGCAATCCTGACTTTACGTCTGATCTTAGAGGATCGAATTAAGAAGCATAATCCAACATACATGGCGTTCGTAGATCTAGAAAAGGCATTTGATAATGTTGATTGGACCAAGCTATTTGAGATTCTGAAGGTGATCGCGATCAGGTACCGAGAAAGAAGAATTATCTACAATACATATTAAAAAAGTCAGTCTGCAGTGATAAAAATCGATGGCTATGAAAAAGAAGCAGCAATCCAGAAAGGGGTGAGGCAAGGCTGCAGTTTGTCCTCCTCCTTTTCTACGTTTATATAGAACAGGCAGTAAAGGAAGTCAAAGAAGAATTTGGAAAGGGAATCACAATCCAAGGAGAGAAAATCAAAACCCTGAGATTTGTCGATGATATCGTTATTTTATCTGAGACTGTAGATGATCTGGAGAAGTTGCTGAATGGTATGGACGGAATCTTGGGTGAGGAGTACAAGATGAAAATAAATAAGTCCAAAACAAATGTAATGGGTGCAGTCGAACGAAGGCAGGTGATGAAGGAAATATTAGATTAGGAAATGAAGTCTTAAAGGAAGTAGATGAATATTGTTACTTGGGTAGTAAAATAACTAGGGATGGCAGAAGTAAGGACATAAAATTCAGGCTAGCACAAGCAACGAAGGCATTTCTTAAGAAAATAAATTTGCCCACTTCGAATATTGATATAGGAATTAGAAAAATGTTTTTGAAGACTTTCGTTTGGAGCATGGCATTGTATGGTAGTAAAATATGGACGATAACTCGCTCAGAATGTAAGAGAATAGAAGCTTTTGAAATGTGGTGTTACAGAAACATGCTGACGGTGAGGTGGATAGATCGAATCAAGAATGAAGAGATACTGAATCGAATTGGTGAGAGGAGATCGATTTGGCTAAATTTGACGAGAAGAAGAGATAGAATAATAGAACACATCTTAAGACACCCAGGACTTGTGCAGTTGGTTTTTGAGTGAGGTGTAGGCGGTAAGAACGGTAGGGGTAGACCAAGGTATGAATATGACAAGAAGATTAGAGCAGATGAAGGATGCAGCAGTTATGTAGAAATGAAAATGTTAGCACAGGATAGGGTGCCATGGAGGGCTGCATCAAACCAGTCTCGAACAACACATTATTATTATTAATTATTATTAGGGGTTCTACGAGTTAGAGTGACCGATAGTATTAATAATATTATTGGTTTTATTATTGGTTGAGTGCCTTCAAATATTACCGGTATCGAACCCTCAAACTTGAGCTTAGAAGACCAGTGTCTTTCCATCTGAGCTACTCAGGCCGTCAGATAGCACTTGTGATTCGTGGATGGCTAATATGAGGCAAGTAAATTAATACGATATAATATTCAGATTACATTTCTTTGGCTAACTCTTTCACATCTGAAGGTCCTCATTTATATTCCTTTCTGGCATAAAGTGGTTATGTACAGAAATTCAAATTTCGACTTTGGTCCTATTGTGATAGCGGAAGTATCATATAGTGTTAGCAACTCATGAAACGATGCATCCTCTCTGACTGTACTTCAACCGAAAAGCTTCTAGTCCTTTGACTTTGTTTTGCTTTTGACAGGATGGACTTCGTGCAGCCCTAATTATATTTACATGCAGTGTGAGGGACCATTCTAGCATAACATGCCCAGAGAAGATCAAAGACGGCTAACAATAATTACACATATCACCGTTTGCCTACCAGTGCCTATTCGAGGGTGCGCAAACTATGCTATTCAGATTTACCAGTAATGGAGGAAAAAATTACAAGTTTGTGGGTCAAAATTGTTATACTGTTTTAGAGACGGTGCAACGTCTGCTTCGAATCGAATAGGGAACGAGGAGAACATGTCCACAAAATCAATTCTGTCGGTTTTTCAAACAATAAACTATCTCGAAAAATTCAGGATACGTTGTTGATCAGCAGAGAGATTTAAGGACTACATCTCACTTATTTTGAGCTAGATTTAAAGAGAGTAAGTGGGGCAATGTAAATTCAACGATCTCGTTAGCAATGTTTCCACTGGCTAGTGTCTGGCTCCATGGATAAATGATTAACGTGCTGGCCTTTGGTAACAGGCATCTCGGGTTCGATTCCCGGTGGGGTTGGGAATTTTAACCATAACTGGTTAATTTTGCTGGCACGGGAGCTGGGTGTATGTGTCGTCTTCATCATCATTTCATCCTCATCACGACGCGCAGGTCGCCTACGGGAGTCAAAACAAAAGACCTGTACCTGGCGAGCCGAACTTCTCCTCGAACACTCCCGGCACTAAAAGCCATACGCCATTTCAATTTACTGGCTAGTGATCTATGTAACAATTATTACAGACTTTCAAATTAACAAATATAAATTATTGTTGATGAAAGCGTTTGTTAAATATTCTACTGGAGTTTCATTATTTAATTAAAATATGTACCGATCTCTGTGTTAAGGACGATGTGAAATCAAATTTGATATTTGTAGTTTTGGTGTTGTAATTCCCCTTTCCCAATCTATCACTACTGATCTGCATTTAGGCCAATCGTCCGGGTGGCAGATTTCCTATCTGCTGTTTTCCTAGCAAAGAAAGTGGAAATTTATTGAATATCTCCTTTGATAAGTTATTCCAATCCCTAACTCCCCTTCCTACAAACGAATATTTGCTCCAATTTCTAGCTTTATCTTCATATTGTGATATCTCCTACTTTTAAAGAGACCACTGAAACTTATTCGTCTACAAATTTCATTCCACGCCATCCCTCTACTGAGAACTCGGCACATACCACTTAGTCGGGCAGTTCGTCTCCTTTCTCCCAAGTCTTTCCAGCTCATACTTTTCAACATTTTTGGAACGCTACTCTTTTGTGGGAAATCGTCCAGAACAAATCGAGCTGTTTTTCTTTGGAATTTTCCAGTTCTAGAATCAAGTAATCCTGGTGAAATCAAGTAATCCACCTCATTTATACAAAATTTTCCTTAATATGGGCAGTCAAAAAGAACGAGAGTATATCAGGGTCACGTTCGCAAATTTTGATGCAGAATACATACCACGTGATAAGTATTGTCGAAAGAAATTACGTGGAGTTGACCATGGCTAAATGATTAGCGTGCTGGCCTTTGGTCACAGGGGTCCCGGGTTCGATTCCCGGCAGGGTCGAGAATTTTAACCATCAGGGGTTAATTTCGCTGACACGGGGGCTGGGTGTGTATGTTGTCTTCATCATCATTTCATCCTCATCATGATGCGCAGGTCGCCTACGGGAGTCAAATCAAAAGACTTGCACCTGGCGAGCCGAACATGTCTTCGGACACTCCCAACACTAAAAGCCATACGCCATTTTATTTACCCGGAGTTGAAATATGACCGACATTTCTTATGACCGACTTCCCTTCGCCAACTCTCGTTCCTCCCCGACACCGACAAAACAATAATCACCACCACCACCTTAGAGCATCTGAGGTCTAGGGTGTCATTCATTTTCATGCCCTTCGTTGCCCTGGTCTTTCTTTGGCCAATACCTTCATTTCTTCGAAATGTCGGATCCCTTCCATGTTTTCTCTCACCACCTCTCACAGTGTTATATAGAGGATGGTTGCCTAGTTGTACTTCCTCTTAAAACAATAATCACCACCACCTCTCACAGTGTTATATAGAGGATGGTTGCCTAGTTGTACTTCCTCTTAAAACAATAATCACCACCACCTCTCACAGTGATATATAGAGGATGGTTGCCTAGTTGTGCATCCTCTTAAAACAATAATCACCACCACCTCTCACCATTCGTAGGCAATCCGATATACTAAGTTGACGATATTTCATGAAAGGATCAATATGCCGATATTAAAACGAAATATCGATTTCTCGACACCACATGAAACTTTTCTTCTAAAATACAAGGATTTGACATTATATTAACGTACTTCGGGAAGTTACAGCTTGAAAGATAGCGGCGGTGGGCTAGTCCCACCATTGGCTCTCCTGAGAATGGTTTTCTGTGGTTCTGCTACCTAAGCTAAATGCCGGTACAGTACCTTTTATAGGCCCCGCCGCTCCTCTCTAACCTTCTCCCAACCTCAAAGCACCGTTACACACATCTCCTGGCCTGACAGAGAGAGCCTATATCACCCCTGTGGATAGGGGTGGTAGAATAACACCCACGGTATCCCCTGCCTGTCGTAATAGGCGACTGAAATGGGCCCCAGAGGCTCTCAACTTTGGAGCGTGGGTTGGCATCCACGGGGCCCTTAGCTGAGTCGTGGCATTGCTTCCACTTACTTTTACCAATCTCCTCACTTTCGTCTATCCTGTCCGACCTCCTTTGGTCAACTCTTGTTCCTTTTTGACCTCGACGGTATTAGAGTAGTCGAGCCTAGGGATTCTTTCACTTTCACGCCCTTCGTGGTCCTTCGCTTTCTTTGGCCGATATCTTCATTTTTCATTTTTTTTCTCTCTGATTAGTGTTATATAGAGGACGGTTGCCTAGTTATACTGTACTTCCTCTTAAAACGATATTATCACCAGCACCACCGCAGAGAGCGTATATAAAAATTAAAAATAAAGTACGTTAAGTTTGGGATCATTGAAGTTTCCAAGAAAAGCAAGCAAGTTAACAGAATCGAATATAATAATAAACCTTTATTTTCTCTATTAAAATACTTGGTGTCTTTCTTTCAGGGTAATAGGCAATTACCCTTTATTACAATTTTGTATCATTTGCACGATTAATACCACCATTTCTTAATGTTTACAAACGATTTTTCGTATATCAGCAATGTCATACCACAAAATATCGAGAGTGAATTATCGAATACTGATAGGAAATTTTCGATAATATCGCAATATCCCTAACCCCACGACGCTATGTCACCTTAACTTTGAGACGCTGATGATAAGTTATTTGACACTCGACACTGATGATTTTTTTACTTTCTGGAATGTTTATAAGACACACTATTCGCTCGAATGTATTTTCGATATATTTTAAGGTATTTATTGTTCATATGGCGCGATATTTTACGAAAGAAAGAAATTTTTCGCAATTCTTCACACAGCAGTTTTCTCAAATGTTGGAATATTTGATTTATTTTTACCGTATACTTGTAGAATATACTGGGATTGATCAAACGACGCCTGAAGCGATGTGATATCGTGCCTCTATCTAGAGCTACTCTAACTGTTATCCGCGTGATACTGCGATTTTAGTACCTCAAGTTGGCGCCACTTTTACATCACCCACTGACGTCAGCAGAGGTCAGGGATATCTTGCTAGATATATTTGCCCTTCTTCTTTAAATTGAGATATTGAACGCTGTCGTCCCAAGTGTTGTATACCAACAATTTTTATTTTGAGACTGCCGAGCTGAGTGGTTCAGACAGTTGAGGCGCTGGCCTTCTAACCCCAACTTGGCAGGTTCGATCCTGACTCAGTCCGGTGGTATTTGAAGGTGCTCACATACGTCAGCCTCGTCTCAGTAGATTTACTGGCACGTAAAAGAACTCCCGCGGGACTAAATTCCGGTACATCAGCGCTTCCGAAAACCGTAGAAGTAGTTAGTGGGACGTAAAGCAAATAACATTATTATTGTTAGTTATTTTAAAACTTTCATGTTTTCGTAATACTCACCAGCCCAAGTACGATTCCGAAACAATACACATGTGTCTGTCAGGTCAACAGCCCAGAGGCTGGTTGGATCCTCAAATAGCACCACCAAAGGCTATGAGGTTATAAGGAAACCCTAAAAACCAATGGCAGCACCAAAATGAGGCGTACTAGGCAAGATGAGGAATGAGGTAGTTTGCCATTGCTTTCCTCACTGAGTCAGAAAGTACTATTGCAGCAGGACTGATCCTGTGAGCAGCACCTTTCATAACACTTAGATGCACTAGTTGTGCTCTGAATGTCATTACTCAGCACTACCCATACCCCAGCAGCTTCCATATTGTCACAGCCATGGATGCTGACTGGGACTTCGGTGGAAGCTACACTTTACTCTGGCCTGGACCAAGAGATGGATGCAAAAGTACTGTATCCATCAAGAAATGACAGCAAGCAGTACTATACACATATTCTATGCCAAAAACATATCAGCAAGTTAAAATACTTAGCTACTACATTTTAGAAAAGAAGAGTACAAGTTATAGAAATTGAGTTAAAACAAGTGTGACAAGATTGGGAATCACTAAGACAATTATATGATTCAATACATTCACAATGTTTCTAATGTCAAGAGTACAACAATTGGAGAATGAAATATTCAAACTGAGGCTTTAAACCCAAGAAATAAAGGTTAACTCCTGTCTGAAGACGAAATGTGACCTCTAATTCGCTGGGATGGAGTCATCCAACTTTTACAGTGTGATATGACAAGCAATATCGAGGGTAATCAATACTTGTAATGAAACCTTCAACACCCTTCGATGGCAGTAATTTTATAGAACACCTGCTGTGTACTGCTTCATTAGCTCTTGATTAAACAACATGTTATATTTACCAAGGTAAGATTAGTACGCTCAGTGGCGATATAGTGGTTCTTTTAGCCTTCAAAAGGAGATGAGACCAAGATTGATAGCGTTGTATAGTGCTTTTTGTTTCATTTTAGCCAATTTGGATGTACGGTTATTAATCCTTAGATGGGTGTATTTAAATTATTTCAATAGTACTTTGGGAAAATATAATTTATAACATTGTAAATATTAGTAAACATGTCAGAAAGTACATTACGCATTGAATTTCATAGTTTTGCGTGCTTCACGAATTATCTGTAGGACAGGAGTCACAGTACCCTGTCAACAATGCAAGCTTTGCAATTTTTTCTTGTATTGGCGTTAGGTATGCATCAGACGAAAGAGCCAGCTAGAAATACATTGGAATACAAAATATAAACAGTCAATATCAATATACACTTATAATACATTATACACATATGAATCTTCCATAATATTGTACTTGGATTTCGTAGCTTTAAGAGTTCTGGGTCCGTACAGAATAAATACATACACACACACACACACACACACACACACACACACACACACACACACACACACACACACATACACTCACACACAGAGAGAGAGAGAGAGAGAAGGAGGGAGAGAGAGAGAGAGAAGAAATTTAAACACTGCAAATGTAGTTTGTTTAGTTACTTTTTTCGATATTGTAGTACGTAAAATTTTATAGTCTTAAATCTCTATCTTTTAAGAATATGGCGATTGCATTATACACCTCTGGTTGCTGGGATGATAAAATGCACTATATGTTGAGTGGTAGTTGAAAATTGATTCAAAGTAAAGTTGTTATTAATATTTTCCGCTGCACATTATAAAGATGGCAAGATAAGAAGATGTGGTTGATGTCAGCGATTGCTTGACGCCCGCAGTAGGAGTAAGGCGAGTTTAGGACTCCTATCCGGTAGAGAAGATTTGCAAAACTCCTGTGATTGAACTTCATGCGAGTAAGAGAAGTGACGTATCGGCGGCGAGCATTCCATTTGGAGAACCAAGGCGAGTGAGGAGGGTATGATTGTACAGCAGCATATTGCTTTCCCCGTTGCCTTTTTGTAAAATCTCGTTCTTCATCAATTCACGTTCAGGAACGCTGCTTGATACGTGGCACAGAGTCTCGAATTGGCACTGGTGAATCTAGGCGTTGGCCCAAACACTTCGCAGTTAATCGATCTAAACATGAAGCAAAATATTGGACCCAATCACGTGAAGAGTCACATGAACATGCAGCTGTAGAATCACAACGCCATACAATTCGGGCAGTTAGGATACTTTACAGCAGGGCCTCTCAGGGTGCATGCGCCTGGTGCATGTACTGTGCACGGTGCAAAAGACGATTTCGTTTGGTTGACCAGAGTGCAGACCCCCACTCCTTGATTTGGAGCAATAGCGCTATCTCTCTCTCTTTCCCCACGCCTGTCTCGCTCGCTACCCCTGTCTGTCTCTTCCTCACTTGCTCCGTAGCGCTCCAAATCCGAGCCGAGTTGAGCCGAGCTTAGCCGAGTGGTCCAGAGACGAAGCGTTGGTCCGAGCGGGGCCGAGCGGGACCGATGCACTGTGCACAGGAACTCTGCGCCACTGTTTGCACGCGTGAGATTTTGGGCGTTTGAGAGGCCCTGCCTTACTGTATATCAAAATCTGTGGTCTCTTTACAGGTTCACTATCCTAAAATTTCTCGCCAGTTGAGGACTACAGTACAAGCTCACTATAAGGACAGCTTCGTTATAATTCTTATAAAGCATCGGTTGCTATTTTATTCAAGATATGCAAAAATTTCACAACCAGTATGTTTCTTTATTATAGGAATACTGTATATATACCTACCATTCTGTGTCTGATGGAAAAACCTATCTCCTTCCATTCATAAACGAATGTTTTAAGAAAACAGTGTACCTAGTAACATGGTAAATTATATCAATTTTTATTTCTTTGATCGATTTATTTCTTAAATGAATGTTTTCATGTGGTGAAGTTAGGACACCTGGCGCTCTCGTACACCTAACCACATTAAAATATCTCGTTATGCCACTGTTTCACACAGCAACTTTCTACACTGCATAACACTGGAATGTGCGTTGGTTCAAGAAATTCCGATCTGAGGCAAGCAAACTGCTGTTAAGTTGTGTAACGATTACCGTACGCTGCACCATACATCTGAGAGTTAGCTGAGTGAATAAACTCTGATATCACGTACAATTTCAGCAGTAGCGTGTCTATACTATTTTCTGTGGATAGTTAGCATTAGAGAATAGACGTAGAAAGCACAAATTAAGTTGCAAATCTGGTATTTCATTATGTTCCAAGGCTTAATCGTACTCAAAACCTCGGAGATCCATTCCTGACTTTCTGTAATAAAACATTCTTAGGAAAGTTTTCTTAAAGGACTTAGAACTGAAAGCCAATAGATATTTAGAAATCTTCGTATCGGGGCCGATGTCCTCTATGTTTAGGCCATTACAATAAAAACCATTATCAACACACTGATATCCTCTCTCTTCCAAAACACCTGCGTTAACCTTGTTCATTTTCATGTAACAATAAACCTGTTATCACGTCATTGTGGGTTGTTGTTAGAAGCGAAAGTACAGTATATGTATTTAGTATGCTGCACGTTTCCTAATGTACTTACCTGTCACTCGTTCACCTGCGCTGCATTATGCCCACTCATCCTGGTTGAACTGTCCATGGAAGTTAGTCGTGATAATTACAAATGCTTCAACTTACCTGGAACAAAAAGTACAATAAATATTACCTTTATGTTTCAGTATTTAAAATTGAATTGTACATACCATCATTGAGTTCACTAAGCTTAAACAACATATGGAGTAAATCAGTTTATTGAATGGTAAATACAGATCTAAACAAGGAACTTCTGCACTATTTCGTGTGGTAGTAGACATGGTAGTTTTCAACAACAACAAAAACATTTTTTTTCATTTTATACGAGACCTTTCCAGAGTCACTGGTGCCACCCAAGGTCATTTTGCTTTTGCCCAGGGTTCTGGAACCGTATGCCCTTCCTGACGCCACGCGATTTTTGATATGAAAGATCCACCCGACGGGGATTAGAGCCTCGTTAATACAGGTGGAAAGACAGAAACTATACAACCCCTCACGACCCTTTCATTGCTATAGATTATCAGACGTTCCAAGGTATTGAGAAATTCTTCCAAAAACATCTTTAACATGTCAGAAACCAACGACGCGGTGCTGTCACATTTAAGCACCATCACATGCCACCGACTTCAGCTGGAGATATTTTCTCTATCTTAGGATAGTCCGGATTCATGGCTAAATGGTTTGAAAGCAGGCCTTTGGTGGAAGAGGTCCGAGATTCGATAGAAAGTCGGTTCGGAGATTTTCACTTCCATTAGCTATGGCTCCTGAGCTAGGTATCTAGGCTGTCATCGGGATTATAATTCATCTTAGGTACGGCCCCATCGTCACAAACACGCAAGTCGCCTATAGACCTGTACAAGGCCTTTCCGGAGGCCAAACATTATTATTATTATTATTATTATTATTATTATTATTATTATTATTATTATTTTAGGAAGAGGAGGACAACGACTAACGGACTGCTCCACGGAGATTACCACTTGTTAATTCCCTAAGGATGAGATAGATAAAGCAATATAACATATAAACTACCCGGTGGAAATTAATGAAAGTGTGGTAACATGTAGCTAGAGGTCTCCCACACGTGCATACAAACCTGGCATGAGGTCAGCGCGACCATAGCGCCAAATGGGTCTGGCCCCATAAAACGAGGCAGTTGAAGGAAAGGGACAAGCAATGTGAGTTAATCAGCGAGCTGTAACGGTGCACTGTGGTGGTGTTATTGGCCCGGAGTCAGCATTTGGATGACTTCACACGGGGAAGAATCGTCGGGAAACTGGAAGAAGGACGAAGTGTGACGAGTGTAGCCCACGAGTTTGGTATTGCTCACAGCATTGTTTCATGTGCATGGAGAACATTCCAAACCACAGGCAGTGCTGCCCGAAAGAGAGGACGGGTCGACTACGTCAAGTACTGTAGCAGATGACAGCTACATTGTGCAACAAGCAAGGAGAGACTCCCGTCAAACAGCGGGTGCAATTGCAACCACATGTAACAGGACTGCAAGGCACCCAATCTTACGCTCCACAGTGGCACGGCGACTGCATAGGGGTGTTCTGTTTGCCCGACGATCATTACGTTGTGTCCGTTGATACCTGCACATCGCATCTGCGGCACCGTTTGCGATGGTGCGAAGAGCATCAGGTCTGGTTCGACGAGGAGTGGGGTCGCGTGCTCTTCTCAGATGAGAGCAGATACAGTCTGAGGAGTGATTCTAGACGTACTCACATCTGGTGAGAGGTGAGAACAGGTAATGCACCCGGGAACATTATCGAACATGATCATTTTGGTGGTCCAAGTATTATGGTGTGGGGAGGCATAATGTTGCATGGGCGTACCGACCTCTAAATCTTTGAACAAGGCGCACTAACCAGTCAACGTTATTGTGACAGTGTGCTATTTACTCGTGTGAGTCTTTTCAGGGGTGCATTCGGCCCTGACTTCATTTCTATGGATGACAATTCACGATCGCATCGAACATGGAACTAGATGATATTCTGCAAATGGACTGGCCTGCCGACTAAAATGCCATCGAGCACGAGAGGGGCATGTTAGGCAGACGTATTGCAGCAGGTCCACATGCTCCAACGACTATCTAGCAGTTGTCAACCGCGCTGGTGGAGGAATGTTACGCCCTATACAGATTTCACCGAGAGAACCAGTCGTGATGTAAACATAAGCACGTGCTTGGGTTAACGCTTATTGGTTAGTGCTGCCGCGGGACACCTACGCGGAGACATGAAACTAGTTCGTTAGCCACATCATGGCTAATGCGATCCTAGATGCAAAATGTCCGAAATATAATTCCTCAAATAATTTAAGTGAGAGACATATACAAAAAAAAAACTAATTGCATTCAATGTTATTTAAAATAAACAAGCATTTCGAATTGAAGAGCACGAGAGACGCATTTGCTCATGCTTGACCCGCCATTTTGTTAAGCTGTGAGCTTGGGAAGCAAGCAGTACAGTGCGTAAGTGAGAGTGAGTGAGTGAGACATTACTTGTTCTTGTGCAATGTGGATCACCGAGTTGAGTTCGTTAAGCATCGCAAAGGAAAACCTTTGAAAAGTGTCGAGAAGGCAATTGCATTGAATATGTTTCATAAATTTTGTAAGAAATACCCGACTTTAGCTTTAAAGGATTTGCGAAGCTGACATCCGATTTCACTTGTGTTTCGGAGTGGAGCATTAATACCGCACGCAGCGAACGACTGCACCAAGGATTGGTAAGAACACCTGGGAAATCGAATAAGCGCTTACTTAGGAGGCGTTCGTCCTTTATCATATTCTGATTAGGTAAAGTACCGGTACTGTACATTTTATTGTTTTAATATTGCCTCTTCTAAGTTCCTCGCTAGAATTTTACTTGATTAGAATATTAAATGTGTGAAGTTTTACTTATATGCGCTGTTATGATTGATTTATTACGTATTTACGTTTCGGCCATAAATTCAAATCTATCTTTCTTTTCTGATATGTTAAATATCGAGATGCCATTTATTATTCATTGTTGTTTATTTTTCGCGGACAGTGAGTATAATTTGTGCCGTAATCCGCAACACAATTGCCTGACAACTACTGTACATGTTGACGTCAGTGGTATCCGGCAACAATCTATGTAGAGCTAATCCTGATGTAATACCCGCAGTCAAGCGAAGTAACGACAGTTTCAAGACTGCCCACGTGGTTCCTGCCATGTGTCCGCAACTAGCCGAGCGATTCTCCAATCAGCGTTTAGACCGCGGATGGATACATACGGATACACATTTTTCTTTGTTTACATCAGGTTCGGTTCTCTCGGTGGCGGGAGAATATCACAAGAACTCCTGACCAATCTTGTGGCCAACATGGGAACACCTTGCAGAGCATGCATCGCTGTTCGTAGTGATCTCACAGCCTTTTAAGAATCATGTTCCTTCTTTTGTGATGACCAGGGGACCATTATGAGTCGCAGTGGCTTAGGTGTAATTTATTGTCTTTGTATAAAAGGGTCATTTCTGTTCGTCTCATTGCATATTCCTTTCAGTTGCTTACCGTACCATACTGTAGCAGTTCATCTTATATATTGTTCAAGTTTCATCGAGCTATGTTACTTGGCAGTGACACAAGATGCGAAAATTACTTTCGTACTTGAGTTTTGCACAGCAGTGTAGTTCCCAGAAACATTACGGTGCATACAATTTGACAGAATTGCTGTGTAGTCTGGAAAATTCCGGCCGATTTCGTAAGTAGAAACGAAACTAATTTTACGCATTGAACCAAATGTATTTCCTAACAAGCTCTCCATTTCTTCCATGATTTTCATTCACCTTCCAGCAATTTTAAAATTTATCCCACGTATAACCAGGTTGGTTTGCAGGCGATGCCATTTTTTTAAATTGAAAATGAGTGAATGAATGAATTAATGTTTTCGTTCTGAAATTATGAAACATCAGCGATTGAGGGGAATACATTGGCTTCACACACAGAAAACAAGATTGTTAAATGCAGTTGTGAAATTATTTAGATTTACTTGTGACAAATTCTTGATTCTTAATGCTAATCGCTCTAGTTATTACTTTCGTAAAAGGCTACTCGCTCTCCCGTCGTCTAAGCCCAAAAAAACGTATCCATGTCTCTATGCTTTTCCGTGTAGCGGAGAAAATATACGAATGCGAAGTTCTTCTCGGAATCGGGAAGGAGCGGTGACTTGCAGTTTGACCCATGGAAATTCTCTTCGTGGACAGCACGTACAATGAAAAGGATGAAATCGGCGGAGACATCTTGGCATGTTCTTGCTAGCTCAGAGATTAAGGAGAGTCATGACTGAAATTTTGAACTTCTATAATTCACCACTTATCAAAAAAGAATTAAAACACGAGAACCTATTATTATGTTATATCCTCACGCAAAACTTAGAGTTGACTAGTTATCTGGTTTCAAAATTATTGACAAATAATTTGTATTTTTATATGTTGCATGGAAAATGCTCCTTGCGGCACAGTTTCAATTTCTTTGGGCTTTAATTTAAAAGACTTGCCAAAAATATTCATATATTTAAGAACAACTGCGAGTTTTGCAATCTGATATAAACTATTGGAGATTTATTTTCAATTTTTAATTAGCCATTCAATATGATAAAATCAACTTCCGTGCTAGTTCGGGAGAAAAAATATGAAGGTAATATTCAACTGATAATAACAAATAGAGTAGGGGCCGATGATCTAGCTGTTAGGCCCCTTTAAACAACGAACATCATCATCATTCTCGTCGATAAAATGCTGGAGTAATTTAATTCCTGTATATATTCAAATATACTCTGAAAATTTCAGGCGAATCCCATAAGAAATCTGTTACAAGGAGCATTTTATGCATGACAAAGAGCTAAAGAAGTTTTAAGGTAGATAAGATAAGGTAAGGGTGTATTCTGCCCGAAGGCAGGTACAAACCTCCGCAGAGGTGTGCCTGAGCCGGAGTTTACGTACGGTAGAGTGGCCAGTTCCTTTCCGTTCCTCCATTCCCTTACTGCCTACCAACAACACGTGGCAACCCATCCAAATCTTGACCGTGCCCAATGTTGCTTAACTTCGGAGATCTCACGGGATCCGGTGTTTCAACACGGATACGGCCGTTGGCTAACATAGATAAACGCAATTGAAAGTTTTTAAGTTTGTTTTAAAACTGCTCTGGACTTTAAATTATTCCCTCGGATGTCTTATGCACAGTACAGGCGTACTACAAATAAAATATATTCCAGAGTTATTACTGAAATGGTAGTGCGAAAGAAATTTGAAGCTAATTTTGTCTGATAGCGTGAGAGGGCTCGCCCCATATACACCGAACCGCTACCCAGTAAATGCGGCATTTAGAGCTTTAAAAAGTGGTGCTAGATAAAAATAGCTAGCGGTTTTTGAAAGAGGAAGTATCAGGGGGCTATTTTTGAAGTTAAAATTGACAATTCGATTTTTGGTCAAATATCACAACATATCAATCACGACTCCCCTTGTGAAAGCCACTTTTCCACTGACCATCATGTTGTTTATTTATTTTGGCTTGATTTGCTTGCATTTGATTTGTAGAATCTGTTTTGTGGAGTCTTTGGTTCTAGAGTGTACTGAAAGGTTTTGTAATGAACACACCTTAATCTAAGTAATTCAATTTGCATTATGACATCTTGTCATGACATTTCTATGAGGAAGGCTGCACTCTAAATCAAAAGCTCTGATTCTCAGTTAGAATGAGTTATAGTGCTTTGAAAATGATATTGAGCTTATGAAGGTGAGCGAAAGAAATTACCGTCTCACTCTTAAGAGCAAAACAAGTTACTAGAACCAAGTTTTTAATGACACTAATTTGTATGCATGAATGTTTCCGGTCACCTCCCAAACTTAACTTCTTATCTGAACGAAGTATCTTTGGCTGATCTTGTGTGACGACAGAACAACCATTTTCACTTGAATCTTTTACCTCGTTTTTGAACACGTGTTTTCATACGCAATAATTTTATAATTATAGGGTGATAATAATCAATTATTTATTACATAAGAATTATCTCCCGTTTTTCAACATTCGTATATCCTGTTGATAACCTAAATACACATCTATTGTATTTTTGTATATTACTCGCTATAGACTGATAATGTAGCGGTAGACCAAGGTTTGAATATGACAAGCAGATTAGAGCAGATGTAGGATGCAGTAGTTACGTAGAAATGAAAAGGTTAGCACAGGATAGGCTGGCATGGAGGGCTGCATCAAACCAGTCTATGGACTGATGACTCAAACAACAACAGACTAATAATATTGAGAACGGAAAGTGGCGGATTCGATCCCGGGTTAGTCTAATCGTAAGGATCCTAGAGTATAAAAATGAAGAAATAGACACTTCGTTGCTTGAGGGACACGCAGGAATCCACGTATCCGTCGCAGGTTACAGTAGAAGCGAGTTCTGTATTATGTCCGTCAATTTCTCTATCACAGAGTAGATTTCTCGTCTGGATTTTCTCGTACAGATCTTGTTTTTGTAGTTTGGATCGATTATATTGTGGAGAATCACTCTCTCTTTTTGCTCTAACTTAGCTGATGATGATGATGCTTGTTGTTTTAAGGGGCCTAACATCTAGGTCGTCGGCCCCTGATGGTACGAAATGACACGAAATGAAATGACAAAATCAAAATCAAAAAATCCTCCACTGACCAGAATCCAAAGCGTGAGGACGAAAAATGAACGGATGGATATGAAGTTAAAACAATCAGTGGAGACGACCCGCAATGCCTCAGTCTCAGAAACTGACGGAAGACAATAGTAATACTGACCAAGGGACTGCTTCTATAGCTCAAGACTGAATCGATGATGCTTGCAAGCTAAAGGGGCCCAAAATATAGGTCATCGGCCTATCATAATGGTACTTATGGCTTGGAAAGTAGAACCATGGTATTTGACATGGTGCGGTACTAGTCACAAGTATCGTAGACTCGCGCTATTCCACACATTATGGTACTACTCACAGGTAATGAAATTCGCACATGTAATACAGACCTATGGTGTTTCACACATAGCGGCGCCATTTACAGGCAACGCAAACCTATGGTTTTCATCACATACGTGTACTAACCACAGGGACTCGTACTATCCCGTGGTGTTCCTTATATAGTGGGTACTAATCATAGGCAAGCCAGAACCCTGGTGTCGCTCATATAGTTCTACTAATCACAGGTACCGTAAAAGCCTGACCGCACGGTGCTCATGATTGCTACTAATCAAAAACCTATTTGATACCTAGCATAGTCTTACTACGCGCAAGTAATAGCGACCCATGGTGTTCCCCGCATGGTGGTACTAATCACAAGTAGTTTCATGGTTCTAATCCAGTCATCCCTTGGTCGCCCCTTTTAGTCGCCTCTTACGACAGGCAGGGGATACCGTGGGTGTATTCTTCGTCTGTGTCACCCACCCACAGGGGGTTGTGTGTTTGGTCCGCGAAAGGTATTTGATTTCCCTCAAGTCCGCCGGCAAGCCGGTTAGGACCCCCCTATCCGCCACCTGGGACGCGCCACGTGGGAGTATCACCTCTCCCCCTGCTACACCAGCGTAGTAGGTTCGTGGCTCTAACTTAGCGAATGCAACTTTTTGAGAGAAGATAAGGCATTCTGACGCAGAGAGAAGTACCGGATTGACGACAGTGTTATAATGATGAATTTTGTTATTTATAGAAAAGAAACGTTTGTCATTTTGGTAGTTTGGAAAGCTACCTTCATTCTTCTTGCTCTGGCCACTAAGACCTCTGTATCTGGTCCGTTTTGATGAATCACGTATGCACACGGCTTATTGTCCCATATTTGGTGGTAAACCGGGTCGTGTTATCTTTGATGTTTGACATTACTCTCGTCTTTTCAGAGTATATCTGCAAGCCTGTTTGTACTGCTACTTGTTTCAGCACAATAATTTATTCTGTCGTAATTTCAATATCCGTTGTCTTTGTTGCTATATCATCCGCAAAAGCTATGCAGTCGATTTCCACACTGTTCTTCTTCGTCCCAATCCTTAAAGGTTTGAACAAGTTTATACCTTGTAGTATCTGACGCCATTCCTCTATTACTTTCTCCAGGACACAGTTGAACAACAGTGGTGAGAGTCAATTTTCCTAATGCCCGTTTTAATTTCAAAGGATGCGGAGAAGCAGTTGGGAATTTTATTTTGAAGGTGGAATTAGTCAGTGTTGCTCCTATTACCGCTAGCAGTTTTCCGTCGACTCCCACTTCTGCTATTTGAAGCAACACATCGAGGTGAATGGAGTCGTATGCCCTTCTGAAGTATACACATGTACAAACGTATGTTTTATCGTTTAAGGACTGTGGACTTACTCTGCTGCTGCTAATTATTATTATTATTATTATTATTATTATTATTATTATAATTATTATTATTATTATTATTATTATTATTATTATTATTATTATTATTATTATTACCGTGGTTTTTTGATCAGCAGAGGTGAAAGAAGGTGCCGGAATGAATGGGTCTAACTCCGGAGACAAAGTTAATTTAAAATTTTAACAAAGGTTATATATTTTTTTCTCTTTTAAGAAAACAAGTAACAAAGTCACAGGTACCAGTAGCAAAAGACAAGTCTAGTTGAGACAAGATTGGTGGAATAAACAGAACTTGGGTTTCAATTCCTCACTTAACAATTCCTGAGCTACCCAATTAGCTTTACGAAGATCACCATATTATGCAAGGGCAGAACACCCCTTAATACATGGAGCACTTGCTCCCAATTTTCTTAACATAAAGCCTCCCAGAGGCACTTTTACAACACTTGAAAAGAGCTGACACGCTCTCAGTTTTCCAAAGCCTATTCAAGACAACACCAAAAATATCTTACACTTCTCGGCCTTCCATGGCCCAGTTTACAAAACTGAACCAGGGGTATCTTGTACGCAACCTATAGGGCCTTCGTGTAAAAGAACAGTTAAATAACTGGCCCGACTACAAAATGAAAGGAGGCGAATACCTGCACTCGTCGATGTGACTTCTTAAAACCTAAGGGGCAATAGGCCGATGAAACAGGAGCTATGGAGGTGACCCGTATAAGAAAGAAATTTAAAACATTACGGAAGGGAAGAAAACCAGTTACAAAACGTAGTCACCTCAAACCAATATGAAGGGGAGCTCGAGAGGGTATATCACTCTCTATCCCCGAATTACAGTTACAGATTTTATTAGGTTTTTACATAAGCCGGCCGAAAAATTACATGTTTATAAAAGTAAGTTACATGGTAAAGGTTTCGGACCTATCCTGCGGGTTAAACTGCTGAGCTAGCAAGAAATAAAGATGTTAAACGGCCATTACCTTGCTGAAGATCGGCCGCCTGATGAAAGAAGCACCTCCCGCCTCCTGCTTCACGTCCACACACTTAGTTACATGTTGATCAAGTGGCCAAGAGCCGTGAAAATCCGCAGTTTATAAACCCTCGGGGAAAGTTCGAGACCTTTCTTGAATAATCAAGACACACCCACAGAATTTTATTGGAGGATACAATGTTTACACTCAAAATCGAAGAAGAAAGACGTGATAGGCTGAAAATTAATTACAGAATTTAGGGATTGGCTGAATTCAAAACTGTCGGAAAGAAAAGGTCAATATTGCCAACCCAAAAATGAATGAACGTAATTTAGTAAAGAACAAACTTATGAATACAAAATTTCTTCAAAAAAGTTCCTTCACTTCGCACCAGGGTGCATGATCATAGTTTTTTTGTAGTGACCTCTATGAGAGAATGTCCAAATTTCTTGATGAACGGAAAACAGAAACAAGTTGAAATACACACAGTAATGGAAACTTCACCATCACAAAATTAAGGTAGTGACATCTTCAGAGGAAACGTTTAAATAGGTCTAGTTTCAAGTTCAGTATTTCTCCTGTAGAGGAGTTTTAATTGGCGCAAGATTTAAATGTACGGCGTAGAGGTGTACCGCCCGGTACAATTATTATTATTATTATTATTATTATTATTATTATTATTATTATTATTATTATTATTATTATTATCAGCATAAGACGTATTTGAACACAATTCAAATATCACCGGACTGAACCAGGATCGAAATTGCCAAGTTGGTGTCAGAAGGCCAGCGCTGCAATCGCCTGAGCCACTCAGCCCGGTAATCGGAATTGAAAAAGAGCTTCAAGCAATCAGCATAAGAGGTGAAGGGATAGACCTAGCTTTAGAACGTTGGTGAACAAACAGGATTTTGCTGAGAAACCCAAGATGGGAACCACCACCGCGAGGACGGAAGAACGGAAGAAAAACGCAGGGAAATTATAGAGATTCTGGGATGTAAGGAAAGCAAATTCAACTGTTAAATAAGTTCAATCGTGCTCCTTGGATGGGCATAACGTTGTGAATAATAATAATAATAATAATAATAATAATAATAATAATAATAATAATAATAATAATAATAATAATAACAATAATAATAATTTATTGTATCGCAGTACCATTTGTTTTCCTCTATTATTACTTCAGTATTACTCTTAAGAATTTGATTCTAGCACCATAATCTTGTACTGTCGTTTAATAAGAGCATGAGAAATATAAATACTAAGGAAGCATCTTTCTCCAGTTAGATGTTGATGGATGAAGTAAGTAGATAAGTAATGATAAAACTTGGCAACGAACACCAGATGTCACGCACACCTGCTGATTTATAGTGCTGTATTTGTTAAGAGCAGGTATACCTCACGGTAAACGCCCCGAAAGATTTCAGGTAAGTGCAATTCCATATATTATGTATGTATAAATTGCTTGTCTAGTCGTAATGTGGAATTAAGTACGTAATCTCCGAACACCAATATTATACAAAGGTAACCTAGTATAGTATCAATTGCTAGTCTGATGAAAATAATTGGCTTTATTGATTGTTTCCCGTCCGGCTCCATGGATAAATGGTTAGCGTGCTGGCCTTTGGTCACAGGGGTTCCGGGTTCGATTCCCGGCAGGGTCGGGAATTTTAACCATGATTGGTTAATTCCCCTTGGACGGGGACTGGGTGTACGTGTCGTCTTCATCATCATTTTATCCTCATCACGACGTGCAGGTCGCCTACGGTCGTCAACTCAAAAGACCTAGCGAGCCGAAGTACTCAGACATATCCTGGCACTAAAACCCATACGCCATTTCAATTCATTGATTGTTTCCCCTGTTGATGTCTGATTAATGGATATTTTTTTAGTAATTGTGGAAGATAAAGCAATTTTTAATTGCTAAAGAAAAGAGCCAGGCCATAGACGGCACATTAATCGCACCTCTGAAAGTACCCGATTTTTTTTCGGTGGTTTCAACATCGATAGATTTTTCACGCTATATTTTTCACATTAAAAGAATTATTAGATGAAACAAACAGATATGTTAACAAAAAATCCAGCAAAACGTGCCAGTACAGAAGAAATATATGTAGGCCACTTGGAAGGACGTAACCGTGGATGAGCTCAAAACATTTCTGAGTGTATTTATGAATATGGAAATGAACTGAAAATAAGAATGTGGGAATATTTCTCCAAGGATTGGCATTAGAAATATTCAATTTTTCAAAGATTTGGTAGAGAATGATTTTGCAAGGATTTTGGATGTTCCAGGGGATAATATCCACAACCTATTTCTATACTCAGAAAGCAAAGTTCGGGTGTTTTATATTCCTGACAGGAAGCCATCAATAGATGAAAGTACTGTTGGTTGCAAGGGCAGACTCATTTTCAAATGCTTCATTTGTCAGAAGTCAAAAAGTAAGGACTTCAAATATAAACCGGTGAGCCACCTACCTAATACGGTGGAGCATCACCTATTGCCCAGAGAACCGCGGTTATTCAGCGAGATATCAATTGAAACAGGTAATGGAAGGTATTATGGGATTGCCATTTCTTGATGGATGCAGTACTTTGTATCCGTCTCTTGGCACAGGCCACAGCAAAGTGTTGCTTCCACCGAAGTTCCAGTCTCATCCATGGCTGTGACAATATGGAAGCTGCTGGGGTATGGGTGGTGCTGAGTAATGACATTTGGAGCACAACTAGTGTCTGAGTGTTATGAAAGGTGTTGTTGCTCATAGGAGCAGACATGCTGCAGTAGCACCTTCTGGTCTAGTGACGAAAGCAACGGCAATCTACCTCACTCCTCATCTTGCCTAGTACGCCTCATTTTGGTGCTGCCATTGGTTTTTGCGGTTGCCCTATAACTGCGTAGCTTTCGGTGGTGCTATTTGAGGATCCAACCAGACTCTGGGCTGATGACCTAACAGACATAACCACAAGCACGTAAAAGAACTCCGAAAACCGTAGAAGTAGTTAGTTGAACGTAAAGCTATTATTATTATTATTATTATTATTATTATTATTATTATTATTATTATTATTATTATCATTCACGACGTTATGCCCATCCAAGGAGCACGATTGAACTTATTTAACAGTTGAATTTGGTTTCCTTACATCCCAGAATCTCTATAATTTCCCTGCGTTTTTCTTCCGTTCTTCCGTCCTCGCGGTGGTGGTTCCCATCTTGGGTTTCTCAGCAAAATCCTGTTTGTTCACCGAAGTTCTAAAGCTAGGTCTATCCCTTCACCTGTTATGCTGATTGCTTGAAGCTCTTTTTCAATTCCGATTACAAGGGATGAGTGGCTCAGGCGATTGAAGCGCTGGCCTTCTGACACCAACTTGACGATTTCGATCCTGGTTCAGTCCGGTGATAATTGAATTGTGTTCAAATACGTCAGGCTGGTGTCGATAGATTTACTGGCAAGGAAAAGAACTCCTGCTGGACTAAATTCCGGCAACTCGGCATCTCCAAAAACCATAAAAGTCGATAGTCGATATTATTGTTATTATTTCTTCGATTTTGGTTATCTAATGGCCACGGAAATTAAACTTGTGCATTCATGTTAATCCTTTTCTTGACTTCCAATAGTTCTTCATCCCTTCACTTTGCTTTTTCCTCCTCTATTGTGTCCAGATGTTATTATTACCTTTTCTCTTTTCCTTCTCTGGAACCCTTGAAATTTTGTATCAGTCTTCTGAAGATTATTACTACTATTATTACTATCGACATCCTAAGCTTCACAAACCTAATACCATCCGGGTCGGAAGAGTACAACAATAATAATGCTACTTTTTAAGTTCCACTAACTACTTTTCTGATGGTTTTCGGAGACGCAGAGTTACCAGAATTCTTTCCCGCAAGATTCCTTTTACGTGCCATTAAATCTGCCGACATGAAGCTGAAGTATTTGAGCACCTTCAAACCACCGGACTGAGCCGGGGTCGAACCTGCCAAGTTGAAATCAGAAGACCAATATCTCAAACGTCTAGGAAGAGAACGGCAGTTGATCAAGGGAATTCGGATACGAAAGAAAACTGAGGAGCCTTACTCAAGTAACTACAGGTGCTGATATAATTAGCTAGAGGACCTGCTGTCGCCAATCCACGCTCCCAAGTTGAGAACCTCTGGTGCCCCTTTAAGAGAACTCCTACTCCAGGCAGGCGATACCGTGGATGTTATCTACCATCGTCATCCACAGCGAATAAATTATCTTTGATTCAATGGACACGTTATCATTAACATTTAAATAAAAATGCAAACATTTCTTCACAGGACTGAAGAGGTTATGAACAAACTGATGGAACTCTGGGTAGAATTCAAACTTACAACTTTGCAAAAAGAAGAAGAGAACCTAATCAAATGTACTACTCAGAGATGTTCGAAACTGTAAACTGTAATATACTGTAGTAACTGCTTGGATCAAGATATGTCTATGGCCGAGTATTTAAAGTTTTCGGTTCAATAAGATAAGGATAAAGCTTCCAGCAAGACACCATTGCTGACATCCCTATACACAGTAGATACGGCATCTCTCGCCCAACTCTATTTGTCTCAGAGCACGAGATACGAAACCAAAAGCTTACCGCATTCTCTTTACGAGTCATGGGAACAGCGAACGGAGTTCCATTTCCATACAGAATATTATTCCGACTTCAACGTAAAATGACAGGAAGCCTGCCAACTACGACACTAGTCGCGGTGATAACACTAGAAGTAGGGCTGCATTGATCTGTGTTTATTAAATTATGGGTATCTCGAATCTGGACTCTCGTTATTCTGAATGGGAATGAGTTTCGATTTGAAATTCTAAATGATATGGGAGCCTTAGTGGCAATAAAATCCAAATACTGTACCGGAAATACTACAGCTTATGCATGACTAACAGAATCGTGCCATCACTGACAAGTGTTAGTTATTTTAGAGTGTAAGATTGTTCGAACTTTTCTAATCTATGATAAAACAGATTTAAAAATTCGATAACCTAGTTTTAAATAATAATAATAATCGTAACAAATATTATTATCATTATTACAAAAATTAATATATCGTGCACGGGAGATATTCCGGTGGAAACTGCTTGCTTACAATAATTATATAATAACAACAACAAAGTTTACATGAAAACAAAATTATACAAAAATTATAAGAACAAGAAGTCACGTGTCAACAAATGAGTAAGACTAAATAAACACACGAAAAGCAAAAACAAAAATCCATGAAAACAAGGATGAAAGCTAATGAAAATTTAAAGATTTCTTATGAGCAGCTTAAGATAGGGCTAATAATTATAATCAAACGCATAGGAAACCATATAAAATTGGCGAAAGAGAACGGGAAAATATTCCATTACTAGTAATATGACATAATAATCCCTACGTTGTTGTAGTTCAAATCCCAAACAAAGTTCGTGGGGCATTTTAAATGAAAAGTCACGTTCCTTCGAGTCGAATTTTACATCATTTCCAGTGATTCCTATACCAACAGGCACGTGAAACTACATATTTGCTTTATAGTCTTCCGAACACAATAGTCGAGGTTTGTGAAAAATGTACTGATACCTTAATTTGACCTGTTGACACTAGTCGTCCTTGCATGAGTAAATTTATAAGGGGTTGATATTTGAATTGCTCTTCCCCTCACAAAATTAATCGCATTCACCATCACTGCCTTAAAGAAAGAGAAAGAGAAAGAAAGGTGAAAATGAATACGATGATTTTTTTTCTTTTTACTAGTGGTTTAACATTGAACCAATTCAGATAGGTTTCCGGCGATGATGTGAGTGGAAAGAGGTAGAACTGGGAAGAAAGCTGCCGTGGTACTGATTAGGGAACGGTGCCAACATTTTCCTTGTGTGAATACAGCAAACCACGGAGAAACACCTCCAGGGCTTCCGATGGTGTGGTTCCAAACAGCCATCTCCCAAATACAAGGTCGCAGATACACAGCACGTACCATGAAGCGAACTCGCTCGGTACGACGAAAATACATGTCGAAGATAGTCCAAACTGAAATTCAAACTTGCATCCCCCTGGTGTCAACGGAATGAGACAAGATCATAGCTTGAAAACATAATAAACGCTGCGAATCCATTTTTCAGAAACAGATACAAAACTGAAATGCTGAACTCAATTCTCACTATATATGTCGTGTGAAAAAAACTGAGGTGGGGACAGACGAGGAACTTCAACGATGCGTTTCCGTGACAACGTCGGGTTTGGGGTGAAATGACAAGGTAGTCAATTCAATATAATTTCATTTAGCCTATATGTGGCCGATGATAACTACAGCAGTGGCCAACTGTGATGCCTATCAATATATAAAATTAAATAAATCAAAACTAATTCACTGATTTTACATTTATATCTGTTGTATTATTGATTGGGTGCTAGCTTACATGTCTGGCTGTCCAGCGACACGGTTGGCATTTATATATCCAGCGCAAATATTAAAAAATATTAGACATATTAGATTTAGAAATATTAGATAAATCGTATTAGATGGAGAGTCTCAGGGTGAAAACTATGCCCTCATACTCACCTGTTCCCTAGAACACCCGATGAATCGGAAAAAATTCAATACACTACACTGGCGGGGAAAAACGATCTGGGTTGAAGGCGGTATTTTTCTCCAAGTCAGAAGAAACCCCTCATCGCTGACTGAATTTGGGAAAAATGGGTATATAATTCAGTGGGGGGAGGGGGAATATCTCTTCTTAAGAAACAATTTCTACGGTTTAGTTACCTGTACTGTTTTTTATTTAATTTGGAAAAAGGCCGAAATATAGTCGTATACCACGTCATTAGTGAGCTAAAGGCCAGGATGTTCACAACGTGTGTTCGGCTTCTTGATCCCCATGACCTGTTTAAGAACTGAGAAACCTGGGTCGGTCGACTGAGCTAGGAGAATTCTAGACTGGTCATTTTCTAAATGTCTTACGCCATGTAACTAAGTCTACCCAATGGTACCACTATGTCGGGCGTAAGTTTCTCTGTTCAGCGATACACACATCATGAATCGCTATTTACATTCAGTAGTCGATATGAAACAAATTAACAAAACTCGCATTTTTACCCCTCCTCCCTCCATAACTTTGTTTCTAAGGGTTTCATCATCTCGGACTTGGACAGAGCTTTCTGAAGTTACGGGTGACGGACTTTATATATTTAAGATCAAATCACCGAATTTAAAAACAAATCTAATTAAAAAGGTTGGGCTCCACCCTCGCTGTGTTTCTCCCTTGAGAATCAGATCATCTTGTTATGTGAATGTAATATGCTCTGTCCTTGGAAACCTTAACCACGTTGGTATAACTTTTGGTTTCAGCGCACCAAATCGCAAGCCTAATCATATACCTCAAAATCGTCAATTTTTAAAGCCAACCCCACCCTCCTGACCTGACGCCCATTGGATGTTACATTTTGTCTCATGTTCTTCATTTCTATTTGTATGGTAACTGGACTATTCAGATGGGTTCTTATGTTATGAAGTTATTACCCCAAATGAGGACACATGATTTCATTAAAGTGAGTATCGAATGTATGTAGTCCAATTTTACAAAAGTTTTCATCGGGCTGAGTGGTTCAGACGATTGAGGCGCTGGCCTTCTAACCCCAACTTAGCAAATTCTATTGTGGCTCAGTCCAGTGGTATTTGAAGGTGCTCAAATACGTAAGCCTCGTGTCGATAGATTTACCGGCACGTAAAAGAACTCCTGAGGGACAAAATTCCGGCACGTCGGCGTCTCCGAAAACCGTCAAAAAGTAGTTAGTGGGACGTGAAAACAGTAACATTATTATTTATTCTTACACGTTAGTCGTGATTATACTCAACCAGAAAACATTCTCAGAAAAACTGGCATGATGACTGCTTACCAGAAGACAGAGACCCCCACCACCTCTACTGCAGATGAACATGATATGGAAGAGTTATTGTTTTTATCACCTTTGGTACTGAATAAAAATACCGGTACGCTACACTGACATTTTTGCTTCACTTTCGACGTATTTTCAGGCGTAGTTTTAGCGAAGTCTGCCTATGTAGTGTAGTGGTTAAAGTGATTAGTTGTCACCCTCGGAGGCCCGGGTAATCTGAAAAGTGGTGTGAGTATTGGAACGGGGTCCACTCGGCCTCGGGAGGTCAACTGACTAGAGTGGGGTTCTATTCCCACCTCAGCCATCCTCGAAGTGGTTTCCCGTGGTTTTTCACTTCTCCTCAAGGCAAAAGCCGGGATGATAACTAACCCAAGACCACGGTCGCTTCCTTCTCTCCTCCTTGTATATCCCTTCCAATCTTCACAAGGCCCCTGTTCAGCATAGCAGGTGAGGCCTTCTGGGCGAGGTACTGGTCCTCCTCCCCGTTGTATCGCCAACCCAAAGTCTCACGCTCCAAGACACTGCCCTTGATGTGGTAGAGGTAGGATCCCTCGCTGAGTTCGAGGGAAAAACCAACCCTGATATGCAAACGAATTAAGAAAGGAAGGGCGTGTTAGCGGAGATAAAAGGTAATGGTTAGCAATGTACTGTAGGAGCTATAATATTAAGTAATGTAGCCCAAAAAAAAGACAAGAATTTCGATTCCGATGATTAAAAATAGTATTGATATAGCTAAACTAACACGTATATGAGTCCTAACTGAGCAACGTATGGCGATACAGCGCACAGGGACCGATAAGGTGAAATGTGATAGAGAAGTCTATAATTCTCTACGGGTCAGGTATGAGGTGAGATGATTCTTATGAATGGATGCTCTTCCTGACGTCAACCTCATCAGAGGGGTTAATGAGATGAAATGAATGACGTGATAAATGACAGTAGGAAGGGAGAGGGTGAAACCTGGTTCCTGCACATAGCCTACTCCTGTCGAATAGCATCTCCCAAGAGGTCTGCTCAAGGCTTAAAGTCTAAATCGGACGGACGGAACACCAACATCAGCATCATATGTCCTCATTCTACATGAACACTGCGGGGAGGTTTGGAATTTAAGCTGGGCTGTTCACACGCAATTTAGTAATTTGAAATTGTATATCACCACCTCCCCTACCCTGCCGACCAACGGGACTCGAACTGGCTAACCACTGTGTCAGACCGTTTAGACTTCAACGTACAGTTCAATGTATAGTTCCTCTGGATGGAACTGTTCTATCTCTATGTTACATCGTACAACTAGTAGAACTGAAATTACAGGTAAATAATTAAATACTTCGCCAACCGCAGATGCGTCCCAGAAGCCTTCGATTTCACAAGTTGAAATCATTCTCAATTGCTCTGCCATCTGGGGACGAAACTGTAAACTTGCTCTCCCTGACGTTATCGAGCGCGTGTTACTGCCTCCGCGGACATCTACCGGGAATCATGCCAACTACGTGGAGTAGAGGTCCCTTACGAAAATCATCACGCGGTACAGTGGATCAATTTTATGGAAAAAATAAAATAAAAATAAAAATAATAATAATAAACGTGAAAGTATATATGCAGAGGCGTGTTGTAATTCTCAGATTGGTAATAAACTTAACCAAAGTAACAAAGAAGATAATGGCACAAATTATTCATTGGTCGCTTCTTCCAAACGACAAAATGGATTAGGTTGGGAAAGAGTGTTACGGGGTTCTTGCAGAGAGGAATTCGATTAATTATTGAGCTTGCATTCTGGAGATCGTGAGTTCGAATTCCACTGTCGGCAGCACTGAAGATGGTTTTCCATGGTTTCCCATTTTCACACCAGGCGAAAGCCACGGCCGCTCTTTTCGCAACTCTAACTCTTTCCCATCTTTACGTCGCCGGAAACCTTCAATTGTGTTATTGCGACGTTAATAAATAAATAAATAAATAAATAAATAAATAAATAAATAAATAAATAAATAAATAAATAAATAAATAAATAAATAAATAAATAAATAAATAAATCTTTATTTTTTAACAGTTTCTATAGTCTACAGCTTCGGAACTGTACTTGTGCTGGTGAGGTTAAAAAGCATGTACATTTTAAAATCGAAATAATTTAAAGACTACTTGTATGCCCCCTGTGGGTGACGTCGGTAGAATAACACTCACGTAATCCCCTGCTTGTCGTAAGAGGCGACTAAAAAGGACCTCAGAGTCTCTCAACTTGAGAGCGTGGATTGGCGACCACGGGACCCCTTAGCTGAGTCCTGACAGTGCTTCCATTTACCTGTGCCAGGCTCCTCACTTCCACATCCGACCTCCCTTGGTCAACTCTTCTTCTTTTCCGACCCCGTCGCTATTAGGTTCCGAGGCCTTGGGAGTCTTTCAATTTCACGCCCTTTATAGACCTTTTCTTTCAAGCCGATACCTTCATTTTTCGAAGTGTCGGATCCCTTTCATTTTTTCTCTCTGATTAGTGTTATATAGAGGATGGTTGCCTAATTGCACTTCCTCTTAAAACAATAATCACCACCACCACCACCACAACATGTATGTATGATGACAATGTTCATTGTGCCACTGTAAAGAGGATTGGCCAAGGTACTTAGCAACGAGAGTCTGATCTCGGAATGATGTTATCGGGTGATCACCGAGCTCGATAGCTGCAGTCGCTTAAGTGCGGCCAGTATCCAGTATTCGGGAGATAGTAGGTTCGATCCCCACTGTCGGCAGCCCTGAAAATGGTTTTCCGTGGTTTCCCATTTTCACACCAGGCAAATGCTGGGGCTGTACCTTAATTCACGCCACGGCTGCTTCCTTCCCACTCCTAGCCCTTTCCTGTCCCATCATCGCCATAAGACCTATCTGTGTCGGTGCGACGTAAAGCAACTAGCAAAATATATATATATATATATCGGCTGATGCATACAGCTGCGATCTTGAGCTACTAGAAACGCCGTGCCGCACGGCTAGAGCAGCTGTGGACTCTGGCGTAGTAGCACGTCACGTGAGGCGCCGTTCGATTCGCCTAAATAATTTCCACCGGGCGAGTTGGCCGTGCGCGTAGAGGCGCGCGGCTGTGAGCTTGCATCCGGGAGATAGTAGGTTCGAATCCCACTATCGGCAGCCCTGAAAATGGTTTTCCGTGGTTTCCCATTTTCACATCAGGCAAATGCTGGGGCTGTACCTTAATTAAGGCCACGGCCGCTTCCTTCCAACTCCTAGGCCTTTCCTATCCCATCGTCGCCATAAGACCTATCTGTGTCAGTGCGACGTAAAGCCCCTAGCAAAAAAAAATAATTTTCACAGGTGTAGGGTGAAAAAACCCAACAAGAACACCCTGAGAGTGAACATTTGAGAAAACAGTGCTGAGAAGTGTTTCAAAAATATATATTTCTGTCGTAAAATGTTCCGATATATAGATGACAAATTGTTTCAACACAATTCAATCATGGAATCATCCATTCATCACATCATAACTCATGAAACTCTCTTCCCATTTGGTGGTTATTCGTGACTGGGTGATATGACTTGTAATCCAGTCCATTCATTCATTCATTCATTCATTCATTCATTCATGCATGACCACAATTCAATCGTGAACTGATCCATTCGCTAATTCATGCAGTCATTCGCTCATTCAGTTCAGTCATAATGTATGTTGAAATGGTGCGATAACTCTATAAGACTTGTGACACAAAAGTAAGCGCTAAATATGCTTAGGAAGGGAAGATACATGTTTTCCTAGACTTAATAACATTGTTAACGTCGAGGACAAAATAAATTATATTTAGAGTAGTAATAGTCAAATAATTGTAAGAAGGAGAATGTAAGGCATGTACAGAATTTAATGAATTCCAATAAACGAATGCTCTCTCCTTAGTTCCTGGTGATCCGGAACTAGGAGATGGGAGTATTCTATTTTATTCTAAATTGTTTCAAAAGTATTTAAAAAAACCACGAGCTCCTTCGCAGAAATTCAAAAGGTCCAAAACCCACCAATGTAGAACGTCAAATAGAGGGAGCGTCCCAAATTTAAGGTGCCAAGCATCATGACGAGAGTTCCGTGCTGCTTGAGCTCCAGCCGAATACACCTAGTGTCCCAGTGTGGTAAACTGATCTGGAGCTCATAATCATGAAAATCTGTAAATTATTTAGAATCTAAGCTTCTACACTAATTCATAAGAGAGAGACTGTAAGTCCGTGTATATGTAACAGGTAATTTCAGAAACTACTGGACAGATTTTCAAAATTCTTTCACCAATTTAAAAATAATATCTTTCCTGGTAATGTGGCTATGTATCATCCCGGATAATCAAAGGGTCCCCGTGAGAACCATGATTTGGGCCCTTTGGCATATTCGCATAGGCTAACACAGGTGAAATTTCGAATACAAGGATGGGACAAAGCTCATTTTAAGCCTTATGACGCGAAGAAAAGTCTCGGTATGAAGTTTTTAAGGCCCTAAAATCAACAGTTTTTGAGATATTCGTACAACACTCCTCCATTGTAGGAATTGGACAAAGAAATAACAGGTCATAACCATTGCAACAACAGCTCAAGGGTTCTAGAATACAAGCCTGGTGTTGGAATTAGGAATTCTACACTAATACATAAAGAGTCTGTGTATATGTAACGGGTCATCTCAGAAACAACTGGACCGATTTTGAAACTTCTTTCACAATTTTAAAGATAACATCATTCCTGGTAATGATATTCTGTTAAAACATTTTAACTCATAGCTAGCGGTAATCTACGAGATACTTATTGTTTCTGGATCTATATTTCCATAATCTTATTAGCATAATGATCGTGAATAGCACAAAACTGCTTTCCCTATTAACTAGGTCGATTTCTAACTAGCGTTAAACTACCGAGATACTTATGGTTATAGGACCCACATTTCCATTCTCTGATTTTGAATGACGCCAAAGTGTTGTTTCGCTACTTAAAAGAGATTCTTTTAGATCACTCCTACTTTAATTATTTCCATACGGCCTTGTGACATATCATTTTTAAGTCTGTCTATGGTAGAGTTTGACGAGATGTATGCTATTTTATAAGGTGCGGGATATCAGGAAATTTAGAGCCTTTGTAATCAGAAGACCGGGCGCAGCCTAGTACGGCAGCTATCTATTCTAACATAAGTTTGTTTACATGTAATGGGTAATCTCAGAAACTAATGTCCGATTTTGAAAGTTTTTCACTATTTGAAAGATAACATTCCGTTTTACAGAGGCTATATATCATTCCCGAATATAAAAGGGTTCCCACGAGAATCGTGTTTTAAGGAAAACATGGCAGCAATAATGTCTCAAAGTGTGTACGTTTGCCTGTTTGTGTTTTCTTTCACTTAAAAACTACTTGACTGATAGAGTTCAAATATGGCAAGCTTATAGTTGATAGTTGTTACCTTTGTTAACCTTTGTTAACACACAGGCTACTTACTATCACGATATGTTTAAATTGGCTATGTAGCGAAGGGAAAGATGAAGGAAGGTAGAGGAAAACGTACCCTTGGGACCCTTAAAATTGAATACACTGCCTAAACGGTTAGTCCTATTAAACAATGAAACGCATTTCCCAGAGAAAAAAAAATATACAATTTTGTCGAATCTCTAACTCCTTCTTTCTTTTTTCTTAATCTGTTTACTCTCCAGGGTTGGTTTTTCCCTCGGACTCAGTGAGGGATCCCACCTCTAACGCCTCAAAGACAGTGTCTTGGAGCGTGAGACTTTGGGGAGGGTATACAACTGGGGTGGAGGACTAGTACCTCGCCTACGTGGCCTCGCCTACTATGATGAACAGGGGCATTGTGGGCGAAGACTGGAAGAGATAGAGGAGGAAGAGGAAAGGAATCATTCATGGCCTTAAGTTAGGAGAAGTGGGAAACCACGGAAAACAACTTCGAGGATGGCTGAAGTGGGAATCGAACCCCCTCTACTCAGCTGACCTCCCGAACTGAGTGAACCCCGTTCCAGGCCTCGTACCACTTTTCAAATTTCGTGACAGAGCTGGGAATCGAACCCCGGCATGCGGGGGTGGCAGTTAGTCATGCTAACCACTACACCACACAGGCAGATATCTAATAGTTTCCGAGAAAAAATGTTCGTGTTTGCTAACAGTCCAAACTAGGAATTATTTTCGAATATTAAATGATACTATTTAGCCTTATTATTACATAGATTACGAACATTCCGCTCTTATTTAGGACTGGTTTTATTATTATTACTCTGAAATAACTCCGGAAAGTATAGGAAGTGTGAGTGACATTATTGTTATCTGCAAATTGCAAGCCGCAACTGGAATTCCCAACCTGCTAAAATTAGGATTATGTCGAATATATTACACTGCAAAACTGAATGTTCATGGGTACAATGACTAACCGTGGCAGATTGTACTTACGACAGTTAGGCAGTTAATTACACAGAATAGTTATTTCAAACCCATATTACATGCTAAGGAATAATCTATTAGTTACGAGTGAACTGAACTACATAATTATCTAGTTATTTTTAATTATAAGCCGTCAAATCGACGTTCCGTTTCACTCTAAGCCTACTAGATGACACAGTAAAGCGAATCCCTCGTGGGCGCCTATGGCTGAGTTTTAATGTATTTTATCGGGTGAACGTGTCACCACGCTATCGAGTGTCGTATGGACTTTTACCCACCCTTCAAAAACCCGACTAGCTCTGCTGGGTTAGAACCCGCTAGCTTGAGATCCAGAAGTCGACAGTCAACCACTGTGAATCAGGGAGCTAAAGTATACTCATGTCTTCGCCCCGACATGGTGCAGCTCGTTTGAGGCACTCCTCCAGTGGAGGTGAAATTCATGTACAGTCCTATCTACATACCCCCCCCCCTTGCTATTATTAAATATCTGGTAGTACCGGCTATCGAACCCAGGCCACCGAGAACGGCAGAAATTACTGCTAAACTTTACGCTACGGAGGCGAACATTCAGATGAATAAGAAGGCTTCTTGGCCTTAGTCCTGCTATATATCAGAAAACATCAACAACATTGTGCTTGTTAGTCTCAGAGTGGGATCAGCTAGAGTCTGTTCATCTTTGATTACACTAATACTAATACTACAGTAGAATTCCATTAGTCCGGCATCCAATAGTTCGGAACGCCCGATGGTCCGGCACCATTCCAGAATTTTTAATATTATTATCTCTTAATAATGATCCCTCCTGAACAATTTGATGCATTTGTCGAAACCATTGGAAGTGTATTTTTTATTATTTCAAAGTAAATAGTGCAAATGTATCTGATACAATCCAGTTGTTATGCATTGACTTACTTAAATATCTCTATCTCTGGAAATATTCAGTCTGGACGGCTGTGTACTACACTGAGTACTGGTAAGCCAAGCATATGATAAAAAACCAGATTTAATAAATTGAATGTATGGGCCACGTTCAAAAACGGATGGGAACATACCTTCAAAAATTGAGGCGGACAGAAGGAAAAGAGAAGTTTATAGATGGAAAGTCTCTAAATGGTAAAGGAAGACTTACAGATAAAAATATCGATGAACTTCGGCATTATTATGGAATGACAATAAGAAACAACACGATTGAAAAGAGGAGTGTGTTATTAAACTAATGATTCTGCTGATCAACATTTTACTGCAAAACGCGGTGTTAGAGCTGTTTTCACTGTACGCCTTAACCTATATCGACATTTTCGTGCCGGACTATCGGACTTCTACTGTAATAATAATAATAATAATAATAATAATAATAATAATAATAATAATAATAATAATAATAATAATAATAATAATAATAATAATAATACATTTTCTACAATTTTATTGTCTTTACGTCACACCGACACACGTAGGTCTTATGGCGATGATGGGATAAGAGTGTAAAGGAAGCGTCCATACCCTTAATTAAAGTGCAGGTCTACCATTTGCCTGGTAATAATAATTTTTTGCCCTCCAAAACTCCGATTAACTTCTCCGCACTTCTTCTGTCGAAGATTATTATTATTATTATTATTATTATTAATATTATTATTATTATTATTATTATTATTATTATTATTATTATTCTTTCTTTCTTTCTTTCTTTCTTTCTTTCTTTCTTTCTTTCTTTCTTGCGAACCAGCCAAATTTAGGACCACGCCAATACCACTTCACTTCCTTCTAATCATCCCTTCTTCCTTCCTCTTTCTCCACAATGCCTTCATTCTTTCAGAATGTTGCGCTCTTCTCTCTTCAGTCCATCTTCCCCCTCTGCGCTCTTTCTTTTCTTCAACCAGAACTTTTATGTTGGAAAGTCTTTTCCTGAATTGGTCTCTATCACGACATTCTTCATCTGCAATTCCTAACCTCTTGAGTTCTGCCTTCATCTGCTTGGCATATCCCCCCTGGCTCTTCAAGTAGTATATTTATTAAAAATTTGTTTATTTAACCTTGTTGGATCCATTCTGACCATGTGTCCATAGAATCGCAACCGTCTTTTCCTTATTGTTGTTTCCAGGTCTTCTGTTATTTTGTATATCTCCTTATTTGAGCGTAATCTGTAGTTTCCCTCTACCACCCTTGGGCCGTAAATCCTCCTCAATATTCTCCTTTCAATCTTTAGTAGTTTTTCCAGGTTCGTTAGTGTTGCTGTTTCCACCCCATACAGAACCACTGGTTTTACCACAGCATCATAATGTCTTAGTTTCGCATTGATGGAGAGATTCTTTTTGTTGTAAATGGCTTTGGTGGCAATGTTTAGCCTTTCCAACTTAAGTCTTCTATTTTCCATGGCCTCTTTATCCATCCCGTTGCTGCTGATAATTTCTCCCAGGTATTTAAACTGCTTTGTGACCTTCACTTCGCCATATTTCGTCTTCATTGTTCTCTTCACATAATTCCTGTCCGTGCTCATCATCTCTGTTTTCGTGAAGGAGATTTTTAAACCTGTTTTCTCGGCTATCTCCTGTAGTTCATTTATCTGTGTTATTGCTTCCTGTCTCAGCGAAGAGTGCCAAATCATCAGCAAAGGCCAAACACTTGGGTTTGACATGTTTATTTTTACTACCTATTATAGCACCTGAGTCATTATGTTTCCACAGTGTTTTCATGACCTTATCTAGAACCACGTTGAAGAGTGTTGGGGATAAGCTGTCACCTTGTCTCAGACCTGTTTTTATCTGGAAGGGTTTGCTGATCTTTCCTCGAAATTTCACTTTGGATATGGTGTTTGTTAGTGTTAACCTAAGTAAGTTTCCATCGATGTGTCTCTATCTATTGAATCATATGCTTTTTGAAAATCAACGAAAGAGATGAAGATGTTCTTTGGCCGCGCATTGTAATATTTGATTATCATTTTTAGACTCAGGATATGGTCCTGACAAGAGCGCCCTCTCCTGAAGCCATCCTGATACTCTCCCAACTTGTGGTCAATTTGCGGTGTCAGTCTGTTCAATAGGAGTTTAGAAAAAATCTTATACGTGACAGATAAAAGTGATATTCCTCGGTAGTTGTTGACGTCTGTTTTCGGTCCCTTTTTATGTAGTGGGTGTATTAATGCCACTAGCCAGTCTTCTGGTATTTTCTCATCTCTCCAAATATTCCGGAACAGTTCTGTCACTTTAGTGATAAAGGCGTCATTGGCTATCTTCCACAGTTCTGCTATTACTCCACCTTCACCAGATGCTTTGTTGTTCTTTAGGGAGTTTATTATTTCCCTTACTTCTTCCTCATCTGGTGGTTCAGAATCTGGGTTCTGGATTGTGTCCTTCTCAATCTCCAATTTTTCTCGTGGTGATTAAGGAGGTCTTCAAAGTACTTTACAAGGATCTCACAGTTATCTTTATTGTTGTTGTTCAGGGCAAGAGTTCCGTCCGTTTTCTTAAAATGCAGGCTCGGTGCTATATAGCCTTTGATTCTATTTTTAAAGGCCCTATGGAATAATCTGGTATTGTTTTTCTTGAAGTTTTCATCCATTTCTGTGACTTCTGCCCTAAGGTGTTCTCTTCTGACTCTTCTCAGTGTTTGGTGGGTTTGTTTCCTTATTTCTCGTGATTTTTCCAAATTTGTCACAGTCTTATTCTCATTCCATGATTTCCATGCCTCAAATATTTCTTTGATTGCATTTGCACATTCTGCATTCCATCATGCATGCTTGTTTCGACGTTTCGTAGACGCTAATTCAACTGCTGGCTCCTGCAGATTTTTTGTCACTTCATTCCAATTTTTTGGCACCTGTAGCTTTTTCCTGTATTCTTCCCTCTTTTCTTGGATGAGCAATTCACGGTCAATTTTTGGCACTCTATTGCCACAGATATGTGTTTTTCGTCCGGGTATGAAATTCATCTTAATCTGTGATAAATAATGGTCTGATGTTACATTAACCGCTTTTCTAACTTTGACATTATGAATTTCCTTGTAATTGTTCTTGGATATCGCTACATGGTCCAGTTGAAATTCACCTAGCAAGGGGTTTGGTGATACCCATGTTTTCTTTTTGTTGGGGCGTGCTTTGAAATGGGTAGACATGAGTTTGAAGTTGTTCATATTGCATAAATTGATCAGTCTTTCTCCGTTTTTATTCGTCCTGTTGTGTGCCGGATATTCTCCAACTATTTCAAAGTACTTCCTTTCCCGCCCCACTTGTGCATTGAAGTCCCCCAGGAGAATTTTGATGTTTTTTTTGGGATCTTTAGTATTTCATCCCCCAGTTTGTCCCAAAACTCGTCAACCATATCGGGGTTCTTTTTATTATCCTCATTTATTGGTGCATGAGCATTTATCAGCGTGTATTTCTTATTCGCTGATTTGATCGTCATGAGTGATAGTCTTGAGTTTACACTCTTGAAGTCGACTATAGTGTTTAGAAACTTTTTGTTTACTACAAAGGCTGTTCCCAGTTGCGGGACGTTTTTCATGATCTTTCTTCCGGCCTTTCCTTTGAAGATTCTGAACCCATCTGATTCAAAAGGTTCTTCATCCATGTACCGCGTTTCCTGGAGGGCCAATATCGAGATGTCGAGTCTATGTAGCTCCGCTGTTAACTGTTTCAGTTTTCCAACCTGAATAAGGGAGTTGATGTTGAATGTTCCAAAATAGTATTTTCTCTTATTCTTGAATTTAGCAATGTTCTTGTGGTGCTCCGATTCACTCACGAGCTTCAAAATGTCAGGCACCCTGGAATCCGAAAGCCTGATTTTGTCTTCAGGGTAATTTAATTCGTAAGAAGCTTGTTCCATGATATTAATGTTCATTTTAGGGGTTGGACATAGTCCAACATTGTACAACTAAAGTTGTTAGCCTTAGAGGGCCTCATGATGTTTTCTGGCGAAAGGCAGGCATTTCCTCCTACCTTAAATACGTATGGTTTTCCCGCCAATACTCGGGTGGCTAACTGCAGTGGTTACCCACTGGGCGATGGGGTGAAAGAATAACGATCGAAAAAATGGTAGGCCTACACCCATTTGATATATTCCTAAACAGAGAGCAACTTCCTGTTGTGTTGAAATCTCTATAAAACAAGTAGAGAAACCAGAATGATTAGCAGCGAAGGTTGGGTTGAAAATATCCTTTGTAATCCTTTAAAGTTGACACTCACGTATTACATTAAATAATACTCAGAAAATTTTTATGCTTAAAGACACGAGTGGTCTGTGAATATATGCATTAATGATTCGACTGAGAGATGATTCACTGATAAGCCTATAATTAAAAAAGAAACTAAACAAATCGCAACGGTGATATTTTAAGGGTCATTTTAAGGGCCAATAAATGCATTATTTACGAATTGTTATTTAGTTTATTAAGATTACGTGCCATTCGTTTTGAATTATTAAATCAACATTCAGCATCAAATTTCGTAAATATATCGATATTACTTAAATTTAGATGTTAACACTAAAGTTTGTATTTTGTGCATTGTTGGTTGAGTAAGGAATATGTTATAAGGTGTTATTGGCTTACAGAACAGGATTCAGGAATATATCCATACGAATGTTGATGGCTACAATCTACAATCAACTCCTACTATGTTCCTGGAATTGGAGTTTTCGATGTTGACAGACATATCACGGCTTAGCTGGAGAAGTTTCGACTTCTAAAGTTCATCATCTCATGATGAAAGCTTTAATACGAAAATATAAAGAAAAACTGGTAGCGAGGACCATATATTTTTAGACAGCAGCAAAAGTATCTTATAAACTTAGCTCAAAAACCTCATATCACAAGCATCGTTTGGTCTGTGTAGAAGTGGAAGGCGAACAATCACCAATAAGGAAGACACTCTGTGTTATGGTATTGGTCGTAGAATGCGTAGATTATTAAAGTTTGTTTCACTTGCAGAATGTTGGAACTTCTTAACCCGTTGCTATGTCCCCTTAGCCCAGATTTCTCTTCTAACAACCAGTAGGTCTAGATAAAAATATCGAGCAGAGGAGCAAGTGTAGGCTCTACAAACGGTGGTGTTATGATCTCTGCCTACACTACAGTAACAGCAATGATATTCACATACCCATTTCATACAGCAGCATGGCGTTGCTGGCTGGCCCTTTAACCATACTCATATACAACTGTCTTCAGAAGATATCCTTCGAAACTACATAGACGCACAAAAGTAACTTGAAACCTCCTACTATGTTCTTGGAATTAGAGTTTTCGATGTCACAGTGAGACGGAACGAAGCAATGTGTAGACCTAATGGGTATTTTTACAAGAAAACTTGTGATACTATGAATGCCAAACACCCAGTTATAATAGAGCTCCACGCCGGGATGGGCGTCCCATGTCACTATATTGTCCTAACCGTTTACATAAGAAACACGTACGTGTATTATATTGAAGAGAACGTTAAAATATAAGAAAAAACAAACTTTTATTCAAATTATCGCTCGTGTTATATCATTGAAAAGTTGAATAATAACACAATGGTGTGATAATAAACGGGGTTGAAAGTCAGGTTGTGAATTTCATTAATTTCATTTCTCAGTTTAAATAACTGCGTTGATGGGGTTAAAGTTCGTAATGTGGATACCTATAAGTACATAGGTGTTAATATAAAGAAACATCTTCATTGGAGTAATAAAATACATGGAATTCCAAATAAAGAGTACAGATCTCTGCACATGGTTATGACGGTATTTAGGGGTTGTATCAAGTATTCAACCGGTCTAAGAAACCAAGAATAACGGCCGAGACGATTCGCTGTGCTGAACACACGACACCTCGTAATCTGAGCAGCTGAGCAGCAGTCGCTTGGCAGGCCAAGGCCTTTCGAGGCTGTTGCGCCACGAGGAGAAGGACACATCATACCATGAACCAGCTGAGATGTGTGAATGCAAATTATGCGGAAAAACATGTGAACGTTACTACACAGAACTGTGCAGAAAAAGAATCAAATCAATTAAAGATTATGAAAACCAAGGCGCCAGACCGCAAACTTGAAATTATTTGAATAATTTATATCTGTATGTAATTTTCTTCTTTTTGTCTGACCATTTGGCTGCAATAAAAGTATTATTAAAACTCTTACTTTTTTAAAACTTTATAACATTTATAATATATAGATATAGAGATAGATGGATTCGAAAGCGATGAAATTCAATTACTCTCATTTTGGTACTGTATTTTATTTCCGATGTTGAAAATGTAGGCACCTGCACATATTAAATATACAAACAAAGAAACGAACAAACAGGTACACAGTCACTTCGGGTGCAAAGAATTATTTATCGTCATTGTATTAAATTCTAGAATATTTAAAATGCCTGTACACGTTTCTCTGTTTAGCCTACACACTCCTGTTCTAGAAATACCAACATTTACATGCGATTAAGAGGAACCGTCCGCTCAAAGGAGCTAAGCAGAATTTATATTTATGACAGCTTCCTTAGTATTCATAAGGCCTCCGTGCAAACTAATTGCAGGAACATGGCTCATTCATGCTCGTTTTACAAAACAATCATCTTGCAACATCCGTTTCACTTCACTTAGACCAGCTCTGTCCAACGCGGCGCCCAAGGTGCCCTTTTATGGCACCCTTCGCAATTTCCAAATTAAATTTTACTTAATATTTGAAAACAATACTTTTGCATTTCAATCAATATTCTTACTTTTCTCTTAAAAATACCGTCCTCAAAGTCAATAAATTTGTTCTATACGTACCTCCAAATACACAAAGAGCTTTGAGTAAGCCATAAATGTGATCTAGGCCTAACTGACTCGTTTCCGCAATTAGTGAAGAGATAGAAGAAAGGTTCAGAAAGAGAGCTATTCGACATATAAGTAGTTGCGACAAAGGGGAGCGGGGCTAGCGCCAGATATAAGGCCCTCTTTACTCACGGAGCCAAATATAGCCGCATATTTATTCTGCCAGACAGAACAGCTTCCTTATTATTCACTTGATTGCAATGCCATAAACTACTTACGATGACAGAGTTTCACCAGGACGACAACGGGACACCCAATTTGCACACAAAGTAACTTTAATCCCAACAAAACTGTGTCGTAAACAATGAACAAACGATTTATGAAAGTCTTGCAATTGGAATGTTCCCAGTTCCTAGCTTTCAGGCGAACATTCAGTATTACTTGTGAGCTTATGCAGGGCTTATGGAATACGTTTTGAGTGCCTTGTGTTGTGGTAAGTTGTGCATTTAACATGTTTCGTGTGCTTTCCTTCATTACTACTTAAACTTTAAATTGTTCAGTTTATAGTAATAATATAATATTTCATTAAATATAACTCTTCTTAACATGGCTAAAAGGCAAAGAAATTATAACTTTAACAGTGAATGGGAGGACCAGTATTGTTTTATTGAAAACAAGGAAAGTCTGTGTGTTTATTGTGTAATGCTAGCGTGTCTGTTCCTAAAAGAAGTAATGTACAGCAACATTTTTTGACTAATGACAAAAAAAATTGACATTGAATTTCCTGTTAATTCTGAACGAAGAAAACACAAAGTGAAAGACCTAATATCTAAATTAGCATAGCAACAATGTGCGTTTAAGAAGTCAGTTCAGCAAACGCGTAACGTCACAATAGCTTCTTACAAAGTTTGTTACGTCCTAGCTAAAAGGAAAAAAAAGCTTTCAGTGATGGGGAAGTAGTGAAAGAAGCTATGCTAAATGCCGTTGAATCTCTGTTCGAATCTCACAAAGATAAATCTGAATTGATATCTTCAATCAAAGGACTTCAGTTGTCTCACCAAACTGTTGCTAGACGGGTTGAACAGATTTCTAATATCTGGAATCTCAATTACATTAGGATTTGAAATCGTGTGAACATTTTTCACTCCAGTTTGATAAAAGTTGTGATATGTCTGACACTGCTGAGTTGTGTGTATTTGCTAGAATGGTCTTTAATGATTTTACAGTAAAGGAAGAATTTGTCAAGCTATTGCCACTTCATGGACGTACTAGGGGAGAAGACATGCTTTCGTTAAATTCACCAAAGAGAGTAACTTACCACTGTCAAAGCTTGTCGCTATAACAACAGATGGGGCACCGTCTATAACTGATAGAAATAATGGATTTTTCTCTCTTGGCGCTAAAGATGGATCTTTTCCCAAATTTCTTTCTTATCATTGTATTATTCAACAAGAAGCTTTATGCGCAAAGGTTTTAAAGTTCGATCATGTCATGAAAATTGTAACTCACGTCGTGAATTATATAAGATCGTCATCTACTCGTCATCGATTGTTCAGAAATATTTTAAGTATGTCAGATTCGGAGTATGGTGACGTCATCGTTCATGCAGACATAAGGTGGCTTAGTAGGGTGAAAACACTCGAACGATTTTGCTACCTGTTGGATGAGATACGAGACTTTATGAAATCATCTCCTGAGAAATATTATCACGAACTTGATGATATATCTTGGCTAATCGAATTAGCATTCTTGGCAGACATCACCTCAGAATTAAATGAGTTAAATTTCGAATTGAAAGGAAATGATCATAATATTTCAGGTATGATAAAGATAGTCAATGCATTTGAAAAGAAACTTAAGGTATGGATTGTCCATTTAAATAGAAATTCCCTTTCACATTTTCCAAATTTGAAATCTATGGCAGATACAGTAAATGGCGGCAAGCGTGATTTTTCATCTCTTGCTAAACATCTTGAAACTCTTGGGTCCGAATTTGGTAGCAGATTTAGCCAGTTTTCAATGCTTGAACCAGTGATCATGTTTGTCAATAATCCCTTCGCATCTGTTGACGTTAGTGAGCTTCGAGGGAGGGTGTGTGAAATATTCGAAAATTATAAACCTGAAGAATTAGAAATGGAAATTTTAAGCCTTCGGTCAGACCTTTCTTTGAAATCCTCCTAGGCAACATGTGGCAATTTCTGGACTCTGGTGGAACGGTAAAAATATCCCATTACCCGCAGTGTTGCTCTGAAGATGCAATCTTGTTTTGGTTCAACCTATTTTTGTGAAGTCGCGTTTTCGACAATGAACATAATAAAAAACAAATAACGATCCTGCCTGACAGGCTCACACCTGGATGACGCGTTAAGAGCAGCCTATTCCAGTTACACACCAGACTTTCCTCAACTTGCAGCGAGCATGCAGTGCCAGATTTCACATTAATTATGTGAGTAAATATATTTTCATATAATTATTAATTCTAGATTCATTATTATTATTATTATTATTATTATTATTATTATTATTATTATTATTATTATTATTATGATTATTATTATATAGTCGTTGTAGTACCGAAACAGTAGTCGAATTAGTAGAATCGTACCTGGCGCCCACCTACCCTTAGTTATCATGTGAACGTGCTCGCGTAGAAACGAACGTTGGACAGCTCTGACTTAGACCTTATAACAAAATGATAATGTAGTCGTGTATAACATGGAGTGTGAATTTTAAAACTTGTCTAATTTACTTCTGTGGGATGGGACAATGAACCTAAAATTATACAGTAACATTTGGTTATACTGATAATGAATGGTTTCTTTTATGTCAAAAGTAGAAATGGCCTATTGCTATTGTCAGGAAAACTGCCAGAAAGAATGCCATGTAAGAGCTATCTCCACCAAGAATATAAGCTATCACCACTTACGATTTAAGAAAACAAATCACAAGTTGAAGCACTTACGTCGCACCGGACATAATTTTTATCTGTAGCAATAAGGTAATTTGTAATCTACAAATTAAAATATTGTTATGTGTCTGGGCTCGAATCCCACAGTCGTTAGCTCTAAAAATGGTTTTCAATGGTTTCTCATTTTCACACCAGTCAAAAGCTGTAGCTATACCTTCATTAAGTACACTGTCACTATCTTAGCCAATCCTCGTCCTTTAGGAGGCTCTAAGACGAACACTTCGCTCCCCCGCTTTAACACCCACATGCGATGTTGCGAGTTTATATCCGTTCAATCTGATTTATGTGGAGTTCTGTTCTTTCCCGTCGATAGAGGACAACATAATTAGTTCTGGTGTAAACTGATTGACTTAAGAAATTAAGGATTAGTTTATTGCGGATAAGTAAAACTTGAAAGGAGATTGCAGTACCCTATGGGTCCGCCTCAACTTTGGAAACAAGATGTGAAACGAGCGGGTATGGAAGAATTGTATTTTTCGGCATATCTGTTCTTATTTTCTGCAATTGAACCTCTAGATAGTGTAAATTCCTACATTGATGAAGTAGGCACTATGCGTTATCATTTGACTGTCTGCTTGAGATGTAACTCCACGCCCAGTTTTCATCAGTTTTTCCTGCTCCCCACCCCTCCCCCCGTTTTTTGGTCGATGGAAGTATAATAAATAAAAACTGAGGAAACTCGTGTGATATCAGTATTGGTAATTTATCAAATTCTGAGTTTTACGTTGATGAAATAGCGTGGAAGAATCTTCCTGAATAGGGGTTACAAAAAGTTTTAATGTCCCTTTTACTCAAACCGGAACACTTTAGTTCTGCCCTGAAATGTATTCTTGGGAAATACCAGCAATAGGTGCCTTATATCGATAGAAATTCTCCTGATTGTCTACCGAGTGCGCTGATTTCTTCAGAATAGAAGGGTTTGCTTCAGATCACCTGCGCTACGCACCGTTAATTATTTAACTTATGAGGGACCAGTGTAAGACAGGTCTTGAGTTTCCACATACTGACAAGCCATTGCAACCCATATCTGCCACTTATTTCATTATTTGAACTTAACTTTTACAATAACTTGGATCACGTTAGATTTAATTACTAAGCTATTTTACTGATTCTCATAAAGTCATCATTGTTGCATTCTTTCTAGTCGTACCGATTACTGCACCATTCATCCCAAGTGAAGTCGTCTCGAAACATTGCTTCTGTAAGGATACATGGAAGATGAATCTTATGTATTTTTCTTTTAAAATGTGGTTAAAATAGCTGACGGAAAACATCTTGGGCACATATGGCTTAATTTATGTAAGTAAGAATACTGAGCGTATGTAGATATAGTCTAAAAAAGGACAGTATATTTAAAATGGATTATCATGATATACTTTTAAGTTCTAAAATACTGTTTACTGTTTCGGAGAGAATAAAGCATAAAAAAATAGGTATAACAGGAATGGTAAATAGTTATAAATTTGTCAACGAATAAATTATTTGCAAAATTATTTTTACGTTATCACCCATTCCATGTAGTCGTTTCCATATTTGAGATAAACTAACAACATTTGAAATACTGCATACATAAATTTAAAACTATATCGTACCTCATAAATATAAACTCACAGATTTATTCATATAATGCTCTCCATAATACCGAATATAATATGAACGATTAACGGAAACAAGTTTCATTAATAGAAACAATTTTGGAGAAGCAACAGATATGACAACGGTATGTGACATCAAACAACTGGAGGCTTTTGAAATTTTCTATTTAACACAAGAAATACTACAAGTTGCCTGACAGATAAGGGGAAACGTACTTAAGTTTTGCATAGAGTTAGGTAAAAGGTATCTGTGCTGAAATTAATATGCAAATGATACATTTCCTGGTGACATCAGACTTCATGTCATTTTTACATTAATGATAACCAGGACACAGATTATGATGTTTCAGTAAATGCCAAAAAAATACCCATAAAATGGCAACAAATTCTTAAAGTATGAAGAAATAACACAACATTAGGAAGAAAAATATGCATTCACATAATTCAGTAAATATGTGCGCAGTTCACACGTAACAGTGAATACAATATACATAAACATCGTGACATGATAATAATAATAATAATAATAATAATAATAATAATAATAATAATAATAATAATAATAATAATAATAATAATAATAATAATAATAATAATAATAATAATCCTTCCGTCCTTCCTTCCTTCTTTCCGTCCTTCCTTAATCCCCTAATACTCCAGGGTTGCTTTTCCCTCGGACTAAGCTAGGGATCCCACCTCCACCACCCGAAAGGCAGTGTCCTGGAGCGTGAGACTTTGGGTCGGAGGGTTTCAACTGGAGAAGAGGACACGTACTCCACCCAGGCGGCCTCGCCTGCTCTGCTGAGCAGGGGCCTTGTGGGGGGATGGGAAGCTCGGAAGGGATAGACGAGGAAGAGGAGGTACCATTCGGGCATTTCCCTGGAGAAGTGGGAAACCACGGAAAACCGCTTCGAGGATGGCTGAAGTGGGAATGAAGCCCCTCTACTCTGTTGACTTCACGAGGCTGAGTGGTCGCCGTTCCAGTCCTCGTACGAATTTTCAAATTTCGTGTCAAAGCAGGGAATCGAACCCGAACCTGCGGGGGTGGCAGATAATCACACTAACCACTACACCACAGAGGTGAACAATAAAAAAGTAATAAATTTAAAAATACTCGAGACAATATTTCCGACGGTTCTTTTTGTGTCGTTCTTACCGGCAGATTACACAGTTTGCTTTACGTCGCTCAGACACAGATGGGTCTTATGGCAACAACAGGATAGGAAAGGACTAGGAGTGGGAAAGAAATGGTCGTTGCCTTAATTAAGATATAGCCTGGTGTGGAAATGGGAAACCACTGAAAACCATCTTCAGGGCTGCCGACAGTGGGATTCGAACTCACTATGTCCCAAATGCAAGCTCAGAGCTGCACGCCCCTATCCGCACGGCCAACTCGCCCGGTACTTGTGGAATAACTGAGCATCTGTATGCTATCTTGATATCATTATTAAGACATTAAGCCGTCCCTAAGCAGAAAATCTCCAAAGGAACTACGCCGTTAGCAGATCAAACGTGTCTCCAGACAATAACATAACAAAGACAATGCTAATCTGTTAAGATTTAAATATTTACGTCATTCTGCATTGAAGTAGAAGATGATCAAACGCATTTTCTCGAATTTAAATGGACGCCGAATGTGTGTCAGAACGTCTTTATTCATTGAAAACTCTGAACTGAATATTCTGTATTTCAAGTATTGACGCTTGCTCAAAACTCCGATAATATTCAGATGTGTTTATTACTGAAAATAAATAAATAAATTAAATAAATAAATAAATAAATAAATAAATAAATAAATAAATAAATAAATAAATAAATAAATAAATAAAAGGATTGCATAATTTTAAATAACACAGCAAAAAGTCTTAAAATATTTCTTTCTTTCTACTTTCTTAATCTGTTTACCCTCAAGGGTCGGTTTTTACCTCGGACTCAGCAAAAAGTCCCACCTCTATTGCCTCAAGAGCAGTGTCCTGGAGCGCGAAAATTTGGGTTGGGGATACAACTGGGAAGGAGGACCAGTACCTCGCCCAGGCGGCCTCATCTGCTATGCTAAACAGGGGCCTTATGAGGGTAAAATTTAAAGTGACGGATAAGGAAGAGGGAAGGAAGCGGCCGTGGCCTTAAGCTAGGTACCATATTGGCATTTGCCTGCAGGAGAAGGGGTAAACCACGGAAAACCACTTCGAGGATGTATAAGGTGGGAATCGAACCTATCTCTACTCAGTTGACCTCCCGATGTTGAGTGGACCCCGTCCCAGTCCTCGTACCACTTTTCAAATTTCGTCTCAGAGCCGGGAATCGAACCCGTGCTTCCGGGGGTGGCAGATAATCACGCTAACCTCTACTCCGCAGAGGCTTGAAATTCTAACAATAACGCAAAATTTGAAGAAATGGCTTAAATATTGAAAACAGCAAGTAGTGATGAAAAAGACGTAATAACTACACGTTTATGTAATTTGGGGTCAATAATAAGAATGTTTATATAGGTCAGCAATGTCCTTGCTGCATCAGTACAAAAAATGACAAGTCGTAGAAATTCGGGGCCTGATGATAACAATTATAAAAGTCGATATTGCTGAGAATCGGCCTGGAGAAAGATCAAGAACTCTTTTATTCTTTTTATAATTGGCTTAAATTCGCACCCACACAGATATGTATTATGGCGACGATGGGATAGGGAGGGGATAGCAGTGTGAAGGAAGCGGCCATGGCCTTAATTATGGTACAGCACCAGCATTTGCTTGGTGTGAAAATGGGAAACCACGGAAAACCATTTCAGGCCTGCCGGCAGTGGTGTTCGAACCCACTGCAAGCTCACAGCTGCGCGCCCCTAATCGCACGGCCAACTCGCTCGGTACCAAGGCGTTCATACATAAAACAAACCTTATAAATCATTGGTGGAGACAGCTATGTAGTAATCAAGAAAACAGTGACGATTTAATGGCAACAGACCAGTTCTTGGACGTATCGTATTTGTTTTAGCGCCGGGAGTGTCCGAGGACATGTTCGGTTCGTCTGGTGAAGGTTCTATTTGACGCCCCCGTAGCCTACTCCTGTCTAAACACCAAAGGGTCTGCTCAAAGAGCTTTGTATCGCCATCCGTCGAACGAATCACCACCAACAGCGTCGTATCCCATCACACCATATATGGACTTCGGAGATATTTGGAATTGAATTCAGGCTTTTGGCACGCAATTTAGTGATTATAAATTGTATACCACCATCTAGCCTACCCTGCTGACCTACATTCTGATGGCGAAAATTATTTCGACCAACGGGACTCAAACCGGCTAAACACGGTGTCAGACCGTGTCAACTTGGCGCCTTAACGATGATGGCTACCAGGCGGACATAGTCCTTGGACTGGATACTTAATGAAGAGGATTGATAAGTAGTTATATTTTACTGTATATGTGCTTGACTTGTCTTACTGCCAAGAAAGTAACATTCCATGATCTACTATACGCAATTCTCTGTGTTACGAATCAGCGGCGGAAGCAATTACAAAGTCTCCTTCTACTATTTATTATTCAAATGGGACATGACAAAGCTGGTGGTACTGCTTCTTAATATCCGTCCTCATGAAAAACAACTTTGGAGTAATAAGCTCACCCAAGCCTAGTTTGGAGAAGAGTACTCGACTCTTTCTTGACATGATTGTCGAGACAGAGTTCACGTGATGAATAGACAAACGGGCGAAATGAATCACTCTCTGTAATAGTAGGGTACACACATCCAGCGGCACATCATTATATGAATTCCCACTTATATATTCAATTCGATTTATAACTTCAATTTCGACGGCGGCAGAGGCAATTCTTTTCCGTTTATCGCGCACATAAATTACAAGACGGAGGATAGAAGATAAATATACGACAATTTAAACGCCATAAGGCTTTCAGAAGCTTACAGAAGTATTTCATTACAAGAGGCTGGCATTTTTGGTCATATAGTGTATTAACCTTCGTTGAGAGATGCCGTTTGCTTGCTTGTTTTAAAGGTTTGAGATATCATGTTTAATGAACTCCTACATTAAAAATTACTCCTCGCGGTGATAAGGGCATTGCCTTAGCTCCTACCTTTTCGGTGGATACTGGGTTGGAACCTTCACCTAAAATATACGTGGCATCAGGATAAGCCAAATTTCGAAATGAGTCAGGGTAATTCCAGAGACCAGAGAAATCCCTCAGGATAGTGGAAGACTTTTCTTTTTTTTGCCATTTGCTTTACGACGCGCCGACACAGATATGTCTTGCGGCGACGATGGGATAGGAAAGGCCTAGGAATTGGAAGGAAGTGGCCGTGGCACCGGCATTTGCCTGATATGAAAATGGGAAACCACGGAAAACCATCTTCAGGGCTGTCGACAGTGGGGCTCGAACCCACAATCTCCCGATTACTGGATACTGGCCGCACCTAAGCGAATGTAGCTATCGAGCTCGGTTAGTGGAAGACAGTGCTATTTCAAACTCTGTCCTATGATTGATGAGACTCTCTCTATGATATGTGTATTCATAAGGGTTTGGATATAAGAGGCTATGCATTTTAGTATTTGACTGAAGTTGACTAGAAGGAGTGCAAAGGTTTGTTTGGTTCACTAACAAGGACATGGATTCGATACCCGGTTAGGAAGTCGAAATATTTTAGAAACAATATTCCTACTCCTGAAGAATCAAATGGCCCTGCGGTTCACTCAGGCTACCACAGAAAGTGAGTACTAGGTTAGTTCCTGGGGCAAGGGCAACCTGGCATGCAGCTAATCACTATACTTTCTGGCGAGGTTACACATTCTTACAATTTTGCTTTAGGTCGAACCGACACACTTATAGGTCTTCTGGCGAGTATGGAATAGGAAAGTTTGGGCTGGGAAGACTTGGGATAAAGAAGATGAGCTGCTCGACTAAGTGGTATGTTCCGAGCTGTCAGCGGAGAGATGGCGTTGAATGACATTAGTAGACGAATAAGTTTGAGTGGTATCTATAAAAGTAGGAAAGATCACAATATGAAGATAAAGAAGGAATTCAAGAGGACAAATTGGGGCAAATATTCGTTTATAGGAAGGGAGTTAGGGATTGAAATAACTTACCAGGGGAGATGTTCTATTAATTTCCTATTTCTTTGAAATCATTTAAGAAAAGGCTAGGAAACAACAGATAGGGAATCTGCCACCTGGGCGACTACCCTAAATGCAGATCAGTATTGACTGATTGATTGAAAGTCCTAGGAGTGAGAAATAAGTGGCCGTGGTCTTAATTAATGTGCAGCCCCAACATTTTCCTGGTGTGAAAATGGGAAACCACGGAAAATCATCTTCAATGTTGCCGACAGTGGGGTTCGAACCCACTGTCTGACGAATGCAAGCTCACAACTGCGTGACCCTAACCGCAATGCCAACTCGCTCGGTAGCTTCCAAGGACCTTCATGGCCTGCATCAATATAGTGTTCCCTGAACTAGAATAGTAATATTATTTGTTTTATGTCTCACTAACGACTTTTTACGGTTTTCGAAGAGGACGAGGTGCTGGAATTTTACCCCGCAAGAGTTCTATAACATGCCAGTAAATCTTCCGACATGAGTCTGACGTATCTGAGTACCTTCAAATATGACCGAACTGACCCGGAATCGAACCCGTCAGCTTCAGAATAGCGCTCTACTGTCTGAGTTAATCAGCCCGCAAAGACACGCAAAGCGATACGAAGAATATGGAACAGTCCTGCCTGTCATCAAAGTCTCTGTTTTTATTATCAGTTCTTTAGTGCCTCAGGTTGAATGGTTTGATCTCAATCCATAGACATTTTGAAACCTGGTTGGACCCTTTGTTCTCAACTCATATTTTACTTAATCCAAAGGGAAAGCTGAGTTAGATACTTGTTTCGTCTTCGCGACATTTTCCCAATTACTTGAGTACGGCAATATATACATACTGTGACCGTTCACAACGTCACCTATGGTATGTATGATATCCAGGAGATGAAATATGCCGTTTTCCGCGTCATTCTGGTATAAAAACTGCCCAAGTTAGAATTTTTCTGCCCGCTCCGGGACTCGATTTGCAGTATCCAGAGTCGCGCGACCTAGCTCTAGTTGCTGGTAATTAGCAGCGGGGCAGTGCAAGAGCGCTTGTACGTGAAGTTTTCTCACTCCAACCGCGAGCGAGATGAAAAGAGACGCGTTATCACGTGACAGAAAATCTAGGTCACTAGCTGAAAACTAACATTATACCCTGTTTTCCTCGCTCATTCACCACTGCCAACTTATCGAATTCAGCTGTTTCTTCTGTTAATTTTTATAAATCACAAGATACTCAATGGATAATTAAGTGCAAACATTCATTTTAATCAGGGAATTTTTCGCATAATTATGAGACCGAGAAGTGCTCTACTTAACTGACAGAGCGATAACTACGCTGTAAACAAGGGTGCGTCCTAATGATTAACAGATGTTGGACCCTAACCGTGCCAGCGAGCACAAGGAATCCCCTGTGTTCGTCATCATTCACCGACAGAGACAAAAGGACGCTTTCAAGATTGCTTGAGAATCTACGAAGCTATTTCAAAAACAGTCACTCAATGGAAATGGGAATACAAGAGCTACATTTTGATACCCTGTTCGTCACTCTGCGTTGCATATTACCGGACCGAACTCCGAGAAGGAATTGCATTTTCTGCCCCACTCTCAGCATCCGAGTCTCTCACGTAGCTCGCCTATATATTCAAGAGCTGAGAGGCAGACACTACCCAGTTCATTTTCAGTGCAATGCCAGTTCGGTAGTAGTTCGTCGTGATTTGTGTTTGAGTCCTTTATGAAGAAATCATTTTTTTTGTGAACAGTGTAACGCAGTAATTTATTGAAGCCTATGAATATATGCGGAAATAACCACAATCTAAGTAAGCTGTTTGCGAGTACAGTGTGCCACTAATTAATATAATAGGAACAGTACGAAACCGTAATGACCGCTGTCCGTGTGTCGAAGAGGTCGTGCGTCGAGCCTCATATATGCCTAAAGTAATGCGGCCAAATTAACATAAATAGGCACGTATTTAGCAAAGTGTGTAGAGTGTGTGTGCTCGATATAAATGAAAGATATAAAGAAAGTGAGTGAACGGCTCAGTGTCGGCATAATTAAGGGTAGTGTCAAGTATATAAATCCATAATGCAGTTGAGAGCCTGACTTACGCATGACTAGGTGAAATAGAATATGCATGAAGTGCGGTCGTGTGAGACGAGAAATTTTGACCCAGTAGTGGCCTAACCAGTGACATTCTTCATTCAGGGCCTTGAATAGCTGTATGCTGCTTATAAAAGAATAGGTATATGAGAAGGGAACAGTGTCGGGCGGCAGAGACATTACCGGCATTGGGTTGGAATGCTCGTGCTATTGAGCAGATCCAACCATGTATTTAAATTGTGGTGTGTAACAAAGTAACGCACTCACCTGAGATAATTTCCCCTCATTTACATAAGGAGTCTACAAGAGCGTCGGAGTGACGGGATATCCAGCTGCATGCCAGAATCTGCCTGTGTCCCAGAGTGAACGAGTCATCTAGCTGTTTGCCGAAATTTTGCCTGAGTAGCGGAGATCATCTGGAACGTCAAACGAGGTCAAACCATGGTGTCCGTGACTTGCCAGTTAGTCACCAGAGAACTTCATATCGCTGACTACATTATGGATTTCGAGTAATTCATGGATGTGCCCTCCTGTAAAGCTGTGAACGCGGTATCCAGAAGGCTGAGTACATTTCCAAGTGTTTATATCTTTGAAGGTCGTGTCCCATTGCAAATATGTAGATTTTTCACATAGATCTAAGGTAGACTGCTAGTATGCCATTTCAGAGGGATAATAATTTCATTTTTATTTTGGGTCTTTTATAGAACATTTTCTTCATGGTTTGGGGACGACCATATTTTACTTCCATTTTTTATAAGGGTTTGATAATGCATGACGTAATTTTAAGGACCTCAGATTAATTAAGTGTGAAGTACTGTCAAGTAAAAAGGGCTTAAATATTTTCTGTAAACGACTCCAGTTATCTTTCTATAGCCGATAGGAGTCTTCAAGACATCTCAGTAATTGATTTTTTTGATACTTCACAAGCTATTAGGGAGTCCTCCTTATTAGTAATTAATGCTGCTGAAAACAACGGATGGAAACGTGAGATTGGGGGTATATATTGTTAAATTATTTAGTTCGCGAGTGCGTGAGATAATTTGAACCCTTGTGGCAGGAGGTCATCATTAAATCTGCATCGTAGTCAATGTACCGAGAGGAGAAACGAGATGGTTGAACAGGCTGTAGCCATAATATATAGTGTGAAATGAAAATGTGAAGTTCCCTTGGAATCTGTTATTAAAATACGCGATATGGATATCGCGATATGAATGTGTCGATTACGGCCGAATAAAGCCGAGATTTGTTGTGATGCCATTGTGGCCAGTATTGAAAGAAGTGAATAGATTATTTGCCGTGAAATAACTGTCTGGGAAGTTCTGGCAGGCCGCTCCTTGGAAGTGTGTCACGGGCAGGAACAGCTAAGATTTACGACTCCCTTTAAGGGAGTAGAGGTGTCTCCTTCAGTGAAAGGAAACAACTACAAGTGGCGAGTTTCTTTCCTTTGGATACAATGATTACGTGCGTCTATTTAAATATTGCCAACGTCGCACAGATTCCAACATGCATTAAAAGAAGGGTCCCTCCAATTTCTTTTCTTAATTATTTACAGCGTGCAGGGAATTCCAGGTTAGATATACCCCGTCTCAGAAGATCCTGGGTTCGTTCTAGGAGACAGTGAAAGTTTATGTTCACTGTGACCAACAGCGGGTGGCTTGTACCATCTGTGAATCATCGTGTGTGTGTGAAATGTATATATTCTTGTCCATTTATTGCGGGTAGTGTTATGATACTCTGTTTATGATGTCTGGTATTGAAGTCGCTCTATGATTTGTTCACAGATAGCAACGTTGTATAAATAATGTCCTGTTATGCATATTGATAAGAATCCTGATGAAATGAGCGTGTTTATTATATTACTTATCAAACAATGACGAACTTAGGGAAGTGAGGTGATGCGACCTTCAAAGGATTTGGAGTGTACCTAGTAAACATATTCTGATTTCAGTTCATATGTGTTCGTAGGCCTATATCACAACCTGATATAGTTTGAATATATTAATTCTCGGCAAATAAACAGGATTACAGCAGGATATGTCCATACTGAATAGATTTGTGTGTAAAGTGATCAGTGTAGGTGTAAAGTGAAGTAATCAGAGAGAAAACCCTTCTCTAAGTCTAAGTGTAAATAGTTCAAGAGGGAACGCCTCTTAAGTTTGAATAATTGAACGTATGATGAAGTGTAGAGAGAGACTACCGAACATTAACGTCAAGGTAACCTTCAATACCACATGTACAGTGTTGTATGGCATATCCCTGTAGATAAGGTGTGTTTCACTAGTATATTAAAAATTGTTATGCAAGATATAGTTTCTCTTCTCATTAGTAATGAAATAGTGTTCCTCTCATAATTAATATTCCCCTACTATAGAAAGTATTATTAAAGAAATTACCGCCCCATCGGACGGTCTACTGTCCCGAAATGCGACACCGGCTTAGCTAGCGAATCATTCTAGTAGGGGAGGGTGAGGCTTCGACGACCGGGCTGAGTTCGAGGCTCACCGATGGTGTTCCATTCTAACGTCATATTTGTGAACCACGGTAGCTTGTTTATGTACTGAAGCCTTGGAAAGGTATAATACATACATACATACATACATACATACATACATACATACATACATACGTACATACATACATACATACATACATACATACATACATACATACATACATACATACATACATACATACATACATACATACATAGTTTAGTTTTACGGATGGATGCCCTTCCTGACTCCCAACCTACGTGCAGGGGTGTATTCACTACCGAGTGTTTATGTGGTGGTTCTTAATGTGATATATTTTATGTAACTATAGGTGTGTATTACGACGAGCTCAATAATAATAATAATAATAATAATAATAATAATAATAATAATAATAATAATAATAATAATAATAATAATAATAATAATAATATTTAATAATTATTATTATTATTTTATGTCACACTAACTACTTTTCGGTTTTCGGAGACGCCGAGGTGCTGGAATTTTACGTGCCAGTAAATCTACCTGCACAAGGCTGACGTATTTGAGTGCCTTCAAATACCAACGGACTGAACCACGATCGACCCTGTCAAGTTGTTGTCAGAAGACCATCGCCTCAACCGGCTAAGACACTCAGCCCGGATACGACAAAGTCAAGCACCCATCTCGCTAACCAAAAATTTAACCAGATGCGATTAAAATCTCTGGCTCGGCTGAGAATCAAACCCAGTGCCCTCTGAAGCGAAGGACCCTACCATTCAGTCAGGGAGTCGTGCGAGCTAAAGTTTATTTATTTATTTATTTATTTATTTATTTATTTATTTATTTATCTATTTAATTTGTTTATTTATTTATTTAAGGCATATTTTAATTTTGTGCACATATACAGTGTACAAGCATCTCAAATAAAGTCTCGAGGGATAGCTGGAGCACCTCATTGAAAGGAAACTGATTTAAAATATCATCAGAGAGACAAATTACGGCATCAGCCTCCTCGCCATTAAATTCAATACGGATAGATGAGTTTGAAATTCATTTTTTAATCGAGAAAGTAATTAAAATTACTCCATTAATGGTTGCTCAACCATTGGTGAACGTAATTAGAAAGGATTATTTTAGATTTCAAAAATTCACTGAACAGTATCAAAGCATTTTGAATTAAAAACTGTTGAAAGCTGCTCCATTAATTAAGCTACTGATATATGAATCTGTTGATTGTTATCCAAAAATATGTATACACCCAATGCAATAAAGAGAGTCGTATGAGCTAAGCTAGTTTATTAATTAATTAATTAATTAATTAATTAATTAATTAATTAATTTATTTATTTATTTATTTATTTATTTATTTATTTATTTATTTCGGCCATATTTAAACTTTGTGCACATATACAGTGCACAATCATCTCGAACTGAATAGACGCAAAGTTAAACCTTCATAAGGACTGTACAAACTACAATACACGTATCTGATTGATGCATGGATCAGTTGCTTAGGTGCCCTATGTTTTGCGTTCGAAGTTGTGAGATGGAATACTAACATAATCGAGTGGCACATAGGAGTGTTTAAATGAGGGAGACTTATGACAGCAACAGATTAACGTGTCTGTTGAAGAACTTTGCTTCGGTGTTCAGTTGTGGCATTCCGGCGTTTTTTGTGACCAATAGTAGATAGATCGTTCAACTATTATTATTATGTCCGGTTCCACGGCTAAATGGTTAGCGTGCTGGCCTGTAGTCTCGAGGATCCCAGGTTCTATTCCCGGCCGAGTCGGAGATTTTCACCTTAAATAGTTAACTACCTTGGCTCGGGGACTGAGTTTTTGAGCTGTGCCCAACATCCCTTCACCTCACACACAACTCATAACACTATCCTCCACCACAATAACACGCAGTTACTTACACATGGCAGTTGTCGCCCACCCTCATCGGAGGGTCTGCCTTACATCGGCTGCACCCGGCTGAACATTATTATTATTATTATTATTATTATTATTATTATTATTATTATTATTATTATTATTATTATTATTATTATTATTACCTCTCGTTGTGGATCAATGGTATTGTTCCGGCCTCCGAATTTCAAGATCCCGAGTTCAAATCCTTCAGAGGTAGATGGATATTTGAAGTGCGGAACAAAGTGCATTCGGTACTCCATGTTGCACGATGTTGTCTTGTAAAAGGTATCAGGTGACACATCTCGTGTTACCCAATAAAATTAATGAAAAACTCAGCCTTTGATCACCAACAGGGATTTATCTTCCAGCCATCGGAACAGCGAAATTGACTCACAGGCTGAATGTGTGCGCACGGTAGTTAGGTCATAATTTTATTATTATTATTATTATTATTATTATTATTATTATTATTATTATTATTATTAATAATAATAATATTAATATTAGGATGTAAACAGAATTAGTTAATCCGTGTCCTCATCCCGTGCTGGTGCAGCTCTTTTCAGGCACATCTCGAATGGAGGCGAGCTGGATGTACCATTTTCACCATATACCAACTTTCCTGCCATTCTTGAATCACTGGCAGTACCGGATATCGAAACCGGGCCTCTAAGGACGGCACCTAATAGCGCTAACCTTTAGGCTACGGAAACGGTTATGAACGGAGTGAAAGGTTGACACGTAACCATATGTACCACAAAAGGGTAGTGAAGGCATAGGCTGTAATATCGGATACAAACACAGTAAATTAGGAGGGATGATGTTACTTGTAAATACATTAAAAGGGGAGATTTATTGTATATTAACTTCTACTGACTACTTTGCATACGATAGCTTATAAGTTAACTAGACATTTATTTTCTTATATACTGGAGTGCCTGTACTGCTACTGCCTGTGCGGACTATATTTGTGGGACAGATAGCACATTTATCCGGAAATTCAGTGAAAACGCGCACTTCGACACCCGTTTATCGTGTTGATTGTTTGAGGAATCTGCATCTGCATGGAGCTATACGATAAATACAGTACTTTATTATAATGTAATCTATTTATTTATATAAAATACAACATAATTAGGCTAATGCCTTTGCTGGCAAGATATAGTGTTTACAGTGCGCCATGTATTCTGGTATGGGCTAGAATAAAATTGTTACTTTCATTGATCTGTCTCAGTCTCATCCTTGTCTTTGACAATATGAAAGTGGCTGAGGTATGAGTGATGCTAGTAATGCCATTCCTTATGCAGCCAGTCCCTGCTCTGAATGGTGTGAAAATGTCGCTCATAGGGTTGGTTGGTGCAGGCATTTCAGTGGGCTTAGAAGACTGATGTGCAATAGGAACTTCTGGCTCGGTGAGGAAAGTAACGGGAAACTACCTCACTCCTCATTTCCCTAGTACGCCTCTTCAGTGACACCTAGGCCATCTATGACAGCTAATGGTGAACCTGTTGAGGATCCAACCAGCCTTCGGGCTGAATACCCAACATACATAAAATTAGGCTATACATTTCTTTTCTTTTCTTGGCTTATTTTTTTTGTTTTTTTTTTGTTTTTTGCTATTGGCTTTACGTCTCGCCGACTCAGATAGGTCTTGTGGCGACGATACGATAGGAAACGGCTAGGAGCGGGGAGGAAGTGGCCATGGCCTTAATTACGGTACAGTCCCAGCATTTGCCTGGTGTGAAAATGGGAAACTACGGAAAACCATCTTCAAGGCTGCCGACAGTGGGGTTCGAACCCACTATCTCCCGGATGCAACCTCACAGCTGCGCGCCGCTAACCGCACGGCCAATTCGCCCGGTGACTAATTATTTAACGTGGCACTAACACATTGAATGTTTTCAGCGACGCAGGGATGGGAAAGGGATGGGATTGGGAAGGAAGCGCCTGTGGCTTTAATTAAGGTACAGCCCCAGCATTTTCCTGGCGTGGAAATGGGAAACCCACAGAAAATCATCTTCAGTATTGCCAGCGGTGGGATTCGAACCAATCACTCCTGAATTCAAGCTCACAGCTATGTAACCCTAACCGCACGGCTAACCATCACGCTTGCTGTCCACCTGTCAGAGGGATTTTAATGACTTTTCGAACTGGCAGCTTGCTCCAGCTCGAGTCGCGTAGGTCGAATGTTTTCATTTTCTGCATATTGCCCAGCAGAGATGGGTAGATAGTGGTATACAATTCCTAATCGCTGGAGTGCGTGTTAAAAGCCTGCGCTGAATTCCAAATCTCTCCGCAGCACGCAATGGAGTGAGGACCTTCAGTATAAGCTGTTGATGGCAATTCATCCGTCAAATGGGGACGTTAAACTTTGAGCAGAACTCCTGTTATCCTACAGGACCGAGCGAATGGCTGAGTGGCTTGAGTCACGTAGCTTCCATGTAATATTATGTGTCTTTCTATTTTCAACAACATTCTTGTATTTCGTTACACAATTAATATTAACATTTCTTCATATGTGAGAGTTCTTTTCTGAGATGGAACTTTCACATTAGAGCCTAATAATAGTAGAGGGGAATCGGGTAATATGGAATAGTTGGGCAATAAAGAATACCACAATATCTTGCCTGTAAGGTACTGCTCTCACGTGAAAACTCGTCGAATTACGGTAAATGTTCTCATGATGCTTTGTATTCAGTTTCGACATGCTCGTGAGTGAGGTTAGTGCGTGGAGAAAGAATATTTGTTTTTCATATTTGAAAAGCTTTTGAAGGTAATTCTTTTAAAGCTTGTATTAATTACAAAAACTGAGTTTAGTCCTGGGAAATCCAATGTTACATATTGTACAAGAGCTGCTTATGTTGCTACACCAGTGTAACTTCCTTGTTGTGCAAAGTTTAGGGCATGACGAATTCTTTAATTCAAACATGGTGTGTCGGGATGTATGGAATACTGTTTTAGTTTCAAAGTAAAATGACGTTTAAAATTAATTAAAATTAATTGCATTAATCCTGGTATATTATACCATTTAATTACCCATAGATCTCAGTTTCTGCATCTGTGACTTTTGTCTATGAATGAACAAGTGACTGTAAAAAGAAAAATCTGAATAATTCGTGTATAGAGATTATCATTTAATTACCAATTTTATTCTTTCGATTTTTAAAATTTCTTTACGTCCACCTGTAAGAACGTTCCTTAAATATAACTGAATGAATTTATTGAAGTTGTATTTTAATTTACATATTATTTACCCTACTATTCCATATTAGCCGACTATTCCTTATTACCCACCAAGTGCAATTTTTTGAAAGAAATAATTTTGACGTGAAGACATTAACAATTTACAATTTAAAAATATAGAGAATCTTGGCTGATTATTTGAATTTTCAAACCATATTTATTTATATTGCATAACTGATTTCGGTAAGAAGTTCTACTGCCAAAAGTAAATGGTATTCCATATTATACGACTCTCCTCTATAATATTGGGTTCGTGTAATACAACTTCTAAAAACTAGCGCTTACAAACGAAACATCCGTGAGCAAGTATGCCACCGCGCTAAATTCCACTGAATTTTCGGTAACCTTATTGAAAATGTAATAGAATTTCGAATACAACTTCCGAATAACAATGCCATAGTTAAAATACGCAAGTAAAGATTTATCTTCCAGATAACAACACTACAATCTATGTATCAGGATGTTTATCTGGCAGTCGTAGCGCAGCTTGCACTTACCGTCAATTATAACTTATTGAGTTACCAAGAATTAAAAGCATACAGAAATGTATGATCAAAATTAGGGATTTAGAAAAATAAGGTCCAAAGTCATAACTAAAACATGTTCAAGAAATCAGCAGTATGAACGGTAACACTTAGTTTGGGAAATTTCAACCATTTACATGCAGAAAGAGTAGTAAGGCTGCAGAAAGGGAGAATGGTCTCTTTGTTTTGCTGTTTTATCTGCATATTATTCGTCTGAAAGTGTCGTATAACAATGTAGAGCTCAATATGAGCCTTGGGAGGCAAAGCTTCTTCCTGTTCTGTTTGTTCAATCCTGTGATACATTACACTAGGATATTGGCAAAGCTCAGGCTTCCGTTTCCCGGACCGCACTCAATACCGTGTCGCTTGCGACTGTCAACACGATTAACTCCCACAAAGGTTCTCTTTACTCCACATTTACTGCAAGGCAAACAGGAATTTCATGCCTTAGTAAGCAACGATATCTACACATTCAATATTTCTGAGACTTCCTTGAAAGATTTACAGACCGTACCTCGGAAACTATATTTCTTAGAGTAGGCGAAGAATATATAGCTTACTGTACAGTGTACAATATGTAGCTACAAGATTTTTTATCAATAGAAATGCTTATGGAAATGTAAACAGTTTCGAACTCAATATGTCAAGATTCAATACAATACTTAGTTTTTGTAACAAGAACCAAGAATTTTCGTATGACGCGTTCTTTGTCTGGGTGAAAATAAATATTGCTCTCTGTACCATTGAAGAAGAACGTGAAGGAGAATAAGAAGAAGAAAAGGGTCTCAATCAGAGAGAAATGAGAAGGAGAGTATTAAGATGAACGCGCAATAGATCTGATCGAAATAGAGATGACGGTGTAAAGTTAAGAATGGGAAATTCTTGCTGAAGCCGGCGATATCTTCCCAGAAATGATCAAATTAGGAGGAAGAAAAGTGATTGAATGATTGTGGCAGGTTTACAAAGAGAGGTGGCGCGCGAAAATTACTACCTACCAGCTGATTGGGAGCACAGCTTTAACAATAAGAATAAGGAGAAGAAGAATGTCGTACACAATTGTAGCCGACTGCATAGCGTATCCTATTACATTCTCGCCATCTGTGCTCAAGATAGTGGGATCAAACCAAGATCCAGTGGATTGGGGTTTAAAAGGGCTAATATTCGAAAAAACTCGCATCTTCAGAATAACTGTCACGTTAAAAGACACTTGATTAGTGGAAAACTCCGGTACTCTGGTACCATATGACAAGTACAGGAAGAATATTTTAAGTGTTCCGACTTCTTCTCGCATGCCGTGGGAAGTCCCGAGCGAGCGCCATATGGCTTCTGTCAATACGGCGAGATAAGAAGTGTTGCAATGCGCAGCTGTTTAGCACTCTGTCCCTCAGTTAGTTAGAAAATATTGGACTTTTAAGGTGTGTTGTGAGGTTATTATCACGATGGTTAAATACACTATAGAGCAAAGAATATTTTTGGTCGAGTGTTATTTGCACAAGAAGAAGAAATCAGTTAAAAGGTGCCTTCGAAAATTCCGTAGACAATTTCCCGGTGCGACAGTACCATCAAATCGTTACGTGCATCAGCTCGTTTACAAGTGGTGTAGTACTGGTTCCGTAAGCAATAAGAAAAAGAAGCGAAGGAGAACAGCTCTCACACAAGAGAGGTTAGAAGATAAACAGGCAAGACTCCAGGTCAGTCCACATAAGTCGCTTCGGAGATTAGCTCAGGAAAGTGGTATTTCACCTTCTTCAGCACGTAATGCAACAAAATTGTCATGTTTACGATCTTATCGGACTCATTCAGTCCATAACATACTGCCTACAGATTTCAGTGCAAGAATACGATTTTGCAATTGGCTAATAAATAGTGTCCACGACGGTGTTGTGGATCCTAACTTTCTTTTTATGAGCGACGAAGCCTGGTTTCATTTGAGTGGATATGTCAATTCACAGAACAATAGAATCTGGGATACAGACAACCCGCACATTTTACAGCCGAGACCTCTGCACGATGTGAAGGTGGGTGTGTGCTGCGCTATCAGTATCCGACGAATTATCGGTCCGATATTTTTTCAGGACACGTTTACTTCTGACCGTTATATTCACAACATTCTAGAACCATTTTTTGCTGAACCGACTGAAGAAGAGAAAAGGTACGGCTATTTCCAGCAGGATAGTGCAACGGCGCACACGGCGCGTAGCTCTATGCGACGGTTACGGGAAATGTTCGATGGTGATCAGATCATCAGTAAAGGCTTATGGCCCCCTCGTTCGCCTGATTTAAACACATGTGATTTTTATCTATGGGGAAATCTTAAAGGAAAGGTTTACAGGAATGATCCTCGAACTGCAGAAGAATTAAAAACTGAAATTAGGAACATTGTGCGTTCTATCGGTGTCCATGAACTACAAAATGTGTTTCGAAATCTCATTACAAGATGTGAAGCTTGCATTGCAGCTGAAGGAGATCACTTTCAGCATCGTCTGTAAATATTGGTAAGTTCAGTTTAATTTCCTAGTTGATTTATTTATTTATTTGTTTATATATTTATTTATTACTGGCGAATTCAGTTTAATTTCCTAGTTGATTTATTTGTTTATTCATTTACTTATTTGTCCAGAGCATCTATGTAGCCGGCGAGTTCAGTTTCGTTTAGTTTCTATAGGCGTAATCATGCCGCTTCTTTGAGCCGACTATACCTGCTTGTCATGGCGGGCACTGCGCTCGCTGTCTCCGCTTCCCAGCGCGCCTAATCCTCGGCACTCCGCTCTGTATTTTCAAATTAATCACCCTGTACTAGCTGAAGGTACGTTTTACAGATAATGTAATTTTATTATTTCACCTCGTTTTAGGTATTTCATATAGCACTGCCAATGCGATATGAAATATTTACATGTTATATGCTAAGAAAATCTATTGATATTTAAGCATATTTACTATAAGATCATATTTAAATTACACTGAAAACGTACAGTTCACAGAACAACTGAACAATGAAATTTATCTTTAAAAGTACACTTCGACACTAAAACACATCACTTAAATGGTCATTAAAATCAAGGATTGAGGCCTATGTTGAATCATTTCGTAATCTACCAGGCGCTCAGCTGACAAAGCTGGTCGCTTAAATTTGTCTGAGTTTTGACAGTCTTAAATTTAATTTTCAGTCCCTCATCACAAATATCTATAGGCTGTATCCGTGATGATGTTGCAAACTTTCAGGGATGATGGAGACGGCAAATAGATCAATTTGATATAAGGAACCATATTTTGGAAACGATCAGCAAAATTCTACTCATTTTAGTCGGTTTACCTGTACAAGTTTCTCAAGCTCCTCCATTTACAACAAATGTTCCAAATGGCGTCCCCCTGCGTTAATGCAAGCATGGCATCGTTACACAAAGTTCTGTTGTACCCGTTCGAATACCCTCGCTGTCGTTTGTACAGCGTCGCAGGCAGCATGAATTCTTGCCAAGAGATCCTCTTCGGTCTCGACAGGTGTCTCATACACAAGGCTTTTCACAAAAGTCAGGTTGTGAGTTTCACAAATAGGAAAAGTCCTCTCAGTTTTAATTACTGCGTTGATGGGATGAAAGTTCTTTTTGGGGACCATTGTAAGTACCTAGGAGTTAAAATAAGAAAAGACCTTCATTGGGGTAATCACATAAATATGATTATTAATAAAGGGTACAGATCTTTGCACATGGCTATGAGGGTATTTAGGAGTTGTAGTAAGGATGTAAAGGAGAGGGCATATAAGTCTCTGGTAAGACCCCAACTGGAGTATGGTTCCAGTGTATGGGACCCTCACCAGGATTACTTGATTCAAGAACTGGAAAAAATCCAAAGAAAAGCAGGTCGATTTGTTCTGGGTGATTTCCGACTAAAGAGTAGCGTTACAAAAATGTTGCAAAGTTTGGGCTGGGAAGATTTGGGAGAAAGGAGACGAGCTGCCCGATAAATGGTATGTTTCGAGCTGTCAGAGGAAAGATTGCGTGGGAGGACATCAGTAGACGAATAAGTTTGAGTGGTGTCTTTAAAAGTAGGAAAGATCACAATATGAAGATAAAGTTGGAATTCAAGAGGACAAATAGGAAGGGGAGTTAGGGATTGGAATAATTTACCAAGGGAAATGTTCAATAAATTTCCAATTTCTTTGCTATCATTTAATTAAAGGCTAGGAAAACAACAGATAGGGAATCTGCCACCTGGGCGACTGCCCTAAATGCAGATCAATAGCGATTGATTGATTGATTGATTGATTGACTGATTTATTTATTGATTGATTGATTGATTGATTGATTGATTGATTGATTGATTGATTGATTGATTGATTGATTGATCGATTGAAGAAATCAAGTGGGATGAGATCAGGTGATCCACTTTGCAGGGAATGTCTGATCCAGATGTTCACGAACCCTTAGTCCAAGGTGAGGTGGGGCTCCATCATGTTGGAGGAAGGGCAAGTGGGATGTATTCCAGGGACGTGGATAGTATATCCCTGAGCACTACTGCCATTAAGAACGGACGTATGTTAAAGAACTTGGATTATTAATAACTTTTGACTCGAACATTTCCGGACTATGGTTCCTCATCTCAAATTGTTCCATTTGTCGTCTTCCATCTTCCCTGAAATCGTGTAACATCATCATGGATACACCCTGTATTATGATCATCAAGACAAGTACTGCATAAGCATGAACAATGTGATATTAAACTTTTAACCAAGAGACTACTCTCCAGTTTAGAGCGTGCAAACATGATCTGATAATTAGAAGAAAATGGTATAGGAAATGAGAGTGCCCAAAGCTAGTCAAATTTCATAAGAAATTAGGTATTAAAATTAATTTAATTGAAGCAGTCGTTGAGTGATATTTTGCGATGAAATCACACACCATTCTATAAATTTCAGAAGATAATATTACCAGACCTCTACAATTAAATAATGAAACACGGTCATGCTATTCTTCTTGTAGATCTTACACATTTTCGATACCGTAGTTCTGACAGGAGCTTTATAAGAGTTATGTTTTAATAATAATAATAATAATAATAATAATAATAATAATAATAATAATAATAATAATAATAATAATAGGGTAAAATAATTTTACGTTATGCTAACTAGTAGCTAAAGCAGTAACTTCAATAATACTCAAAAGTAGATGTGATTATTACAGGAGTTTAACTGCTGGTTTTCCTTGCAGACGCCCTAGGTTGAAGTCCCAGTCAAAACTAAGGTGGAAATTTCACCTGAAAAGTCACATGGCGTCAGGAAGGCTACAGCCAAACGTCGAAATAAATTGGTGCAATGATCTAGCCACTAGTCTCTCAAACAGAGTGTTCCAGTTATGAGTCCTGGAGAGGTTGAATAAGATTGTCGATAGGGACATTTTGAAGCATTAGGAAAGATATCTGACCGTAATCCAGCTAATACCGAAGCTCATTCAGTTGAATTTTTGTAAGCTAAATGGTGAGGGGAAAATTGCCTACTAGCTTTGGACATTTTAATGTACCGGTATGTTGAGAATTCTGCGCCAATAGATCCGCCATCAGTTGTCACAGATAGTCTAGGTATCAGTGAAGGAAAATATAGAAATGGAGTGTGATGTAATTTCCCGTTGCTTTCCTCAATCAGCCAGAAGTTGCTATTACACATCAGTCTGCCAAGCTCACTGAAATGCACGCAATCAACCGAGCCTATGACATCAAATATAACAGGAACTGGCTGCTTAAGGAATGGCATTACTAGCATTGCTTATACAGTCCCTCAGTCACTTTCATATTGTCTAAGCCAATGATTAGGCTGAAACAGGTCAGTGTAAGTAGCACATGTTTTTCTAGCCAATGCCAGAAGACGTAGTGGATGCAAAGAAAACACCAAGTCTCGCCAGCAAAGGTAGAGATATTTTAAAATAAATAGTTAATTAGACACCAAATCATGAATTCGTATTACAATTGGTTGTATTCAGCAGTTGTTGGCATTATTGTAGAACTATTTATAGACGCTAACATTCTAACAAAGACGCTGTATCGTGTAACTAATGAGCTTATTCCATTGTATCTGCTCAATGTTGACTCATGAATCTTACTTTATGTACATCTTCTCTACCCCGTCTCTTGTCTTAACTCATTAATTCCATTCATTCAGATGTATGAGACAGAGGAGTGTAACGCTAACATTCAAGTTTAGTTATGACACTCACTTTGTGTAGTAAATGAAGAGAAATTTTCAGAATTTTTTGTTTCATTACTGAGACCTCATTTAAGGTAACATTGTGAAAAAGAGGATCTTTCAGTAATAGAATTGTTATTACATTATGTATATATTATATAATGTCAAACTTTTTAAAAGAACTGATTTCTGAACTTAGAGGTATTCCTCATGTAGGGGCCTACTAAGATACAAGAGAGCATGGAATTACTCATCTGAACATCGGAGTCGGGAACAATAAAATATTCTCCGCAAATGGACCTCTAATGCATTGTCGTGTGGTACATTATAACCACCCGGTGTAATCAAAAGTGCTGAAAGATCACCAACTTTTATGTGAAGATAACCGGGCGAGTTGGCCGTGCGCGTAGAGGCGCGCGGCTGTGAGCTTGCATCCGGGAGATAGTAGGTTCGAATCCCACTATCGGCAGCCCTGAAAATGGTTTTCCGTGGTTTCCCATTTTCACACCAGGCAAATGCTGGGGCTGTACCTTAATTAAGGCCACGGCCGCTTCCTTCCAACTCCTTGTCCTTTCCTATCCCATCGTCGCCATAAGACCTATCTGTGTCGGTGCGACGTAAAGCCCCTAGCAAAAAAAAAATATGTGAAGATAGACAAGTTATAAGTAATAAACAACATTTTTAAAATGTGCCAAATTATTCTCCTCATTTCGTGTGCGTTTAAGAAGCCATATTTTAAGAAAAATATTTTTAAAGGGCGGGAAAGTATGTTTTAATGTACTTGGTAATTTAGAAAATGTTGCTCACTGTGTTACTTCTGCCCTAGTTGGCCTAAGTCTGCTGAAATGGCACCACTACGTCGAGTGAACAGTGCAAACATTGTGAATCGAACTACACTTTCTGAAGTGGACGTTGAACAAATGAAAAATTCTCGTATTATATTCTTCGTACGATTTTGTTGCACCTAGAGGTTGTAGAGCAACCGTTAATGTGCCATTACAGTATGTCAAGCTCAGATACAGTTTTCTAACGGCACCCCATATGGGTAGTCGGAATTTATATTTTGATAAGTAAATCCCGATTTGGCTTGTAAGCTGCAAAGAAAATATTTGTGTTCAATATGTGTGTTTGTTATTTGCTTATTGGTTATTGTATTGGGCAGGCTGTTTGTTTACGCACAAATTGACACCAGAATTGCTCCGATTAGATCAGCCGCTCTCTCGCTGCAGTGGTTTGTTGAAGCGTACCGAAGCATTCGAAATCAGAGATTCACAGCGCAGATTCCTCCCACTCCCACCCCGGTCTGATGACGTCAATTCAATACGATTGTCTATTAAACATATAGTTCATGGACCGACCTACGCAATGGTATACTTATATTAAACGTACTTTGTAAACCATCAAATAATTCTTTCAATTCAATACTTCACAAGAAAAATTGTCAAATCTTGTCAAACATTTTTCAACATTGCGGAAGGTTTGACAAGATTTGGCATGGTTTGATAGCATTTTGTCTTAACGTGGAGAAAGGGCAAACGTCAGTTGTGGTTCTTGGGCTAGAAATGGGATACATGCCGAAAAAGAAGAGAAACATCAATAAATAATTATTTATATGGGGAAAATATTAATGTGGTTACCTTCAATATACTTTTACAGTGTATTTACTGTCATATCATTTGCAGAGGGGATGTTATATGAATTTAATAATTAATTGAATAAAAATAATAGCAATGTAACGAAAAATCATGCCGGGCTGAGTGGCTCAGACAGTTGAGACGCTGGTCTTCTGATCCCAATTTGGCAGGTTCGATCCTGGCGAAGTCCGATGGTATTTGAAGGTGCTCAAATATGACAGCCTTGTGTCGGTAGGTTTATTGGCACGTAAAAGAACACATGTGGAACTAAATTCAGGCACCTCGGCGTCTCCGAAAAGCATTAAGTAGTTAGTGGGACGTAATCAAATAACATTATTATGAAAAATCATATAGGTCTACTGTTGCATGAAAAAGTATTAGGAATTTAATAACAATAATAGCAATAAAAATATGCGAAGATCGCCATAAATCGAACATTGCTGATGGTGTTCACTTATAGGTTATCGCACGGTAATAAACATAAAAGCTGTTCACTCTTGCATTCTCCTCGTACGCTGCCGTTTCATTTATTCTATTGTAGTACTCTACGGAATCCACTGAATATAGGTAAGGTTGTGCCTCAAACATAGCAATCAACACACACACAACAGCCCACGGTAATGATGATGAAGCCATTTCTGTTGTTTTGATTCCCATCCCGGCAATCCAGCCAAGACCGACTCCAATCCTCAGACCGTAATATAAAAAAACATGGCGGCCGAAGTAGCCGGATTGCTGGTATTGGCTAACACGAAAATATCACGTACATATTATATAAACGGCGGTAATTTAATATGATAAATGTAACACCGTAGGGAAAATAACTTTTACACGTATGAAAACGCTTCGCCAACAAGTACGCACCATATATAATCAACTAGAATCACATATATTCTACTAGAAAAGAGACCAACAAGCTGATTATTTAGACATTTCAATTCGTCAAATAACGTTTTCTCTTAGATTTCACTTCGCTGGATGGATGGAAATACATAACAAACCTGTTAAAATGATATTTCTAACATCATTTTGAATGTTTCAAAATAAATTAAGGTGCGAAATTCCTCGATTTATTCGCTCTGCTGAGAACTGTGAAACATAACTTGTTGCTTAAGTTTTGAAGTGGTGGACAATTTCTTAAATTCACCACCCAATGAATGGGAAGTACACTCGAAATAATAATGTTATTGGCTTTGCGTCCCACTAGCTACATTTTTTACGGGTTTCGGAAACGTCGAAATGCCGAAATTTAGTCCTGCAGTAGTTTCTTTACATGCCAGTAAATCTACCGACATGAGGCTGACGTATTTGAGCACTTTCAAATACCACCAGACTGAGCCAGGATCGAATCTACCAACTTGGATTCAGAAGGCCAGCGCCTTAACCGTCTGAGTCACTCAGATCAAGTTCACCCGAAATGATTATGTTAACCCAATGAATCGCCTTGGTAATGTTAATATAATGTTGACATATGGCGTAATAGCACTTCACACAATGACAGTAACCTTCGTAATGAAACGTTCAGACACTAAAGATAGAATAGGTTTTTACCCATTAAAGAACATGAGTGCAAAAACTCTATTGACTAAACATTGATATTTAACCACATGGACGAGCTTCAGTTCGGCGCAGGCTGCTTAACAACAGATAGCCACAACATGAGTCGGAAGGTGTTGGTAGTCTAAAACCCTACGTTACAAACACAGCTAATCCCTCTAAGTCACTATTTCTTTTGTGTAACAGTATACAGATTGCTCCAACTGTCACACTTATAAGTTTTGTTATACTCCAAGATGCAGCCAAACATTTCTGCAGGCAAAGCACAGATTATTGTAAAATACACACTTGCATCTAAATCACTAGACACTTTAAAGCACATGGACACTGACGGAATAACACAATATTAATTACATTCTATCTAAGTTAATATTTTTTGAGGAACACGAATACTTTGGAAGTAGAGAACTGGCTTCCCTAACCTCAGACTTATTCTCAGAATGATGTATGCACGCTACTGTTTTGCCATGGACTTCAAAATAATCACGATGTGTATTCCTAATCGATTTCTCTTCTAATGTTCTATTTCGTAGGAAACTTAAGAATAGTTGTATGAGAGGTATTGCCACAGTTGGACTAAAAACTGGCCCACCTAGTGCACTCGTGTTCTTTAATGGGTAAAAACACGATCAAAACAAGCACATTCTCACATTACTGCGTATAATTACACATCCTATGTATCCACTGACTCATATAAATACACTCGCACACTTATATTCTACAAAGAAACTAACATTTATCGTCAACTTTAAGAAAATTACACCGACTACATACGATAACAACAAACCAAAATAAACCCACATTTCCAACAATTCCGGCTACTCGATTCGCCATATCTGAACGATCGAGAGCAGCGTTAAGGTCTGAGGATTGGAGTCGGTCTTGATCCAGCATGCCTAGCGGCTTAGCGCGCACCGTTAATACTCGAATTCCACTGGTCAATTCTGTCAAAGACCTGGCAATTCTTTGATCGATTAGAAAATGTAATGATGGTGATGTTTGTTGTTTAAAGTGGCCTAACATCTAGGTCATCGGCCCCAGATGGTAAGAAATGAGACGAAGTGTAATGCCAATTTAAAAGTTCAAAATCATCCACTGACCAGAATAAAAAAAAAATACGTGATGATGAAGAATGAATGGATGGATATGAATTTAAAACTACCAGTGGATCCGGCCCAGAAACTATCGTGAAAAATTGTATTACTGACCAAGGGACCGCTTCTAAAGCACAATTCTGAATCGAGGATGCTTGTTGTCTAAAGGGGACCAAAATCCAGGTCATCGGCCTCACATATTGGTATTCATCGCCAGTAAAGTAGAACCATGGTATTTGTCATGTTGCGGTGCTAATCAAAAGTATCGTAGACTCACGGTGTTTCGAATACTGTGTTACCACTCACAAGTATTGTACCTCGCACTGGTAACGCAGACCTATTGCGTTTCTCACATAATGGCGCCACTCATAGGTAACGCAGACCTATGGTGTTTCTCACATAATTCCGCCACTCATAGGCAACGCAAACCCATGGTGTTCCTCACCTAGGTGCACTAATCACGGGCGCCGGTATTCCTGTGGTGTTCCTCATATAGTGGGTACTAATCACAGGCAACGCCCAGACCCGTGGTGTTTCTCACAATGGTACTAATCGCGGGTACTGGAAAACCCATACACACTCCCGTTCTGTTGTACTAATCACAAACTTATTGTGCACCTAACATAGTGTTAGGTGTTATTGTTGTTGTTTAGTCACTTCCGACTCTCTGTGACCCCAAAGAACAAAGTGCGCCATTTATTTCTGTCGTGTACTATTTTCCGAAGTCTTTCTAAATTGAGAGCCATGGCTTCCTTGATGCCATCTACCCACCTCATCCGGTGTCGTCCTCTTCTCCTGTTACAATCCGTCTTCCCCAGCATTAAAGTCTTTTCCAGTGAATCACGGTTTCTCATAATAAATAATAATTTCGTGTGGCCTAGCCGAGTGCAGCCCTTGTAAGGCAGACCCTCCAATGAGGGTGGGCGGCATCTGCCATATGTAGGTAACTGCGTGTTATTGTGGTGGAGGATAGTGTTATGTGTGGTGTGTGAGTTGCAGGGATGTTGGGGACAGCACAAACACCCAGCCCCTGGGCCATTGGAATTAACCAATGAAGGTTAAAATCCCCGACCCGGCCGGGAATCGAACCCGGGACGCTCTAAACCGAAGGCCAGTACGCTGACCATTCAGCCAACGAGTCGGACACGGTTTCTCATAATATGACCGAAGTACTTTCTTTTTTGTCTGAGTATTTGACCTTCTCGTGAACAGCCAAGATTGATTTTTCTGTAATATGGACTTATTAGATCTCTTCGCAGTCCACGGAACTCTAGGGAGTTTTCTCCAACACCATAGTTCAAATGCGTCTATTCTTCGACGTTCAGCCTTTCTTACTGTCCAGGTTTCGCTTCCGTACATTTCTACTGGGAAGACCATAGCCTTCACTATACGAATCTTCCTTCTTAAAGTTACGTCTCTATTCTTGTTGTCAAGGTTGGCCATTGCCTTCCACTCAAGGAGCAAGCGTCTTTTAATTTCATGGCTGCAGTTATTTAGGAGCCTAAGTAGATGAAACTAGGAACAACCTCCATTGTTTCACTACTATATTGTTCTACTACTCGTAAGTAAAGGCGACCCGTGTGTTCCCCGCGTGATGGTACTAGTCACAAGTAGTTTGATGATTCTAACACAATCATCCCTTGGTCGCCCCTTTTAGTCGCATCTTACGACAGGCAGGGTATACCGTGGGTGTATTCTTCGTCTGCGCCCCCAAATCACAGGGGGTGAGAACATGTTACAATTCACTTTCAAGAACTTTGAAGGCTTCTCAAGACTTCTCAAGTATTGCAAACGATTTGACAATTAAACTTGTGAAATACTGAAAATTCTTGCGAAGTCTTGATTTGATAAACATTTGATCGTGTACAACAGGCTTTATTCTTGAAGAGTGGCTCGGACCAGAGAACAACATTTCGTTACCCCTATTTTCCAAACTGAATGGCTGAGTTGTACAAACACGTAATTGAGCACCTTGAAATACCACCGTGCCGATCCCGTATATAACCCGCCAACTTGGGCTTAGAATGTCAGTGCTGTGTCTTGTCAAATTTCATGGCTTTGTCGGACGGAATGCCATGTTTTATTGTATGTAGCGCTCTTTACCGCCACCTATCGCACGAACGGTGCGACACCGACATCATCCTGTCCGATATAATTATTTCCTCTGCTCTCCCTCACTATCACCCGAATCAGTGAACGTGGGGAGCATTTCATAGCTCGTCATCTCATATATCACGCCTGTTGTAAACATCGATCCTGTTCGCAGTGAACATTTTGTTCAATTACTTCCGGTATACCACATAGTAGAGAACAGTTCGCCAACAATCGTTAACGGAGCATTTGTTTAAAAAAAAATGGTCAAATAAATTGACACACAGTGCTAATAAAATGAGGGGAATTTGCAGATATATTCTGTGTCATTACGGGATGTTAAATCTATACATCGCTAATGAACCATACAATTTGTTGGTGTTGTTTTATATCAGGACTATAGTAGGGCCCACGAGAGTTGAAGTCTGACAGGTGAGCGGCGAAAGCTGTAACTACGAAGTACGCTGCGTTGTCATAGTTGCCTCCATTTGCAGCCTACCACCCTTTCAGACAGGCTGAGTGTTTAATAAAACATGTAGGCCTAGGCCTAATACAATTGATTTACCTTAACCGGTTCCTAAGCTCGTGTTAATAATTCCAGCATTTAAGACAGAACACGACATTATCGATATATATATAAAAGATTTCATAATCACTAACAAAATCATCAGTTTCTGACAATAACCTCAACAAATGCACATGTTAATCACAGAATAGAACCACACTACCCATATTGATAGTTTTTTATTATTCAACTCCGATTGTTAACGGTACCTGTACAATTAAAAAATAATCTACGGTATAATAAACACAATAGGAAGACGATACTTCATCGAGAAAAGAAATCAGTCAGAATATGCATGACAAAAGTGACTGAGAGCAAGCCAACCCACGTGGTGATAGCGTCCGAAAATGTTGCAACTCTGTTATCGTTGCCATAGCAACAGGCCATTTTCGAGCAGCGTTCGTCAACTTTTTCTCGCCGGTGGCGCTAAACGTCAGACTTCAACTCTCGTGGGCCCTACTTTAGCGTCGACCCAACCAGCAGCAGTGGCACTTGACGAGTATTTGAAATAAAGTTATAAATTAGTTACTGAGTAAATATATATAATCATAATCTTCCGGGCTATTCTGCCGTTGTCCACTCCTCTCATTCCTGCGAGACGCTACGACTTCTGCTGCGGTAGTCATCTTCTGTGGCGTCGTCCAAGTATTCTCTCCCGTATTCCGCTGGCGGGTTCTTTCTTTGCGCGACGTCTTCAACCAGGATGCAATTAAAAACACAAATGCATGCTTTCACAACCACATGAAAGAGGAAATAAAATGCAAAACAAAACTTATAGCCTATATCAACAATAAAGAAGCCGATATCGATATATCGATTTATACTATTGTTATTTGAGTGAATCGAACAAAAATTTACACTTACTTTGCTGGAATTGAAAATGGCATCTTCCTAAATCAAATGTGGTCATATTTAAGTAAGTCACAAAATTCGTTCACTTCGTAAATCCCCCTTACTTCACGAATATCACCTGCTAAACCAACTTATTTCAATTGTTGATAATCAAATTCGGGAGTGCAATTTGACATTAAATTTTTGTTTGTCTCATACATAAACAGGGTCACCCCACGTGCTATGCCACTCTTTGGTTTACTCTACAGGTTTTATGATATCACGGATGTAAATGTCCTCAGAGCATTCTACGTTTCCTGTATCTTACCGATTGTTGAATAGGCCTCTCCAGTCGGTCCATTTCTTCTTATTCTTTTTTCCTTTTTCTTCAAATCTCAACCACCTTGACCGTGTACAATCTATCTTCTGTACTATCGTCAGAGCCAGGATCCCTGTCTGTCGGAACTTGACCACTAAACAAGTGCTTGGGGAACTAAACCTCAAAACTCTTTCTGCTCGGAGGAAAGCAACCGAACTAAAGCTGCAATACAAAGCAGCTGATGGTTTATTTAGATCACCAGAATTATTTTCCTTATTCTCAATCCACGTCCCTTCCCGTACTACCAGAATGAAGACCCTCTTTCATACTCCTTACTCCCGATTTTCTTTTACCCAAAGATCCACCTCTATACGCATTCCAGCCATACCTTATCTATCAACAGGAACCTAGATATATTCCTATCGTATCTTTCCTTCTAACATGATGTTTGTCACATAACATCATTTTCCTTCTGGTTCCTTTCTGTCTCTTATCTTGTATTTAAGTGAATTTTCCTTTGTTTACGCCATTGTTTATGTAAATATGTAAAATATAGGATTGTATAGTTTTTATTATAATTGTGTCCTTTGTAAATGTTAGTATATTTTTCATTTTAGATGAATATTGTACAAATGACGGATCTTTGTAATTCGGTGTTATGCCGTTGCTGATTTAAATAAATAAATAAATAAATAAATAAATAAATAAATAAATAAATAAATAAATAAATAAATAAATAAATAAATAAATAAATAAATAAATAAATAAATTATTATATATAAGATACTGTAACGGGGTGGGAGTGTTCTATCTCATCATGGCTGATTTGTCAGCGTCTTGGCCTTCGGTACTTGGAGCCATGGATTTGCTTTCTGGCCGGGAATTTTTATTTTAAACGATTAATTCATTTGGCTCGGAGACTGGATATATGTGCTATCCTCAGCACAACTAACGCACCATGCAAAATTCTTTTTTTGCTATTTGCTTTACGTCGCACCGACACAGATAGGTCTTATGGTGACGATGGGATAGGAAAGGCCTAGGAAAGGGAAGGAAGCGGCCGTGGCCTAAATTAAGGTACAGCCCCAGCATTTTCCTGGTGTGAAAATGGGAAACCACTGGAAACCATCTTCAGGGCTGCCGACAGTGGGGTTAGAACCCACTATCTCCCGGATGCAAGCTCACAGCTGCGCGCCCCTAACCGCACGGTCAACTCGCCCGGTATGTACAAAATTATCGTCCTCCGTAGCAACACAGGTTTCCTACATACGGCAGGGCTGTTCACCTCGTTGGAAAGTCTGCACCAGGCAAGCCTCTGTGAGTCAGTGGTAGAGCTGGTTGTTCGTATCTTGCAATTGCCGGGCATATGGGCCTTTCAGATTGCACAGTGGCCCGATGTTGGACTCAGTGGCTACATGAGGGCAGCCAGTCACGTCGTGCAGGTTCCAGTCAACCAAGAAACACCACCCTGAGGGAGGACAGTCATAAGGTGCGCCAAGCATTGCGGAATGCTATAACTTCGGCACACGCCAACCGCAAACATGTACTGGAGACTCTATATCATCGCGTGAGTTCCCACACAGTGTCTCGACGATTCGCATCCGTCGGATTGGGGTCTTATTGTCCTATGCGTCGGTTGCTATTGCCACCAGAACGCCAACGCCTGCGTTTGGAGTGGTGCCTTGCCCAGGAGGCATGGGCAGAGGACGACTGGTGAGTGATGAGTCCTACTTCTCCATATCCTCTGATGACCATCGTGTGCGGGTTTGGCCGCGTCGAGGACGGAGGGCAGATCCTGTCCATATTTTGAAAAGACACACAGGCGTAATCCCTGGCATCATGGTATGGACAGCCATAGGATATGCGTTCAGGTCATCTCTAATAGTGCTTAGGCAGACTTTGACGGCACAGCGATACGTCGCAGACATTCTGCGTCCGCACGTCCTACCCCGTAAGGAACAGTACCCTGGGACAATGTGCCAACAAGATAATGCACGTTCACACGCAGCACGAGTGTGTGTGGAGTGCGTAGAGCATGTTGAGGACCCCGTGGCCAGTAAGATCCCCCCGACCTCTCCATCATTAAACACGTGTGGGATGACATTGGAAGGGGACTCCGTCCCAGTACCAACCTTTGGGATATAGGGGGGGGGGGAGGGGGGCAGTTGCATCATCTGTGGACGAACTTGTCTCAGGAGGGGATCCAATGGCTGTTTGACACATTCCGAACCGCTTAATGCCAGAGGGTGCAACACTCTACTGACATGGCGCCAACATTCCACTTGTAACTGCCAACGGCCTTGTCTCTTTCATCCCATATTGTAATCAGTTCAGTGAAGTCACGTGGACTTTCAGCATATGTAGTTTCATTCACTTTCAACCATTCCTTGTGGGTGCTTACCTTTTTTTTTTTTTTGTCAGAAAGTGTACATATTTTATTGATCATGGAAAGTATCTTGTCAATGTCGAAGCCATCGCCATTTTCAATATGTTCCTGGTAATGAATTCCATGTAATTCTGTTTCAAAACACTAAGGTTCTGAACTACATACATTCAACAGAAAAATAAAAAAATATGACTAACTTAGCTGAAATAGATTTGCAGCTATCCACATCTTACCAGGTTGATACAAGAACTTAAACAATGTTTCAATTGATATGTCTCTTTATTTTGTGAATAAAATAATTGTTTAAAATGTTGTAAAATTAATTATGTGTAGGATTATTCACTGCATTCATTAGAATTATGGTGAAACATATTACTCACTTAATGGTATAATTTCATTGGATTGTTCGGAATAAGTATCCTATTTTTTTTTTCTGATCTCGATCTGGTCACCATAGTGTAGTTCAGTAAATAAGCTAGTGATTTCAGCTGTTAAACTCTTTAACTCAAACCTTGTTACAGTAGAAGAAATCATAAATGGAAGAAAACTTGTGATAACTCGGAATAAGTCACCAAGAAGTGTATATGGTAACTATGCTATATATGAATTAATGCGCACTAATATATGCACACAACACCACAAGAGAAGAGTAATTTAAACTCTTTTAGAACACTGACAAATTATCAGGGTAGACTTACGTTACTGTTTTATGTTCGGTTATAAAAGTAATGGCTATCGCGGCCGTTTAATCGCAGAATTTAAATCCACTTTAGTCCATAACAAGGAAGCAATAAATATCTAGTTAGGGTTATAAATGTCAAAAAGAAACTTTGATTACTTTCCGCTTGCTGGCAGATTTACGTCTCTAATGTTGCTACTTACTTCGAGAATGGAGTAAATTTCAGTCATTTTAAAGTATCTGTAGGTCTTTAAATTACGAGTACTTTTATTTATAATTGGTTAACCAAACGGATTATTTGAATAATTGAAGGAATTTTATCTTCTGGAGATAACTAGAGAGTCGATTTGAATAATTTTATGCCGTTCATCCAATGAAAGTTAAGCCATTGCATAACATCATAAGCCTAACATCAATAATCAGCGCTACAATCTGCAAGCGACAGGTCTCCATACATAATAGCATAGCGATCCCCAGGACGATAATTTATATGCGCGTTAGGAGGCGCTACATCAATGTACATCCTATTCTCTATGTACTGGAGGGGAATAAGGATTGGAAAATACTAAAATAATAGGTACGATATGAAATTACTTCGATTGGTAAGGAAATATCAGTTACTCGAATAGAATATTCCATGCACATAGGGTGAAAAATTGACACGTCTCAAAATATATATTTTTAAGGAGGGAACTTTTAACATGCAAATAGGCTACTTCCAATAAATCAGAGTCGTGTAATGTGAAGGTATTTGATGTAAATATGTGAATAGAAATGGGTTTCCAACAAATATATGACGAAATGTAACATATTTTAATCGCATGCACGATAAAAGACTTATGTATTTTGATCAAGCAGGTGAGAATATGTAAAAGTACTGAAGTACACGTAAGTAGTTTTACTTTATTTATTACTGGCTTCGTGAAAACTTAAGCTAACTTGTTACATTGATTCTTTCGTACGTTTTCTATTGACTTTTACCAATAATGTACAAACGTGAGATTTGTGTGTATTACAAATTAATGATTGAGCAATTATTTTCATGTTTTAATAATGGATTGTGGCTAGTTGTATAAACAGAACGTACAAAAATATTTTAATACTACTCATGGAAATAAGAATACTGTATAGTTCATACACAGCTATAAGGAAGACCCAAGGTAGCTGAGGAAGTAGAATTAGTATACTTTTGACCGATTGATGCCTCCGATGTTTTGTTACAAATGTTTAATGTGCGCCCAAGCCTTTTTGTCACTCTACAAACTGTCACAAGTAATATCTTGCAGAACTACAATTGCACTTATTGGTAACATGCACAGTAACTGACTTTTCCAAGTCTTTCTAGGAAAAATAATGAGCAAACAAAAGGTGCTGAACAACGGGCTTCTACAAGGTTCAGTGCTGGATCCCCTTCTCTTCAACCCGGATATCTAAGACCTACCAAAACACAGCTGTTAAGATAATGATGTAAGGCACAAAGACATCAGTGTCATGGAGAATGACTCAGTGATGACTGAGAGCAAGACTTGAAAGATATTTCTACAAATGGAGGCTCCAACCAAAAACTGAAGGATGTTTCCACTTAAACAACAGAATGACTGATAGTACAGTACATGTATCGTTTAAAAGTTCAGTGCTGAGATATATTAAAATTCCTAAACATTAGGTGCCACCCTGAACCGTATATTATATTTCAAGAAACATATTGAAAATACAGCTGCCAAAATTATAAGCCGGAATCATATCCTTCAGACGCTTTGTGATACTACCTGTGGTTCTTTTGCAAAACCTCTGAGATGTTCCGCATTAGGTCTTGTTTTCTCTGCGACTACAGCCCACATATAATCAATACCCAGTTCAATAACACTATGAGAGTAATCAGTGAACGTACTAGACCTACGCCCACTTATTGGCTCCCTGTCCTCAGCAGCATCATTCCATCCGACACACGCAGGAGAGTTGCCCTGATCCACGAGTACGAAGATACGAAGTGACGCAGCTCTTCCTATTCATTATGACATCGCTGGCTATGAATAGCAGCCGGCTGAAATCTGCAAGGACTCTCAGAGAAAACCATTTTGAGCCGAATGTCTAATAGAGAAATTAATATAATACCAACATCAATCTTAAGTTTAGAGTGATTTAATTGGAAAGAATCCGGCACCCGAATTTGACCTGCCAAGAAGCACATGGAGTGCCCTCATTAGGATTCGGACTAATCACGGAATATGTGCTGAGTAACTCTTTAAATGAGGTCAAATTTCTTCTCCCCAATGTGACTGTGGTGCCCCCATACAGTCAGTCCACCACATTGTGACAGAAGGGCATATCAGGTAAATCGGTCCTTTCGCCAACATCTACAGCCACAGAATGGATGAAAAAAAAAATGAAATGGCGTATGGCTTTTAGTGCCGGGAGTGTCCGAGGACATGTTCGACTCGCCAGGTGCAGATCTTTCGATTTGACACCCGTAGGCGACCTGCGCGTCGTGATGAAGATGAAATGCTATGAAGACGACACATACACCCAGCCTTAGTGCCGGAGAAATTAACCAATGATGGTTAAAATTCCCGACCCTGCCGGGAATCGAACCTGGGACCCCTGTGGCCAAAGGCCAGCACGCTAACCATTTAGCCATGGAGCCGAACACAGAATGGATAGAAAACCAATACATAAAGATACAAGCCTGCCCACTGTAAATTTGTAAATATTAATGTACCGGTATATGTAAGTTATTATTTTAACTTGCATGCTTTTATTTATGCCATATGATAAATAAATAAATAAATAAATAAATAAATAAATAAATAAATAAATAAATAAATAAATAAATAAATAAATAAATAAATAAATAAATAAATAGTATACTAGTGCTGGCTAGTTGGAGTATGACGTTTAGCGCTAGCAGTGAGAAAAACTTGACTAACGCTACTCAAAGATGATCTGTTTCCATGGCAACGATCCCAGTGGTGCCGTATTTTAAAGATGCCACTGCCACGTGGCTTGGCTTGTTCTCAGTCGCTTTCGTGATATCATTCAGAGTGGTACTGGTGATAATGTTGGTCCTTGTTGTTTAAAGAGGCCTAACATCTAGGTCATCGGACCCTAATGGTACGACATGAGACGAAATGCAATGGCAAATTAAAAGTCCAAAATCCTCCACTGACCATAATTCAAAACGTGAGGACGAAGAATGAATGGATGGATATGAATTTAAAACAATCAGTGGATCCGACCCGCAATGCCTAACATTCACAGAAACTGACATAAAACAATAGTATTACTGACCAAGGGACTGCTTCTAAAGCACAATACTGAATCGGTGATGCTTGCAGTCTAAAGGGGCCCAAAATAAAAGTCATTGGCTCCTCATAATGGTACTTATCGCTAGGAAAATTGAACCATTTGTATTTGTCATGATGCGGTACTAATCAAAAGTAGCGTAGACTCGCGGTATTCTACACATTATGGTACTACTCACAGGTAATGAAATTCGCACATACAATACAGACCTATGGTGTTTCACACATTGCGGCGCCATTGACAGGCAACGCAAACCTATGGTGTTGATCACGTAGTGTAGGCCTACTAACCATAGGGACTCGTAATATTCCGTGGTGTTCCTCACATAGTGGGTACGAGTCATAGGCAAGCCACAAACATTGGTGTCACTCATCCATGGTGTCGCTCATATAGTGGTACTTATCATAGGTACTGTAAAAGTCGACATTGCACTCTAAGTGGGGGGCTGAGCGCACGTTGATCCTGCGTGCTACTAACCACAAACATATTTGGTTGGTACTACGCGCAAGTAAAAGCGACCCATGGTGTTCCCCGCGTGGTGGTGCTAATCACAAGTAGTTTCATGGTTCTAATACAATCATCCCTTGGTCGTCCCTTTTAGTCGCCTCTTACGACAGGCAGGGGATACCGTGCGTGGATTCTTCGTCTGCGTTCCCCACCCACAGAGGGTTGCGTGTTTGGTCTGCGAGAGGTATTTTATTTCCCTCAAGTCCGCCAGTAAGCCGGTTAGGACTCCGCTATTGGCCAACTGGGACGCGCCACGTTGGGAGCATCACCTCTCCCCCTGCTACGTCAGCGTAGTTGCAAGTACGATAGAGACAATATGCGACACTCAGCGAGATATCGAGGGACAGCTATTAGAGCTCTCTCTAGCGGATAGACCTGAGAACTACTGATTCTGTCATAAGAGCACGTGTATTTGTGTGTGAAGTTTTTGGTGTTATTTATGCGTTTTAAGTGAGGTTGACATAATTCAATTGTAGCGTGTGTCATTCCTCGATATCCCTTTCAATATGAGGGGAAAGGGATGTGCTGTGCTTGGCTGCAGTAACTATGAAGTAGAGAAGAATGCGCGGTCTTTCTTCAGTTTCCCTCGTGACAAGAAAATGTAAGTAATATTGTGTTTGCATATACGGTATATTCTTCCAGTGACAAAGACATTTTTGTAGTACTTCATAATCTTCTGACCTGCTCGACCCATATTTTAACGGGCTTAAAATATAATACGCATATTTTATTGTATAGTGCAGCAGTTAACCTTCAATACTGATGTGTTGTTGTAGGTGTGATCTGTGGGTTTGATTTAATTCAGGAAAATACATATGCATATGAGTGTGGCTGGTTGTGTTCCAAGTTACCCCATTTGGAATGCCGTAATGCGTTGTCAAGCACTGAAGAAAATATGGGTGATTTAAGAAATGTACATATTTTGTTGAAACAATATGATGTTAATTTGCTTTACCCTAATGTAATGGCATTATGGCAAGTATTGCTTATAGGGAAAGTTTGAATGTTTTTGAGGCTAAATTTATAGATTTTCTTTCTGTTAGTAGGCTTCAAGTTAAAAGGAAAATTGTCCAGCTCTTAAATGTAAATTCATTGAATCAAGTGTGTAAGGAATGTGCCGATATTTTGTTAACAAGTGTTTTAATATGATGATACAATGCTTTTAAATGATAAAAAAGGACAAATCTAACCCTAAAAGTTCAGGCAGCAATGCTAAAGCAAAAAAAAAAGTAATGAATAAATGAAAGATCAAACCATTTCACAGCAGTCCATTTCACATCTTGTTTATATGTCTAATTTCAGTCTTTGAATAATAACCTTTTAAATAATTCCTAATTCATTTATCCAGAATTGCTTTAGCAACTTCGAAATTAGTATCTCAATAACACTTTCTTTCTAGTTATTTATTTTCGTATATGCATTTCCATGATATTTGAATTTAGCGCTACTTTTTAGGTCAAGTCACTAGGAGTGCCACCGTCGAATTGCCTCCCATCTTAACAAGGCTAAATCCGTAAGTGTCGCGTATTGTCTCTACTGTAATTGGTAGTAGGTTCGTGGGGAGTGGTACTGTGCTAGTATTACTGTTTGTATGTTTGTTTTAGGAATATTATTTCTTTTAGTCATCATAACCTAATGAGTAGTAGTAGTAGTAGTAGTAGTAGTAGTAGTAGTAGTAGTAGTAGTTAACCTATAAGAAGAAGATTTTATTGAATATTCTTCACAAAATTCCCAACATGCCGTTTCCCTATCACACCTCTTTCCAAAATTCTTATGTAACATCCGAAATAGCTCCAGATTTTCCCTTTTTGGCTCCTTGTAACAGGTTCCTTATTTATTAAGTCGAAATAGCTTTATCCAATTCAGGCAGAGTGACACAGGAACTCCCGAAACTACATCTCTCCATTTGTCTTCTTCATTCAATAATTTCTCGAAATACTGGACCCATGTACTATGACTTTTATTAGGCTCGCCCCCAGAACCCGAGTTGTTCATGGTTATCTGATTTATTTTATCCCATACTTTCCTTCTATCATTGCCCTTACACTTTTTGTTTACGTCTGCAGCCATCTTTTGTTGTCATTCCGACTTCGTCTTTCTTAACAATTTTCTGATTTTTTACCTTTTTTTTTTTTTTTTTTTGCAAAATTCATTTCTAGCTACATTACCTCCATCTATCCTGTATCTCCTAAGTGTATCCATAACTAGTGTCTTTTTCTTTGCATATTCTGTAATATACAATCCACATTTTAACTCCATTGAACCTGGATTTAGCCTCATATATTTTCCTGCCATTCCTATCAAAAATTTTCTATCCTGCTTACGGCTTCTCCAGCTATTCTCTTCTACCAGTTCCACAATACATATTTTCCAAATATATATAGTTTCCCTATAAACCACATGGTTGTTTTATAATATATTTAATTTTAATAGGAACAAACAGGAAAAATAACATCCGAAAACTCGTGTAGATTTCCCCAAATAAAAAATAATATATAATAGATGTGTAAAACGTCTTGATAAGCACACTTTGTGACAGTTTACGCGGTCAAAGCAACTTCTTTGCACAAGAACTGAATAATGCTAAGTTGCATTCTTTTGGACGAACTATAAACAATAAATCTTTTTCAATCTTTTATCCTGCTGAATAGATGCGCGTCACGGACTGACCATGTTGTAAAATGTAAATCCACAGCCTGTTAACAGTCATTCTGCCGGGTCAGGAATGGAATGAATGAAGCCCCCATCTGGCGGCGATTATAGGAATTGTGCCGGCTGCCGAAGCCTGTCGCATTCCTCTGGGGCAATGATTAATGAATGACAGATGAAATGAAATGATATTGGAGTGTGTTGATGGAATGAAATATGACAGGGAAAACCGGAGTACCCGGAGAAAAACCTGTCCCGCCTCCGCTTTGTCCAGCACAAATCTCACATGAAGTGACCGGGATCTGAACCACGGAACCTAGAGGTGAGAGGCCGGCGTGCTGCCGCCTGAGCCACGAACGCTCCACTGACAACGTTCTGAGCAGTTATTATACAACCACCAAACTATGCAGTGCTGCCGACTCTCGGCTGCCCGGTCCGTTATTTGCAGTGTTGCCAATTCTATCCATGTTTCAAGTGAACAGTCCTTATATTACGTTACCAATGTGGTGAGAAGTGACATATAAAATACGTAAAGTGACTACTTTCACCTTCGTGAGTAAGGATTTAGCCTACCTCAGCAGCAGCCTTTACACCTTATTTCTTCGGCACAGTTACTTGTCTTGGTCCTCCTTACTTCATCGATTCGTTTAACCGGTAGGAAGTTTCCCAAACTGGAAAATAACATCCCGCTTAAATTCATTCTGATCTCTACATTTCAATGGGATCAAAGATTAACAGACCCAGGAATAATATTTCTAAGAAAGGGGAATTTATTTTGTATGAAATGACAGGGATATGCTTTTATTAGAGCTGTACTTTCTAAATAAGTCCTTAAATGAGGACCGGCTTCCAGCCATTTGAACTATTTATTTGTGCACGTTTCTCCTTAAGAATTGTGTTGTATTAATTTGACAAAATTCTCTGTGAGAACCGTTTTTAAACATACCAGAAATAGCAATAAGTCAGTTATAATTCTTTTCAAAACGAGAGAGAAAATATTTCTACTGGGAGACAGCCGAATTTGTTTCCTTATTCGTGAAGAATTCACAAGATAAAGTACACTTTGTGTCGATTTCATGAAACCCCAGCATTATATCCATTTCATGTCCCTTTACCACGTCCTTGTATCACCCTGTGATAAGTTTACATGGCATTAATATCCAGTCTAAACTTACAAGAGAAAATTCACATATTACATTATTCCCTAATATGTTGTGTAAACCATTCACGTGAGCACCAATAATTGAAGCTCATCGCAGCTCTTCATGTTGTTATGCCTGCATCATAAACATGGTAAATGTGGCACCTATGGCTACCAACATAACCGAATAATTATTATCTATATATGAACTTCGGAAAATGAGATTGAAATTCTTTGGATCATGAATAATGTAAATAATATAAATGGTTTGGAATTCCAATCAACTTGAATAATGACGAGATACCTATATTAGGCTAGACACCACAGCGCAATATTGAATAGAAATTAATAGCTATCAATATTTACAAAAGGAGCAGTAATGAGATAGGGAATATAGAAGTAATAACAAGTATACATGGAATGAAATGTGAAAGTAAGGGACAAATGGCTATTGCTTGAGGAAGGCCTTTTCTAAAGAGCGGCTCTGTTGTACGCAAGATCTCATTACAGCAGAAGAAACAAGCTCTCACTGGGTGTGAAATGACGACTCCTCCTCTATATCATGATAATGAGGCTCTTTTTATTCATGAAGCAAATGGGAACGGTGGAATGCTGCAACTTCTCCAATATCGCAGACAGGTGCGGTGATGAAGTTCACTCGACACTTCACAGAGTACTTGTGCAAAATGAAGGAGCTTGAAAGATAATTACCATCGTTTAGTAAAGTATGATCTTGCACATTTCCTGAAGTTACAGTAATTTGAGTTACGTCGAACTGCAACTGTAGGAGTTTAAGGCGGATACATCGACCTGTGGTCAACATCACAGTAGCCCCACATCTATTTTACTTTTGTAATAGGTTTAAATTCTGTGGTGTAGTGGTAAGTGTGATTAACTGCCACCCCCGGAGGTCTGGGTTCGATTCCCGGCTCTGCCACGAAATTTGAAAAGTGGTATGAGGGCTGGAACGGGGTCCACTCAGCCTCGGGAGGTCAACTGAGTAGAGGTACGTTCGATTCCCACCTCAGCCATCCTGGAAGTGGTTTTCCGTGGTTTCCCACTTCTCCTCCAGGCAAATGCCGGGATGGTACCTAACTTAAGGCCACGGCCGTTTCCTTCCCTCTTCCTTGTCTATCCCTTCCAATCTTCCCATCCCCCACCAAGGCCTCTGTTCAGCATAGCAGGTGAGGCCACCTGGGCGAGATACTGGTCATTCTCCCCAGTTGTATCCCCCGACCCGATGTCTGAAGCTCCAGGACACTGCCCTTGAGGAGGTAGAGGTGGGATCCCTCGCTAAGTCCGAGGGAAAAGCCAACCCTAGACGATAAACAGATTAAGAAGAAGAAGAATAGGCTTAAATGACTACTAAAAACAACCTGAATGAGATGTTGGTGTGACTGTTACTGTAACAAAAAATAGACACACCACGATAGTTACAATATTTATTACTAGTTAGATTAAAAATATTTAAACATAACGCAAATGTTGCATAACGTGTAGTTAATCACCTACAATATCTTACTAATTAGTACAATTATCATCGTCTTTAGTTTCTCCTCAGGATCTGGAACATTATTATTATTATTATTATTATTATTATTATTATTATTATTTTTATTATTATTATTAGTATCTAACAATATGGATCAGAATGTTTAATGTTGAACAAAAGAGGTAAACAAGAGGAACTGGAAAATAAAGAAAGTAAAGTACTTACGAAAATTTTGGGACCGCAGAAGAATACAGATATTTGGATAAAGAGAAAAAATGAAGACCTCTACTGCAATATAGAGAAACATACAGACACAATTGAAAGACGAAGTCTAAAATTTTATGGTCACCTTCAAAGAATGAACAACGAGAGGCTAACTAAGAAGATTTTTTCCTTATTTACAACTTGCTTTAGGTCGCACCGAGACAGATAGGTCTTATGGTGACGATGGGTTAGCAAAGGCTTAGGAGTGGGAAAGAATCGGCCATAGCTTTAATTAAGATAGAGCCTCAAAATATGCCTGGATTTAAAATGGCAAACCACGGAAAACCATCTTCAGGGCTGCCGACAGCGGGGCTCGAACCCACTATCTGCCTAATGCAAGCTTACAGCTGCGCGCCCCTAATCGCACGGGCAACAAGTCCGGTCAGAAGTTTTTTGATTACACCTCCAAATGAAAACACACCACCGGTTGGCTGGAAGAGGTAAGATGGGATCTACAAAGGCTAAAGATCACAGATGACACCATAAGTAATAGGATGGACTTCGGGCAAGAGATCACTTCTGTGGACTTTTCGCTTTTGCAAAATCGACGTCAACCTCGGAGAGTTTTATCGGAGGAACAGAGGCAGGTGATCAGCCGATGTATAAAGAAGTTAATGGAAAAAAATAAAAATACTGTATCATATTCTTAGGTTGCGAGTGGTCTATAATTGGCCAAATCCTTTGATAAAAATAAAAATTGTTGTATAACATTATATTTATAAGCAATACAGAGAGAGGAAGCGAAAAGTTATCTCGCTCTGCAGGGGACGTAGGCAGAACAGATTGCCCGCAAACTATTGTTAGACTCACCGTTGAGCTATAGCAAAGGGGGCGCGATTCAGTTTCATTACGGTAGATCTAAATTATTACTTAAAAGTTAACAATGTAGATCTTACCCTTCATCAAAGCACCTGTTGAAAAAGATGTCCATCGTTCTCTATACCAGTGGTATTCAAAGTGTGGTACGCATAACATTAGGGGTACGCGGAGTCGTCTCAAGCGGTATGTTGGGTATTCAGCCCGAAGGCTGATTTGATCCTCCACAGCTATGCCAACAGCTGTCATAGATGGCCTAGGCATCACTGAAGAGGCATACTAGGGAAATGAGGGGTGATGTAGTTTCCCTTTGCTTTCCTCATCTCAAGGAGTAAGCAAATGTACCGTACCTTCTAATTGTTTTCAGTGAGCAGTTCAGAAATAAGCTGAGGCTGCTCATTTTCAATAAAATCTTGTTTCGATTAAGTGTTTTTGTCTATCTACACAGAGCCCCTTTCCGAACTATTTGTTCTAAAATATGTGTCAGTTTGTACCTCCTATTGACTAGGTATGTAAAAATCCTTACCCATGATGCATTGCCCTTTTAATTTTTTTGTTTCGAAAGCTACTCATTCACTTCAATTTTCTCAGTAGCAGTGTAGGCTATATAGTACAGTAGTAATTGTTGCATTAACAATAATTACACTCGTGTATACACATAGCTGGTAGACAATGAAAACTTAAATTCCTCTCACGAGAAAACTAAGTTTCGCCATCTGTCTTGCCGCGTTGCCTGAGAAAGAAACAGAAGACTCTCCAGTCGTCGAATAATTGGGCTATCATTAAGCAATGAAAATGCCAGGAATAGTTCTCTGTCCATTGCTGACCGCTCAGTCTTCGGCTCCGTTTGTAAACTGTACAAGCAAACAAAGCAAACTCATCTCCGTACAGGCCATGAAGGCCTTTGGAGGGGTGGAAGTTAAAGGCTTCCACTATCCGTAACCTCGGCACTTAATGGGGTAGAGTGGTTAGCTCCACACCCGGCCGCCGTTGCCCTAGGAATTAACCTGGTACTCATTTTTGGTGTAGGCTAAGTGAACCTCAGAGCCATGTGCACGCCCGGAAGTGGAAATCTCGTTTAAATTACACGACTTCAGGACGAGGATTCAAACCCACGTCCTTCCTGGCAAACCGAGCACGCCTTTACCGCCTCGGCAAGGCAGCGCCTTTGTAAATTGTACTCCAAAGGAATTACGAGGTTTCTTTAGCCCAGCGACGATATACTGTATACTATACAGTACAATATATTATTATTATTATTATTATTATTATTATTATTATTATTATTATTATTATTATTATTATTATTATTATTATTGAGGAAAAGGGTGGTGTAACAGCTTAGCTGCTTGCCTGTCATCCCAGTGGTCGTGGTTCGATTCCTAGTGTTGCTGGGGTCGGATTTTCAGTTGAAAATCCTGCAGTGTCAGGAAGGGCATGCGACCGTAAATCCCCACCTACAACTCTTTCATGACCCAGTGCGTGCAGGGACCCGGAGCAAGCGGGATAAACTGTAGATGATGATGATGATGATGATGATGATGATGATGATGATGATGATAGTTAATATTATTTGGAATCCAGCAACGATCATTTGTTATTTTTGGTATAATCGCAATATACTCGTACTTTAAGGGTACGAAAGTAAAACAATTGGATTTTGGGGGGTACGTTTGAATACCACTGCTACACACAAACGTTGCATCACCGTAAAAAATGTTAAGTATTTTCAATCGTCCACCTCGGTGGTGTAGTGGTTAGTGTGATTCGCTGCCACCCCCGGCGGCCCGGGTTCGATTCCCGGCTCTGCCAGGAAATTTGAAAAATGGTACGAGGGCTGGAACGGAGTCCACTCAGCCTCGGGAGGTCAACTGAGTAGAGGTGCGTTTGCTTCCCACCTCAGCCATTCTGGAAGTGGTTTTCCGTTGTTTCCCATTTCTCCTCCAAGTAAATGCCGGGATGGTACCTTATTTAAGACCACGGCCACTTCCTTCCAAATCCCAGCTCTTTCCCGTTCTTGCGTCGTCGAAAAATTTCGATGTGTTTGCGCAAAGTAAAACAAGTAGGAAAAAAAATCGCAGTTAAGAAATCGAATTCACCCATGGAATGCAATTTTTGCGGATATATGTTCATTTCGAAGCAGCTCCCATGGCTCAGGCGGCAGCGCGTCGGCCTCTCGCCGCTGGGTTCCGTGGTTCAAATCCCGGTCACTCCATGTGAGATTTGTCCTGGACAAAGTGGTGGTGGGACAGGTTTTTCTCCGGGTACTCCGGTTTTCCCTGTCATCTTTCATTCCAGCAACACTCTCCACTATCATTTCATTTCATCTGTCAGTCATTAATCATTGCCCGAGAGGAGTGCGACAGGCTTCGGCAGCCGGCACAATTCCTATCCTCACCGCAAGATGAGGGCTTCATTCATTCCATCCCTGAGCCTGTCACTGATTGGAAAACAGTTTGTAGGGTTTCATTTTTATTTCGAAAATAATATATCTACCCCGTAGTCTCATTCGATAAGAAACGCCATAATTAAGTCTTAACATCGGCAGTCTAGATAAATACGTAAGTTTTTCATTATATTAATAATTGTATATATTTTATTTTTTGTCATTACTGTTTCATGTTATCACTAATATCTATATCATTGACAAGTTTACGCTACGTAAACAGTACTGTACATATATAAGCTTATTTTTAAGTGATTTGATAGAATCTGAGGATGTTCTTGTAGAACGAAACATGTCATTCTTTGTATGTTAGTGTGTGTTTTACAGATATGTTTATAGTGTTTTAATTTACATTGTATTTGTTGTGTGTTTGACAGACTGAAAAGCCTTTGTTACATTTAAATCTATAGGTGACTTAAGACCGGCATGAGAGCACCAGTCGAAGAATGAAACTTCACCGGGGGAGGAGTTTGAATACAGATTTCAGAACTGACATCATCGTGCCAAAGCTAGAACGCTACGGTGACACTGGCTGAAGCTAACGGTGTGGTTGTGTTTGATGCTGATTCCTTGGCATGGCTTTCAAGCCATTCTACAGATTTAGCAACAGTGCCACGCAAAGCCCGTTTGAAGTCGCCCGCGAAGCAATCTCATTGGCTAATTTCAGGACCTGATAAAATGATAACGGTGCGAGATATCGAATTATTTATTTCAAATTATTTATCAAGATGGCCAACCCTCTAATGCTCATATACACGGTTCACGTTGTTTCAGACTACCCTGTATATACAGCTTCCCATAGGCACTGCTAAAATCATAAGTTGCTGTCTTTGTTTTCTGAGGTCACTAATGAAAATTGGTGAAAGGTCTTAAATTCCATTGTGGCATAAATGATCAAGCTACTGCTGTCATATCACTATTTCCTTTATCAAATAGGGGAATGAACGTGTTGGAACGCTCAATTTCTATGAAGTTAAGCTTCTTCAGTCGAATTCGTTGAAAGTAAGTGGCTTCATTGATTTGGGAAATTTTACTCCCGAGAAGAACAAGGAACAGTTGGATTTCATGTTTGTAATCTCTCATTTGTAACTAGATTCAACCCATATCTGGAGCGTTACCCCTTGTGAAGTAATCACAAAAATTCTCATCCAGATAATCACAAAATTAAAACAATGAATGGTTAGACTTATTAGTTTCACATCAGGTGGTAGGAAATCTAATAAGAAGTTAAGGAAATGCTTAGCAATATCCAGTTACAATAAGGAATCTTATGTGCACTATACCAAAATTAGGTGACTAAAGTAGAATATTGTGGGCATTTTCAGACGGACCGCATGTATTTAAATCATTTTCAGGACAAAATTCCGGTAAGATGAGGGTCCATATTTCGTACCCTCAGCAGATTTGGACTTGTAGAAATTCAGAAATAATATGGACAAGGCTAGAAATTCGTATATATTCTGCACTTACGGGCAAGTTACAATGAAACTGAACATAAGGTAGTCAATGTTCGACATAAACAACACAAAACCTAAATTACCTTAAATGTGTTCGTAATTTCGTTCCCCACTAAATTTATGGAAAGTTTAATTAATTTTAATATATTTTTCCTTTCTAAACTTACCAAATACTTTCCTTATAATTAATTAAAGGCCATTTATGAAAAATGTTTTCTTGGTATTCTTTTTGACATAGTATTTCAACGTTGCTCGTTGGATGTTAAACGCTTTATTTGCACGTTTGCGCCCCATTATCTTGTCCCTCACTGCCTTAATAGCATTTTTCATAGCCTCCTTATCCCACTGATTGCGTTTTATCCGTCTGGAAATAATAATAAACTTAATGAATAAGAAATAAAATGAAAGGGACGAAATTACGAATATTTCCCGATTTATTTTAATGACCGCTACAGTAACTCACGCCAACCACCTCACTGCAGCGATTACACGCCACGAGCTACACCACACAATTCAAATGAAGTCCAGTATTTCATACGCATATCAGTGCTCACTCTAAGGAATAAAAGGCTCTTAATTTGAATACTGCATTAACTCAGCTCAGCATGAAAAATGAATCCTCCTTGTCCATGGAAACTAAACGTGCCACACACAACGAACTCTCACAAGAAGACACCGGGATGGGGCTACGCGGGTGCACGCGGCTAAACATTAGGCAGCCTACCAACCGTGCAAACTTGAAATTCCTAGGGGGCGGGGGGGGGGGCGAAATAAACGCTACAATCCTTCAGAGTTTATTTATTTATTTATTTATTTATTTATTTATTTATTTATTTATTTATTTATTTATTTATTTATTTATTTATTTATTTATTTATTTATTTATTTATTTATTTATTTCGCAGTGGCGAAGTTAGGGCTCGTGGCCTCTCTTACTCGTACATAATTACAATGTTTGTTTGTTTGTCCAACTCGTGTCCCATTTCCCTGTGGGGTCAGATATGAGGTGAGATGAATCTGTCGCGGCGGGTTTTTGTGACCGGATCCCCTTCACGACGTCAAGCTCATCAGAGGAGTCAATGAGATGAAATAAATGACGTGATATCTGGAAGTAGGAAGGCAGAGGGTGAAATCCGGTGCCGGCACAGAGTCTACTACTGTCGAATAGCACCAAGGGTTCTGTTCAAGGCTGAACGTCCCCATCCAACGTCATCATCAACAGCGTCATATTCCAAATACATAATTACAATATAATAAATAAATACTATCATTTAATTAGATACGTAATTAAAATAATAGGTTCGAAAAATACATAATAAGTTAGAAGTTAGCAATGGGCATCAAACAAAGAAAAATACAAAGAAGTTGTGAGAAACAATGTTTACTGTAGAAGGCACTTTAGATGTAGATGTGTCCGAATATTTGTACCTGTTAATGTAATTACTTCACTAACACTGCTTAAGGGGCCGATGACCTTATATGTTAGGCCCCTTCAAACAACAAGCATCATCATCATCATCATCATCATCATCATCATCATCATCAACACTGTTTAAAGATTATGGTTCTACCTGTGCATCGAAAAGTGTCGAATGGAAATAATAATTGTCGCAGAAAAACTGCTGTGTGTTAACTGTGTACGGAGGATGTACATTCCTTGAATATTTGGATGATTTAAGTGTAATTACAGCGACATCTTCTCAATAAGGAAGCTGGGAAAGTCATTTATTGCCTTTATTACCCAAACTTGTATTCCGCTAATTAAAATGCCGATTCATACTCCGCACAACTAGGAAAATGAAATTATATACCTCGATTAAAGCAATGCTATCTCGCAAAAACTCTAGATTGTCCAGATGCTAAATTATTCCATCACTGGAAGTGTAATATATTTCTTTCTTACGCAGTTAGCAGCAGTTATACATGCCACTGTCCGTCGTAGTCTCAGGTGTTCGCAGCGCCATCTACTCGGCGGATCACGACAACTCGTGCTCTGCACTTCTTATTCTTTATGCTATGATTCTTGCTTGAATATCCGAAACTTTTCCTCTTTTAATTCTCTCTTCCGCAATTCTCTCCTTTTGTTTCAAACAGACCCTGTTTCTCGACACTTTCCGAATAACTTGGTTATGTGTTGTCTCGCAGGTATTACAACGGCACGGAAACGACGTAGTAACTTGTGAACGGTTCTTATCATACGATTTTTTTATTTAGGAGCAATATTTAAACTAAAACTATCCGTTGTCCAATACTATACGACACCATACTGATAATTAACAACAAGAATTCCACTCGCAACCTAAATAATAATGTTAATAGCTTTATGTTCCACTAACCATTCTTAGGGTTTCAGGAGACGCCGAAATGCCTGAATTTAGTCCCGGAGTAGTTCTTTTACGTTCCAATAAATCTACCGACACGTAGCTGACGTATTGGAGCACCTTCATATACCACCGGACTGATCCAGGATCGAACCTGCCAAGTTGGTCGTGAACTAAACATTCATCCCGTATTCTTACTCGCTGTGCTGCCTGACCGCGCAATCTATCCCCGCTATTCGGGAACAACGCAAGTATTTACCCAGTCCAGCTGCGCTTCAGCACCAGCTAAAGTGTCGTTTAGTGAACTTTGCTTCTCCTTGTATTACTCCGCCTCTGTAGTGTAGTGGTTAGTGTGATTAGCTGTCACCCCCGGAAGCCCGGGTTTGATTCCCGGCTCTGCCACGAAATTTGAAAAGTGATACGAGGGCTGGAACGGAGTCCACTCAGCCTCGGGAGGTCAAATGAGTAGAGGTGGGTTCAATTCCCACCTCAGCCATCCTGGAAGTGGTTTTCTGTGATTTCCCACTTCTCCTCCAGGCAAATGCTGGGATGGTCACGTCCGCTTCCATCCCTCTTCCTTGTCTATCCCTTCCAATCTTCCCATCCCCCCACAAGGTCCCTGTTCAACATAGCAGATAAGGCTGCCTGGAGAGGTACTGGTCATTCTCCCCAGTTGTATCCCCGACCCAGTGTCTCACGCTCCAGGACACTCCCCTTGAGGCGGTAGAGGTGGGATCCCTCGCTGAGTCCGAGGGAAAAACCAACCCTGGAGGGTAAACAGATTAAGAAAGAGAGAAAGAATGTACTATTATTATTATTATTATTATCATCATCATCATTATTACTATTATTTAGTCATCCTTGGAGAACATACACTCTTAAGTAATTAGCCCCATTCCTAATTAAAAAGAAACCGATTTCCCCTTTGCGAAAATCAAGTGATCATAAATATATCTCCCGATCATGGCCAACCATCTACGGCTGGTAATTTCAGATGGCAATCAGCCATAACACATAGCCTACACAGTTGCTATGGTTACACTTCCGTCACACATTTTGTAGCGTTAAGTTTCAGAAATTTTCGGACGATCCCCAGCCATTCATATCAATACTGGTACATAAGCGTGTCTTCGTCAGTCGAAATTACTACATATCAAGTAACTGGAAATATTCTAAACGGACTATTACGATGTCGTATGAACAAAACTTACACTTTGCAGTTTTTATACGGCATTCGAATGGAATCAAAACAGGTATTGTAGTATTTCCTTACAAACGATATTGAGTGTGGTTGTAGCTCAGAACGGTACTCTGATGTCTATAGGTCTGCGTAGGGCGTAATCTTGAGAAAGCTACATACAAATGTCCAAATCGAATCACCATCAACAGCTTCATATACCCTTATTCCATACGAGCATTGTGGAGAGGTTTCGAATTTAATCCAGGATTTTGGCACGCATTCCAGCGGCCAGAAATTCAATAACACCACCTTCTCTTCCCTGCCGACCAACATTCTGATGATAAAAATATTCTTAGCGAACCTTGATTCGAATCGTCTAACAACTGTGTCAGGCCATAAGGATTTGATGCGTTAACGACCACGGCCACCTTATGATTATCTATAGACATTAAGCCCAGAATGGAAAAGAAAAGAAGGATTCATTCATTTCGCTTAAACGTCAATGCATTGCTCTAGTAACCCGTAACTGGTAGGTACCGGTTTAAATCTCAAATATACCTGTGGAAGGCAAAAGAAGCCAGGATGTACGCAGTTCAACATCATGCCGATAGATATAGCTATGTACCTACGTCATGGTCCGCCTCTGTGGTGTAGTGGTTAGCGTGATTAGCTGACACCCCCGGAGGTCCGGGTTCGATTCCCGGCTCTGTCACGAAATTTGAAAAGTGGTACGAGGGCTGGAACGGGGTCCACTCAGCCTCGGGAGGTCAAATGAGTAGAGGGGGGGGGTTCGATTCCCTCCTCAGCCATCCTGGAAGTGGTTTTCCGCGGTTTCCCACTTCTTCTCCAGGCAAATGCCGGGATGGCACCTAACTTAAGGCCACGGCCGCTTCCTTCCCTCTTCCTTGCTTGTCCCATCCAATCTTACCATCCGTCCACAAGGCCCCTGTTCAGTATAGCGAGTGAGGCCGCCTGGATGAGGTACTGGTCATTCTCCCCAGTTGTATCCTCGACCCAAAGTCTGAATCTCCAGGACACTGCCCTTGAGGCGGTAGAGATGGGATCCCTCGCTGAATCCGAGGGAAAAACCGACCCTGGAGGGTAAACCGATTACGAACGAACGAACCTACGTCATAATGGCGAATAAGCGACAACGGTTTCGTTGATAGAAACGTATGTTTAAAAAAGTACATAAGTCGTGGTCGGGAGAGGTTCATTGTACTTTACTTGTAAATAAGACACAATAATCTGCAACTGGTGGCCATTTCAGCTGTTGAAATCTTCTCGTTTTATCAATATCGCTGTGAATGACAGACAGAATTAGGGATTTGAAAACTAACAGTTTGTAAAAGAAACGATCCCATCATGATTTCCTTCGCAAATTAGTGATCGCACACTTGATTTATTTATTATTTATTTATTTAGAGGTCTGCCTCTGTGGTGTAGTGGTTAGTGTGATTAGCTGCCACCCCCGGAGGCCCGGGTTCGATTACCGGCCATGCCACGAAATATGAAACGTGGTACGAGGGCTGGAACAGGGTCCACTCAGCCTCGATAGGTCAACTGAGTAGAGGTGGGTTCGATTCCCACCTCAGCCATCCTGCAAGTGGTTTTCTGTGGTTTCCCACTTCTTCTCCAGGAAAATGCCGGGATGGCACCTAACTTAAGGCCACGGCCGCTTCCTTCCCTCTTCCTTGTCTATCCCTTCCAATCTTCCCATCCCCCAGCAAAGCCCCTGTTCAGCATAGCAGGTAAGGCCGCCTGGGTGATGTACTGGTCATCCTCCCTAGTTGTATCCACGACCCAGAGTATGAAGCTCCAAGACACTGCCCTTGATGCGGTAGAGTTGGGATACCTCGCTGAATCAGAGGGAAAAACCGACCCTGGAGGGTAAACAGATAAAGAACATTTATTTAGTGTGAATATAAAGGTCATGAATGTTCATTTCAATGTGCACGATATTAGATTTATAATAATAATAATGCTATTTGTTTTACGTCCCACTAACTACTTTTTTACAGTCTTCGGAGACGTCGATGTGCCGGAATTTAGTCCCGCAGGAGTTCTTTTACGTGCCAGTAAATCTACCAACGCGAGGCTGTCGTATTTGAGCACCTTCAAATACCACTGGACTGAGCCGGGATCGAACCTGCCAAGTTGGGATTAGAAGGCCAGCGCCATAACCATCTGAGCCACTCAGCCCGGCAATTAGATTTATAGAAACATGAACCGTAACTTAAATAATATTATATATACTACGACTTAGAGATGTGAAACTAAATCCCTCGTCATCAGAGGAAGCTTCATAAAAAATTAATGATGTTGGCAGAGTTGTGGATGAAGGCAATAAGAATGTAATTCAGTGTATTTCAGTTCGTTTTAATCTTCGCGTCAGATGTCTGTGGCAAGTCTAAGAATCCTAATTAAACAGGCAGGCCATTACTCTAAAGTAGCTAGAGCCAGCTTGCCAAGACATCTCCTGCATTGCCTTCCCTCCCCGGTTCTACAAGTTACAACCTCCAGGCCTTGAGGTCCCCTGAAAGTGAAATCGCCTCTACATTTATGGAACAATATTCTTCTTTAGCCTCATATGTACGCAGGGAAGGACGATAGAAGTTGCCTTCTCTCCATAACTTACTGCGGACGTAATCTTCTTCTCATTTTTTATGCTGATGCTTGTCCTTACGATTAAGTACGAGCATCAAGAAGGCAAATTTATACATTTTGCTTAAATTTCATCACATTTTTCCCAGTAGCTGCGCCTGATGCTGAATCCACCTACAAGGAACTTTCAAGAAGTGCCCGATATATTATGATTTAAATGCTTATTTATAACGAATGGAACATCACTGGTGACAAGGTGCCTGAGAGACTTCTATAATTTGAGCATTTTTAATGGTGTTATATTTCCTTAAGGCCAGGTTTATTCAATTTTATATTGAAGAAGCATGTTTAAAGGAACATATTGACACATTTTATTATTAACTGTTTTGTGCTAAAATACTTTAAAATATCTGAATCCAAATATGTGTCATTTTATTCAGAAGAAATCAGAGTCTGAACAAAGAGTGCATCAGCATTCCACATACGCGTCAAAGTTACTGAAAAATAGTTTCCTTGCACTTACTAAAACATAGTAATTTGACAAAACATTAAAAATGGCATAATCTTTGAAACAACGAAACTCTCACAATGCAATAACCTGCATGTTCTAAATATCTGTAATATCCGTTTCATTTTCGTTCAGTATGCATTCGTATCAAATGATATATTTCTACGGATGGTTTCACTAATCTCAAGAGAAGATTTCTACTATATTAGCACTTTTCTGAACGTGTTAGATCAAAATTGAACTGTTTATACCTCATGTGGCACCTAAGAAGTCATACAAAATCTGAGACTATGGTGTAACATTGCTATAAATCACTTGTGAAAGTTTCTAACCACTGTGTCACGTGATTTTCGAACCCTGAAAATTCATACCTTACAGGCCGCGTTTGACAGGCGTGGTTTCCCATCGCGGAATCATATACCAAAATATGGAGCTGCATCCGGGAGATAGTAGGTTCGAATCCCACTATCGGCAGCCCTGAAAATGGTTTTCCGTGGTTTCCCATTTTCACACCAGGCAAATGCTGGGGCTGTACCTTAATTAAGGCCACGGCCGCTTCCTTCCAACTCCTAGGCCTTTCCTATCCCATTGTCGCCATAAGACCTATCTGTGTCGGTGCGACGTAAAGCCTCTAACAAAAAAAAAAAAGAAAAAAGAAATATGGAGCCATGAGTTCTCTCGAAAAACTACAGAGTAAAAATGTGCACAACTGGTGACGTGGTGTCTACGAAACCACTGGAAAACTTGCCTGCACCCTGAGAAGAAAACGATAAAACTGAGAGTGGGTATCTGAGGGTGAGCAGTTGTTTAGAGAAATATAAGACCGTAATGCAAACAAAATGTCTCAGTTCAGAACGCGTGCTTTGGGGTGTGCAATCCATCTCTCTCTATGAATCTGTCAGACACCACTTCACTATTTGAGCGTTAAAATTTCGACACATCGAAGGTTTTCAGCGACGATGGTATAGCGAAGGGTTCGGATTGGGAAGGTAGCGACCGTGGTCTTCATTAAGATGCAGCCGCAGCATTTTGCCTGGTGGGAAAATGGGAAACCACGGAAAATCATATTCAAGGCTACTGAGACTAGGATACAAAACCATCTCCCGAATGCAAATATCTTCAATGATATTCTACTGCTGGCGGTGATTATTACTTTGCGGGAAAGGCAAGAAGGCTATCAGTTTTTTGCAGCTTTAAATGAAGTGGGAGAAAGCATTCGAATTCCTGTACGAGAATGGGTATCGTCAACAAGAATGTAGTGGAAGATGAAACGAAATGGCGTATGGCTTTTAATGCCGGGAATGTCCGAGGATAATTTCGGCTTGCCAGGTGCAGGTCTTCTTTGATTTGACGCCCGTAGGCGATCTGCTCTTCGTGATGAGGATGAAATTATGATGAAGACGACACGTACAACCAGCCCCCGCGCCAGCGGAATTAGTCAATCATGGTTAAAATTCTCGACCCTGCCGGGAATCGAAATCGAAACCGGGACCCCTGTGACCAGAGGCCAGCACACTAACCATTTAGCCATGGAGTCAAACGGAGTGGAAGATGACATATCGTCACAGACTTATCATTAATATGGCCACGATTCAAAAACGAAACATTCGGGACATTTCGAAATGTAAATGTATGCCCCTATGGTTCGGATACTACGTAAAACTGTTAGTTACGGGGCTATGAATACGATATCAGTAGTTACGTAAATGTAAAAATTTGCTTCTTTAGGACGAATGACTCCTTACAACGCAATTACGTGTCGCACGAACCTACTAGGAGCTTGGCCAGCTAAGACGACTGCTGCCCACGCGAGTGGCCTTCAGATAGTGAAGTGTCACATGGTCAACGTGAATATATCCTCAAACGTATTGCATGGCTTTCTCGACCGGGCTCGCCCCTACCCCACAGGTGGTCTGACTGCATCACGTTCCGGATCTCAGCCAGAATTAAAATTCGTGTACTGGCCTGGAATCGAGTCCAGGGCCTCCAGATAAGAGTCAAGGAAGCGTCTTCTATGCAACGGGGCTGACTGATTAACTCCTTACACTCCTAAGAAATAATACCATAGGGATGTGAAAAGGACAGGAAGAATGACTGAGAAGAATCCATCACAATTTGGTGAAGGAAATTTAGATTCAACTGGAGTTCCGTGATTGCTACGCAGTTGTCACAAATATGGAGGCCTTGGACGGGAAACTCTAGCAAAGTAGTCTCACTTGTGTTCTCTCTATCTGTCCCTCTTGTTATATTCTTAATCGCGGATATAGTTATTGATTCCTGTTCATTTTCAACTTCCAAAAATATCCTCCTATTCCCTGTCAGCAACAAACATGTAACTTTACTAAATAATGGAACAACTTCTCCGAACATAGTACTGTATCATAGCAGTTCTGAGCTTCTCGAATACCTCCATCAGCACATAACTTTCTTTTTCTTGTCACGTATGAAGTTATTTCCTCTTATCCGCTCCTGTTATAGCACAAAAATGTGGAAATTGCCTCTCGTGTGATACAGTGTCGGTGATAGCGCTGGAAATAGCCACCTTATTCTCTCTCCGACTGAATCCATTCATTTCCCTCCTTATTGCTCAACAATAAAACGTCTAACGACAAAATGAAAGGTAGACATCGTGGAGGATTGACACAGCGCGACCCATGACCCGAACCAAATACCGTGGCTCAGCAGTGCCGAAGAGCCATGGCCTGCCAATCGACCGTTGTTCGGACCGAAGGCCTGCAGATAACAAAGTGTCGTGTCGAACCATGATCCAACTAGTGATAATATTTGTAATTGACTTCTATAACTGAAAACTCATATAATAAACTACAGAAAGTTAAATACAATGTAGGCCATTCTAGATCAGGGTAGAACGTAAAATAAACGCGCGAAATGAGTGGCTAATAAAAACTAAATTTCATTCAGCACAGACTGACATTAATACAATTGTGATTAACCCGAGAATAATATGATGAAGGTCTACACTACAAACAGAGGAACAAGAAATTGATTAATACGAACTAAATAATTATATTATTGGGCTTTCTTGCTTGCTTTTCATGGATATGCTCTTGCACCTGTTTCAACCTCATAAGTTAAACGATCTTTCTGTTGGTAGATTGATGTATTTTCTTCCAGCAGGATGGCATTAGAGGGAAACTTTTAGTATTCTATCATAATCCTTCATCCATAGAAAGTGATTCTGATATTTTCCATATTTTATAAAATTCGTTCATATTTTATATAGTTTTGTCTAATTTTTCACTTCTTTGTCTTTGAGGGAATATACTTACACTGCAGTTTTGATGACTGACTTTTATTTCTGTAATTTGTTTTATTCAACCGCGTCTCACTTTCCTGCATTAATGCACAGGTTTTGTTTAATAAAATGTAACTTGAGTTTATTCTACCTTAGTTTTACAGTTCGTGCAATAGTACCAAACATGTACTGATATCGGTGGAATTTCTTCTATCCTCGTCAAACCAAGGTAGGTAGACGATGTTCTATTGGCTGATTGTAAGTTACTATTTTTGATCTGAAAGGATACTTCTCCTATGCAATTACCATACCTTTTTTGTGAGAGCAGTAGATTGTAGATTTTACCGTTGGTATGTTTTATGTAAGCCTACTAGCAGGTGCCTGCAGCTTCGTCAGCGTTTATTAATTCCACTGCGTTAGATTTTCTATTTTTTTTGCTAGTTGTTTTACGTCGCACCGACACAGATAGGTCTTACGGCGACGATGGGACAGGAAAGGGCTAGGAGTGGGAAGGAAGCGGCCGTGGCCTTAATTAAGGTACATCCCCAGCATTTGCCTGGTGTGAAAATGGGAAACCACGGAAAACCATTTTCAGGGCTGCCGACAGTGGGATTCGAACCTACTATCTCCCGAATACTGGATACTGGCCGCACTTAAGCGACTGCAGCTATCGAGCTCGGTAGATTTTTCTAAACCTTTTAATTAAATGCAAAAGTAAAACTATATTTATTAACATACCGTAAATCGTTTTCACTTTTAATATTGGTCGTTTTATAATATTTTAATATTCCCCCTTTCAACCCCCTCCCGTAGGGGTGTCTTACCCTACAGTTTTCTTTCCCAAACAGTAAGTCATATGAGTATCATGTTTGGTTGAGAGCTATACCGGAATATGCACACGCAAATCCATTATCTTTGTCATTTTGGACATTCCTTTCACCCATTCTAACCCCCATCCAGATTGGGAATGAACTTTGGCTCAAACGGCATCCAGAGTGTCACGGTTCATCTCAGCTACCCCAAAGGCTATGAACTCTCCACTAATATCGGTAATTTTGGGGATTTTTACATTTCACTGCTTCCTTTAGGGGTGCTAGGTTTTTTTTGCCACTACAGTAATTTTTCTAGATATTAAGTTGTATGTGTATCTAGCTTGGTTGAGAGCTTTGCTGAAACAAACACACATAATCACCCGTATCTTTGTCATTTTCGACATTTTCTTTCTTCACTCCTTCTCACCCCCTATGCTATGGGGTCTGAACTTGGACTTTTAATTTTTATTTACCGTTTATATAAGAAGTAGCAGAAGAAGAAGAAAACATTAGAAGATAAGTTTTAAGAAACACATCATAATCTTTACACACTGTTGGTTAGGCAACTCGCTGATCAAACTTGTCATGTGGCTTACTTACCTTCCCCAATTTTTTTTATTTTTTTACCCTTCTCACCTCCTATGCCGAACTACAATCAGCTCTCGTTCAAACCACTTCCTAAACCCTTCCAAGGGTAATAAGAACAAATTGTGAAATTTTCAGTGAAATCGGTCCAGTAGTTTTTGAGTCCATTCGAGACATACAAACAAACAAACAAACAAACAAACAAACAAACAAACAAACAAACAAACAAACAAACAAACAAACATATATATAAATCTTTATTCATTGTCATGTAATGTGAAAAGATTATCGGTTGAAAATATTTTAACTATGTATTATCATATACTTTTATTCCAGGACACACAATATATTTCTATATGTTTCATTACTTCGCCTATGAATGGATTGAACAGTGAAACTTCGCTGAACTCCTTGTTTGATAGGTATTATTTTAAATAACTTCTATCTTAGTTCACCGAGCGTATTGGCCATGCGGTTAGCCTCACGCAACTGTGAGCTTGCATTCGAGAGATAGTGGGTTGGAACTCCTTGTCGGCAGTCCTGAAGATGGTTTTCCATTTTCACAGCAGGTTGTACCTTCATTAAGGCTACGATTGCTTCCTCGTTTTATTTCACGTAAGTCATGTAGGTTTGGAAACTTAAATTTATACTTTAATTTTTTACGGCAAGTGTAGCGCAGGAAGTGCCCCATTCTAAATGTGTTTCAACCATACGTCAAGTTTAAATTTCTCAAAAACATGTCATCTACTCGAATACAATTTTTTAACGCAATACACAATGGAATGTTTTATACATTGTTTTTTTTTTGCTAGTTGCTTTACGTCGCACCGACACAGATAGGTCTTATGGCGACGATGGGATAGGAAAGGCCTAGGAGTTGGAAGGAAGCGGCCGTGGCCTTAATTAAGGTGCAGCCCCAGCATTTGCCTGGTGTGAAAATGGGAAACCACGGAAAACCATCTTCAGGGCTGCCGATAGTGGGATTCGAACCTACTATCTCCCGGATGCAAGCTCACAGCCGCACGCCTCTACACGCACGACCAACTCGCCCGGTATATACATTGTTTATAAATTTCAGAATTTTATGTTCCGAGGAATAGAAGCTGTTATTAATTTTGTACGCCAACTTTTTCTCGGTTCAGGGTGGTTGGAAAATTGCGTTCTTGGTCGCGCTGTAATCTTTATACATCCAATGGTTATGCTGTATGTCTTTGAAATACGTAAATGAATTCAATTCCTTTATATCAGTTTGTATTTATATTAGATAGAATGACATGCATCACTGGCTGGCCGGTACAAGACGTTGCGGCGGCGGTTGATGCACTACCTCATTTCTATACATATTGGTAGGAGTACGTTATTTTTCAACCGTTTATACAACGGTTCTCAGCGCGCAACGGTTTCGGCGACAACCGTTGTCTAAAAGCTACTGCCTTACGCAGCACTATCATTTGATATCAGCCGAGAAAGCCTGGATGAACAAATTTTTTTTGTTTTTTTGTTCGGAGATGTTTTTAAATTTCATCGCATTCATATACGAGATTCTTAGGGAACATTTGGTTAATATGATCAATGCAAAAATTATACAAATGTTACCTCTGTGCTGTAACATTGTACGATATATAAGAGACTCTGAGATAACATTTGGTTAATATCATAAATGTCTGTCTGTCTGTTAGGTCATCAGCCCAGAGGCTGGTTGGATCCTCAAATAGCATCACCAAAGGCTATGCAGTTATAGCGGAACCACAAAAACCAATGGCAGTACCAAAATGAGGCGTACTAGGCAAGATGAGGAGTGAGGTAGTTTGCCATTGTTTTCCTCACTGGGCCGGACAGTGCTATTGTAGCACAACTAACCCTATGAGCAACACCTTTCATGACACTCAGACACACTGGTTGTGCTCTGAATGTCATTAATCAGCACGACCCATACCCCAGCAGTTTCCATATTGTCACAGCCATGGATGAGACTGGGACTTCAGTGGAAGCTACACTTTGCTCTGGCCTGTGCCAAGAGATGGATGCAAAAGTACTGTAACCATCAAGAAATGACAACGGGCAAAATATCATAAATACAGAAATTATATAAACACTACCTTTGAGCTGTAACATGGTGTAGAAAATTTGTAGTTAAGTGTTCAAGGATTACTGTGTGTTTGGAGAAGTGCTTCCGAGATGTGGCGGCATCTGTAGAGCAAGTCTAGAAGTACTTCAACATAAGAGGCGACGCTAGCGCTGGATATGAACGCAGCAGCATTGACCACGGAGAGAAATGTTGACGCCTCAGACCGCTTAGATTAAATCTCATCATGTCTAGTAGCCTAAACGCTGAGTACTAGGAATCAAACCGTCACGAGCCATGACCTTAGTGCGAGGCCACTTCAAACTGTTTTGTTATCTGAACTACGTGAAAGTTCAGTATCATTCTATGTATCACTTAGTTCACATTTGTAATCCACATGAAATAATATGCATGAAAACATAATGTTTCAGCCTCTGTGGTGTTATGGTTAGTCTGATTAGCTGCCACCCCTGGAGGCCCGGGTTCGATTCCCGGCCTTGCCACGAAATTTGTACGAGGTCTGGAACCGAGTCCACTCAGCCACGAGGGGTCAACTGAGTAGAGAGGAGGGTTCAATTCCCTCTCCAGCCATCCTAGAAGTGGTTTTCCGTGGTGCCGGCATGGTGCCTAACTTAAGGCCACGGCCGCTTCCTTCCCTCTTCCTTGCCATCCCTTCAATACTTCCCATCATCCCCCCCATGGCCCAGCATAGCAGGTGAGGCCCCACATGGGTGAGGTACCGGTCCTTATACTCAGTTGTATCCCCACGACTCAAAGTAGCATGCCACTGCCCTTGAGGCGGTAGAGGTGGGATCCCTTGCTGAGTCCGGGGGAAAAACCAACCCTGGTGAGTAAACAGATTAAAAACAAAGAGGTATATTACTATAATGGCAACCTGTTTCCAGTAAAAAAATGTCACGTCAGGAGACTGTAATAATAATAATAATAATAATAATAATAATAATAATAATAATAATAATAATAATAATAATAATAATAAACCCGTATACGGGACCTGCGCGTCTGTGAGGATTGGGCTCTACCTATGATGAATTCTAACGATGAAGACGGCAAACACACCCAGCCCCCGTGCCATCGGAATTAACCAGTAAAAGTTAAAACCCCGACCAAGTGGAGAATCGAACCCGGGAACCCCCGAAGCAAAGGCCAGCATGCTAACCATTTAGTAATGGAGCCGAACTAGGGATCATACTAATCAGGTCGTAGTCTACTATTAAGTCGATGAGCAAAGCAGAGCAATTAAAAATAGTTTTTACTATTTGACTGCGCCGCACGGATACACATAGTTTTTATGGAGACGATGTGATAGGAAAGGGATAGATGCGGGAAGGAAGTAGCCGCGACACTAATTACGGTACAGCCCCAGCATTTTCCTGGTGTGAAAATGGTAAATCACGGAAAACAATCTTCAGGGTTGCCGACAGTGGGGTTCGAACCACTACCTCCCGAGTATACAAGTTGAAAAGTACATGACCCAAAGCACGAAGCCACTCGCTCGGTAGTCATTTTCAAGTTTCCTTTCAGTATATTAGCCAGCTGCGTGACGCAGGGTTAGCCTGCCTGCCTTCTTACCTGGAAGTCTTAGGTTCGATTCCTGATCAATCCATGGGTTTCAATCCTGGACTAAGGGAAGGAATAGAGTTCACTCAGCCCCATGAGACCAACTGAGGAACTGTTGATACGAAGGCAGTGGAAGAGGTCAACAAAGTCGAGCAATACAGCTGAGGGTGTCGTAAAATTGACAACGCAGTTGACAACGTAGGACTCCAGCATCTGCAGGTTATCTGGCTGGGTAAAAGTCATCTTGTCAGGCTGAGGCCCTAATGGGTTGTTTCTCCCAGTAATGATTAATATATTGTAAGTCTCCCACTTAGTCCAGCTTCTTGGTATGGAGATAAGGTGAGATTAATTTGCATGGTATGTTTTCCTTTTAGGTCAGATGTCCTTCCTGTCACCAACCTCTCTTGAGGAGGTAATGAAGATGAAAGGAATAATTGAGAATAAGATTTAAGGAGGTGGAAGAAATCGGCTGTGGCTTATGAATATCAACTGTCACGGCATTTGCTTGGAAGTGAAAATGGCAAACCACAGAAAACCATTCTCAGGATAGCCGACGGTGAGCTTCGAACCCACTCGTCTCCCGAATAATAATAATAATAATAATAATAATAATAATAACAACAACTCGTAGCTAAAAGCTACCTTCTTCTTCTTCTTAATCTGTTTACCCTCCTGGGTTGGTTTTCCCTCGGACTCAGCGAGGGATCCCACCTCTATCGCCTCAAGGGCAGTTTCCTGGAGCGTGAGACTTTGGGTCGGTGGATACAACTGGGGAAAATGACTAGTATCTCGCCCAGGGGACCTCACCTGCTAAGCTGAACAGGGGCCTTGTCGGGGATGGGACGATTGGAAGGGATGGAGGAAGGAAGCAGCCGTGGCCTTAAGTAGGTACCATCCCGGATTTTGCCTGGAAGTGAAGTGGAATACCACGGAAAACCACTTCCAGAATGGCTGAGGTGGGAATCGAACCCCCCTCTACTCAGTTGTCCTCCCGAAGCTGAGTGGGCCCCGTTCCAGCGCTCGTAGCACTTTTCAAATTTCGTGACATAGCCGGGAATCGATCCCGGGCTTCCGGGGGTGGCAGCTAATCAGACTACCACTACACCACAGAGGGGAACTAAAAGCTATCTTACGGGAGATATTGGGTTGGAAACCCACCGTCGGCAAACTTAAAGATCTTCTGAGGTTTCCTGTTTTAATTCCAGCAAGTTCCGCCTCCTCAGCGTAACGATTAGCACTGTTAGCTGCCATCCTCGGAACTTCGGGTTCGAATCCCGGTACTTCCAGAAATTTAAGAATGGCAGGAGGGCTGGTATGTGGTTAAAATTGTACGTGCAGCTCTCCTCCATCGTTGGTGTGCCTGAAAGGAGTTGCGCTACCTCAGGATGAGGACACGAGTTTACGTATTTTTTTAATACCAAGCAACGTAAGAAGCAGCATTTTCTGCACTAATCTGCCTTAGTGTAACGTTAAAAGCAAAAATAATAAACATAGAGCAAGTGGCTGCTCGGTTTAAGTCACGTAGCCATCAGCTTCCATTCGGGAGATAGTGAGTTCGAGCACCACTCTCGGCAGCACTGAGGATGCTTTTCCGCGGTTTCCCATTTTCGTACTAAGGAAATGCTGGGGTTGTATCCTAATTAAGACCACGGTCACTTCCCTCCCACTCCAATATCATCGTCGCCATAATACCTATCTGTGTCGGTGCGATGTAAAACAAATAGCGCAAAAAGAAAAATATTAGGGGTATTGTTCGATAAATTTCCCAGTTCTTTGAAAATATTTAAGAAAAAGCTAGGTAAATAATTGATAAGGAATCTGCCACCTGGGCGACAGACCTAAATGCTGATTGATTGATTGACTGACTGACTGACTGACTGATTGATTGATTGATTGATTGATTGATTGATTGATTGATTGATTGATTGATTGATTGATTGATTGACAGTCGATGTTAACAATCTGTGCCATCGCTAATTCAAAGTCGGAATGAATGGCTTGGTTAATGATTTTATTCAGGCTGTTCTTCTCTCCAGGATGATAGTGTAAGTGCGGGGGATATAATGATGTAGAAGGAGAAAATGTGTTTTAAACTGACCTTTATAGGCGACAATGAGACATGGAAACAACTATCTTGAGTGTCTAAATCCTATCTCCTTTGTTCACGTTCTTGGAACTCGTCTTCTTTCTTCGCCTGAGTGTCACTTTTAAGATTCCTTTTCATTTCACTACGACCGCAACCAAGCCAAGTGTGAAGCTGCGAAGTGTTCACTTCGCCAACACCAGACCTCACCGATCTACTTTATGTAGCATGCCATGAATGGAAACAAATTATAACAAAAGACTCCTTCGTCTGTGGAAAAGGAACCACGACGTTAAAACACCACAAACACGAAACGTTTTTCAACATGTGAGGACTGAAATAATTTATAGTCGGGAATGTTTGCTAGCAGTTATTCTTCAGTAAAGGCTAGATTTCAGCTCAAAAGCATACACATGAAAGAAATAAAATAAATTATTTCTCTCTACAGAGAATTCACAATTCGCTAACAGGCCTTCCAACTGCTCCGAGGTAAAAGTCTCTTAAGACTTTTTGGTCAGTAATATACCGTGAATCAGAATATGTCTGATCGAACGAGTTGGCTGAGTAACGTAGGTAAGATCTTGTATATGGAAGATGATGAGTTCGAACCCTGCAGATGGTTATCCGTGGTTTCACACCAAGCAATTGCTGGGGCTGTCGGCTACTTTGTTGAATGATCAGCGTCGTATCCCTTGGTTCATAGGGCAACGGGTTCGATTCCAGGCCAAGTAGGGGATTTTAACCACGTCAAGTTAAAATTTCGTTATTCGGGAATATATGTTTGTGTTCTTCAGAATACACATCTACGTGTACAATGAACACTGCCCGACTCTAGTACTGGAAAGAAGGGGTGGGAGTGAAGGGGTAGTGTTGAAGGCCACTCCAATACCGAAAAGGAGGAAAAGGAGGGAAAGGAGTGAACGGGTAGTGCTAAGGGCACAGTGTGTTTATTGCTATACGTCCACCACTATGCCAATTTCAGTCACAACCGTCTTGTAGCGGGCTGTCCACCTGCATCAGTGCGTTAAGTGAGGAGGCTTTGTTTATATCGGGACACCATTTATGTGCATGCGTGTACATGCAACACATCAATCACACTATCATCCACTGCAGGAATACACATTAATGAATGCATCCCTCCACGTAGGTTGGCATCAGGAAGGCCATCGGACCGTTAAACTGAGCTTAATGTGCATTTGTGACGTCCTTACGTAATTGAAAAGAAAAGGCTAGGCAATAAGAAGACGTTGCTTGGGGTGATCCCTAATTAAGGTTACGGTCACTTTCTTATCAGCGAAAGCCCTGGTCTATCCCATTGTCGCCATAAGACGGTTTGAGTCTATATGACGTAAAACCAACAGACGAAAAGTATGTTTATCCATGATGCTTGTATGCTGGTACTTCTTTAACGCCGCACCTACACACACATACAGAAAGTCTTATGGCGACGATGGGACAGGAAAGGACTAGAGTGGAAAGGAAGTGAGTGTGTCTTAAGGTACAGCCTGATGTGAAAATGGGAAACCACGGAAAACCATCTTCAGGGCTGCCGACAGTGGAGTTCGAACCCACTATTTCCCAAATGCAAGATCACAGCTGCATGCCCCTAACCGCACTATCAACTCGCTTGTATGCTAGTGTGAGTGCAATATAGGAACTTGTCTATATGCTACGTACTACATAAGTATTCGCATGAAGTTGAGGCAGGAAAATTCGAGAAGCTAACACCAGACCTATTCTAGTCACTAAAACCAGCCCCAAATACATGGCAGGGCTGGAAATCGAACGCAGTCTAGAATTCAATAAGCTATTAATCATCACGGCTGTGAAGACTTCCAATTCATCGTAGAAAATGTTTCAGAAAAGTACCACAATTTATTTGATATGAAGAGAACTGCAGTGGAACATCAATATCTCGAATCACCTCGGGAGCTAAATTTTATTTCAAGTTATCGAAATTTCGATATTTAGAGAATCTCATTTTTGAGCATATATATCGCATAAGTGAATCATATGTATCTATGTATAATATTTTTACAGTACAGTGTTTTAAAAATATGCTAGAGTAGAACGCAGCCCGGAAGGCGGTTTCGTTGCGCAGGGAGAGACAGAAGTATGAGGTGCGGTGATGCCAATGTGGCTACTCATAATAGCATGTATGTGTAAACATTTTTCATCCAGTTATATCATATGTATCTACGGGCTTATACTAAATACAGTATTTTTACAGTATTTAAAAATATACTAACAAACTCGTATTTTACGGTATCGCTTTATTTATGACCCTTATTGAAGTACCATTTTAGAAAATAGAATTCAGTATAAACAGTAGTGAAACCAGAACCATACCTCCGTTAACACCTTTGGAAAAAATTCTTTAGTCTTTTCTCATTTTTACTGTTAACCTTCTTTTCTTCCACGTACTTTTCATCAACATTTAATGCTGTGAGGTTCGAATCCACGCATCCAAGATTCGTAAATGGAGCTTGTCATCCACGACTTCCGGGGTTCGTTTCGTACATAACCGGTAATGAATTCACATCCAAAAAGCGACGAATCTTCGGCGATTTTCCGATCACTTGAAGTTTGTTTTTTCGGTTCCCCTCATATTAGCTCCCAGCATCATTGTAACCCTATCTTTACATGGGAACCGTTCCTCACAAACTATAAAATGCAGAGTCAATGTTGTATAATATTCGAGTTACAGAGTATTTTTTGCTTCAAGGGAGGAAACGTTTGCTTCGAGAAATCGAGAAATTCGTATAATCGAATTTCGAGCAATAGAGAAATAAATACACGTGAAGAATAGGACAGACGACCGAGAAATTGAAGCTACTTCGAGATACTGAAAATTTGAGTAATGGAGGTTCGAGATATCGAGGTTCGACTGTAATTTAAATTTCGAACATTCTCTCAAGCTAAATACGAGGGTTGGGGCATAAGTCATTGCAAATATCTTTTCCCCTCACATTTTCACGGTGCTACCAGTGCCCTGGAAAGCATGACACTCATAGTACATGTGCACAGCACGAGATGGTGGTGTACTGGACACGTACCACTCACAAGGCGATGGGACTATAATAGTGAGTCAGGCTCCGTGCATAATGGATGTGACAAGGAGAGAACATCGTGAGAAGTAATGGAACACCCGCCATGGTCACCGGACTTGACTCCGTGCGATTTTGATTTCAGATACGGTTTGGGGCACCAGAGGACATTGATAACGCTGTGAAACATGATATTGCAAAATTCACATATGGCGAGGCGACTGGTACCCGACATCACTGGCAACGAGTTGTCGATAATCTAGGGGAGTACTATGAGGGTTTACCGTAAAGGTTACTCTACTGTCTGAGAGTGAACATGGTGTAGGACAAGTAATTCCTGGCTGACTGTTTCGTCACTTTGTATCCTACACCTGGTAAACACACTCGGTAGTATTCACACATTCCCTTGCACCTTACGCTCTCCACTGACATCTGCGTTATTTCCATTTGTCTGGTAGGTCGCGCATCCGTGCCAATAAAAATAGTTGCAATGATTTATGCCCCAACCCTCGTAATAATAATGGCATGTGGCGTCCGGAGAGGCCTGGTGCATGTCTTTCAAGTTGACGCCGTATCGGCGACCTGCATGTCTGTCAGGATGGGGCCCTAAATAAGATGAATTTTACCTGGCGAGTTGGCCGTGCGGTTAATGGCTGTTAGCTTGCTTCGAGGAGATATAGGATTCGAATCCCACTGCCAGCAGCCCTGAAGATGGTTTTTCTTGGTTTCCCATTTTCACACTACGCAAATGCTGGGGCTGTACGTTAATTAAGGCCATGGCCGCTTCCTTCCAACTCCTAGGCCTTTCCTAACCCATCGTCACCTATCTGTGTCGGTGCGACGTGAAGCCACTACCAAAAAAGATGAATGTTGTTGCTGAATACAGCACAAATACTCAGCCCCTAGCCAGAGGAAATAACTAATGAATGTTAAAATCCCCATCCCGCCCGGAAATCGAACTCGTGACTCCTTGCACCAAAGGTCTTCATGCTAAAAATTGAGCCTGACTCTCTAAAACTGAACCCACAGTTTGGAAAATTTCCGCAAAGTGTGCTAGGAAATTCACCAAATCTAGTGACAGTCTCGAAAATCTCATAGAGTTCTTAGTTCGTGTGAGACTTTTAATGATGACTGGCGTTTCACCAGCAAGTGTAGGTAGCGACTTCGGCGTAAGTGATCTGGCCACTCGGAATGTCAGTCACCATTAAAAGTTCTACACAACAGCACGACTCGAAAGACTACAAAAGCGATATCATTATTTCGCTGTTAATACCTACATCAATACATTAATCGGTCAGCTGATGTCACTGGCTGTAAGTATTTCTTATAAGCCTTAATTCACGCTACTCGCTTCCAGTACAACAAGATTCGAAGGAAACATTTTTGCAACAAACAGAAGTCGATGCTGAAACATAAGTAAACAAATTCTGGATTTTTGAGATTGAGTGTCCTTAATAGTGAGTAATGTGTGGCTCAGGATTTAATGTTGTAAAGAGACAAAAAGAAAAGTTGCTATTAGTGCAAATTCAGAAATGTAATGTCATTTTAAGATGCCACACCGGAGGCCCGGGTTCGATTCCCAGCTCCGCCACGAAATTTAAAACGTGGTACGAGGGTTGGAACGGGGTCCACTCAACCTCGGGAGGTCGACTGAGTAACGGTGGGTTCGATTCCCGCCTAAATCATCCTCGAAGTGGTTTCCCGTGGTTTTCCATTTCTCCTCCAGGCAAATGCCGATATGATACCTAACTTAAGGCCGCTTCCTTCTCTCTTCCTTGTCTAACCCTCCCGAAATTCCCATACCCCCACAAGGCCGCTGTTCAGCATAGCAAGCGAGGCGAGGATCTGGTCCTTCTTACCAGTTGTATCCCCGACCAAAATTCTGGCACTGCCCTTGAGGCGTTGGAGGTGAGATCTCTCGCTTAGTCCGAAGGAAAAACCAACTCGGGAGGGTAAGCAGAGTAAGAAAGGAGAAATAATATCAGTCTATAAAACTTTAAATAGAAAAAATCACATACTGTACGTAATAACAACCGAGCTCGATAGCTACAGTCGCTTAAGTGCGGCCAGTATCCAGTAATCGGGAGATAGTGGGTTCGAGCCCCACTGTCGGCAGCCCTGAAGGTGGTTTTCCGTGGTTTCCCATTTTCACACCAGGCAAATGCCGGGGCTGTACCTTAATTAAGGTGTCGATGCGACGTAAAGCAAATAGCAAAAAAAAAAAAAAAGATATGTAGTAACACGTCGATTGTGAGACGAACGATAATCCACGATGTAGCATATACTGTGACAGATGCAAAAATTTGATATCCAAATGTTAAGATAAAAAACAAAAAGTACATTTAAGGGTAAAAGTATTCATAATGCTATACGCCGAGGTTATGAATCCATTATGTGATCTGGCGAACTGACAGGCTAAACGGCCGTGCCACGTTATCCTTAACATCAGATGAAGCACATAACAGCTGTTCACGATCATGATTCTTCTTTTCATCTCCCTAGAGATTGCTCATCCTCCAAATACGGTCACCAATTACTGGTAAACTCGTTATCACAATGACATGTTGTGGCCCAGTTCGTATTGCTTGGTGAGGTCACGAGCCGGATGGCCATTAGCAGCTAGAATAACAACAGTGTATTGTTTACATCGCGGGTCGAGGCACCGCAGGAGGGACTCAGGGTCAGCGCTCATACTCCTATACCATTACATACATGACTGGTTGACGTGAGAACATTTCTAGAGTGAATAACAAGAGCTAAGACGATATTTTGCTTTCATTCCTGGCGTATATAGACAGGTTCTTAAAAGAAGGAAAAGAAAATCCACAGTACTAGCTCTCCAGGCAAGCAACTCGGTGTTGAAAACATCCTAGGGATATGAGCTACGAATTTATGTAAATAAAATATAATTAAGTATGAGAATATATTCTTTATTTATTCCTAAAAATTATCGTTATCCGGGCGATTAGATTAGAAGTTTGCCTTTTTCTACCACAACGAGCGCTAATGTGGGTCAGTGCAGAGTTTCACTTAGGCCCTTATAACTACCGTACATTCGGTGTGGATAATTTTCAAATAATAAAAATCGCCTGAGGGTATTGAACCAAGGAATACATTATAGAAATAATTATATAAATAAGTTAATTAGGCTAGGATTTGAATAGAAAAGAAGAGTGAAGATACAAGCGATATTAGGCTGTTTCTTCCAAAATGTATTTAGGCCGAGAGTGATTTTCGAAATTTTTGATTTTAGATTAACAGAGCTATCGAAGTCTCACAAATTGAAACACCTTTCCGGGCTCTTTAGCCCTTCAACTTTCGGTACAAATGAGGAAATTGCTTAATTTTACGTTTTTTGTAGTGTGGGGACCTCTATTTTGTGTTTTAAAAAAGTTTCTAACATAAAAAAAGAAAATAATGCTCTTTATTTGACGTCCCACTAACTACTTTTACCGTTTTTGGATATACCGAGGTACCGGAATTTTGTACTGCAGGAGTTTTGGTACGTACCAGTAAACCTACCGACAAGAGGCTGACCTATTTGAGCACCTTCAAATACCACTGGACTAAACCAGGATCGAACCTGACAGGTAGGGATTAGAAGGCCACTGCCTCAACCGCCTGTGCCACTCAGCCCAGCCTTTAATATTTTCCCGGAGTATTACGCCATGTTGACATTTTAAATGTATCGATATTTCAACTGCGCTTTGGTAGCCCTTGTCAAGACTAAATTGGTTTGCTTTTAAAGGGTAAATCAAAAGTTACTCAGAAACAGAAGCAGCCCATAAAGGGGTCAAATACAACAACTTTCGAATATAAACGCATAGTATGAGAAAATGGCACCTTGTTAGAATAAACGTGTTCTTCTTTTTCCCTTTTTCTAGTGCTTTTCCCACAACTGCGGGGCCGTAGGTGTGAATTGTTTTCGACATGTGGATTTAGCCCTGTTTCACTGACGGATGCCCTTCCTGAAGTGATGTAGTCACTATTGCGCGTTCGTGTGGTGGATGGTAGTGTGGCATGTTGTCTGAATATGAAGAGGAGAGTGTTGGGACAGTCATAAACAATTAGCCAAAATAATTCATCAGATACGATTAAAATCCCCGACCTGACCGGCAATCGAACCCGGGACTCTCTGAACCGAAGGCCTCAAACGCTGCCCATTCAGCCAAGGAGATGAACTTGTTAAAATAAGTAACACTTTATAAATCATTCTACGGCTCTTGGATGTCTCTAGGGTCGACATGACAGCTACCAAATTAGTTGGCTAATATTATGTGGTTGGAGTGACGACACCTCCAAACGTACGGTATTACTCATCTCTTACAAATAGGTTCACGGCCTCTCATATAACACAGATCTCCGAGCATTATCACGAGACAAAATGAAAGACGCCTCAACAATATTATTATTCCTTTCCTTCTTTCTTTCTTTCTTTCTTTCTTTCTTTCTTTCTTTCTTTCTTTCTTTCTTTCTTTCTTTCTCTTTTTTACTTCTTAATCCATTTACCCTCCAGGGTTGGCTTTTCCCTCGGACTCAGTGAGGGATCCCTTAAGGGCATTGTCTTCGAGTGTGAGACTTTGGGTTGGGGATACAACTGAGTAGGAGGACCAGTATCTCGCCCAGGGGCCTTGTGAGGGGATGGGAAGTTCAGAAGGATAGACAAGGAAGAGAGAAGGAATCGGCCGTGGCTTTAAATTAGGTACCATCCCGGCATTATCCTGAAGGACAAGTGGTAAACCACGGAAAACCACTTCGGGGATTGCTGAGGTGGGAATCGAACCCCCTCTACTCAGTTGACCCCAGGAGCTTGAGTGGACCCGGTTGTGCCCCTCATACCACTTTTCAAATTTCGTGGCAGAGCCGGGAATCGAACTCGGTCCTCCGGTGGTGGCAGCTAATCACACTAACTACTACACCACAGAGGCGGACCTCAACAATCAGAGCAGGTATAAATCAATAAAAAAACCGGGAGTCGATGACGAAGCTTCCGGCTAAAAGGCAGAACCGCAACTCCTACATCATGGAACGAACTCTCCAGCGTTCACTAAAAATCAGCAGGTTTCTCACGTTCTTATTGGTTTATCTCACTGCTGTATCAGTGTTCTATAGCTTGTGAAACACGGTGGGCATATCTCCAAAGAAGAGATGTAATTTCACTCTGAACTCTTGGGTTTAGTTTATGAGTGTCTCACTGACATTAGAGAAACATCTATTTCACCGGAATCGATACAGTTAAGAGTCATCTGTTCAGTTAAAGTCGCTGGTCACGAGAGACTGGCTATAAATAAGCTGGTGGGAGGGCAAATGCGAAACATTTTATCATATATATCAAATGTGGAATTCTGCAGCTGTTCCTGGCGCCCATGTGTTACCACGAGGAAATATTGCGTGACATTCCGGCATTAAAACTTGGTTTCATCCCACCACCTTTTCATAACAAGAGAATTCTCTGTAATAACATAGTGATCAATCTCGCATGTAAACTGTCATGTGAAACGTCTTAAGGATACTCGTGTATCTTGGGAGTATCTGTTTAGGAAAATATATTTCACGCAAAGACGTGTAACTAGATGAATTTATAACTGCTAGGTTCTGTAGTCCATCTAAAACAAATTTATGACTTAATAAAATCTATAAAATACCTGAAAAAGAAACAACGAAATTAAAATTATAAATAAAATTGATAAAAGTTCATTAAGTTGTTTCTTCTTCTATTTCGGAAATATTTAAGATTTCTCTTTTGCACGATAACAATAAATTATTGTGTCGAGCATACGGTACCAAAGGGGAGTTCGAGATCATTCTTCTTCTTCTTGTTATTATTATATATTTTATTATTTTATTACAAGTATTAAATTTCATCTTTATCCTTGTTGGAGTTGTTATATATAACAAATTCCTACTTGTACGTTTGGGAAGTTCCACCACTCCATCACTTTAAAATTTCACGATTTTCTTAGATTACAATAACACTGATTATTTTTAAATTTTATGTTGGTACATGTTTCGTTTTACAACATCTTTGTCGTGATCTTGAATGATAATACACACAAAACTACAAGTAACGTAGGTCAACCACAATATTAAAAATACCGGGCGAGTTGGCCGTGCGCGTAGAGGCGCGCGGCTGTGAGCTTGCATCCGGGAGATAGTAGGTTCGAATCCCACTATCGGCAGACCTGAAGATGGTTTTCCGTGGTTTCCCATTTTCACACCAGGCAAATGCTGGGGCTGTACCTTAATTAAGGCCACGGCCGGTTCCTTCCAACTCCTAGGCCTTTCCTCTCCCATCGTCGCCATAAGACCTATCTGTGTCGGTGCGACGTAAAGCCCCTAGCAAAAAAAATATTAAAAATAACTTCTACTTGACTAAATCAAAGGCTTAAATGTCTAGTTTTTTTGGCTATTTGCTAGGAGTGAGAAGGAAGCGGCCTTGGCCTTAATTAAGGTACAGCTCCGGCATTTGCCTGGTGTGAAAATGGGAAACCACGGAAAACCATCTTCAGGGCTGCCGACCGTTGGTTTCGAACCCACTATCTCCCGAATACTGGATACTGATCGCACTTAAGCGACTGCAGCTATCGAGCTCGGTGGTTAAATATCTAAAGAGTCAATGGTTTTCTCTTGATTGTCACTGTTTGGCACCTCTTGATGTAATAGATGTGTTCATGAAAAGCCACTTAACAACTATCCTAAAATAAAGGAATCTTAAAATTTCTTAATTGAGAATTAAAACAATAGTGTGTAGATATGTAAGTTCTTGTGACATTCAACCTTGATGTGATGGAATGGGGTATTTTCTTGCCAGATGTATTGAACTAGGCCTAATTGTGTTCAAGATGGGAAGCAACTCTTTGTAATGTGGTTGCATCCAAATCTGGAAAGGAGAACGAATTTTTGGAGCTTGATAGCGAAAGTGATTTAGCTGTCGTGTTTACAAATACTTCGCATTTACTCACCATCACTCACCAGCCACTCTTAACAATTTCTTAGGGTCACTATTTCGTATGGATTTAACCCAGTTTTATGACCGAGTCCCCTTCAAAACTCTAAACTTATTGGAGTGGTGTTTTCTCCATTGTGTGTTTCTGTGGTGGTTAGTAGTGTGGTGTGTTGTGTGTAGATAGGTATACTAATGTGAACAGGTAACCGTGTCCCCGAGCTCGAGGAATTAACCAAAGGCAGTTCAAATGGAACGAATCATAGTTACGTTTACCACAAAAGAAAGAGAATACTAAAATGAAAATCCTCAGCATAATGCTCACCTGATGAGAATCGTAGCAAAATGGTTGAGAAACTGCATTTTTCTCAGTACGAGTGATTAAACTTAATCGAATAAAAGCGATGCTTCAGAAATATGTTGAGCAGGTGCGGCGCTTCTGTTTGTTCAGTGGTTCAGTGAACCCCTAAAAATAGATAACTCTAGTAAAATGGTTTATCAAAGGAATATTCCTTTTAGCTCTGTATATTTGTGCACGTAGCGATAATTTTGACATCAACACTGGAATGCTCTCCAGAAACAGCGAAGAGGTTCGATTTCTGTACTGAAGGCGCGGGGCTGTGCGAGGAAAGGCGTGGGTCTATGAGAAACAAGGAGGGGAGGGCGAAACCATAGCCCACGTATGGAGAGTGAATGGAGCAGCGGTAGACGAGAACTATATCAGGGAGCCCCAAAATTAGCCGAAGCACTGTCTAAAAGCAAGCAGTAAAGAAATTGATTTATGTGATAGGTTTTAAAGGATTTTAATTTCATGATTTTGAAGTAGAATTGCCACATTACTCCATTTCACTGTAAGCTTCGCTGTTATCGAAGTCAGTCGGAATCCTTGATAATGCCGAGCGCAGTCTTCGGTGAAACGTCAGGACAATCACATGAACCTGGACCACTGCCTATAAGCCCCGGAAAAACTGAACATGATTGATAACGCCGGCCGTGGAAGACTCAATGGCTATATATGTATGATTTTGAGTTTTTCATAGTTAACCGCATTTAACCAAACTATTTTGGCAACTCCACTTTGCATAGCATTAATGGACGTACGTATCCTAAGTTTGTATGATTAATGAAATCTTCTAATTAGTAATTTTCTGAAATGAATACAGCACATTACGTCAAGACAAGAGCATGAATAGCAGTAGTCTGCCTAAGACGTTGCTGAAGCAGTTATTTCAACGCCAGCACTGGCTTCAACATCGGTCGAAACTGGATCAGCTGCTCTCTCATTCACTTCTCATTGTTTTGGTAACTTCTTCGACCTGTAGCTGTGTGTCTTCAAAGGAAAGTCACGTTGCTTGCTAATCAAGCAATGCCACTATTGTACATTTATGTAAACATTAAGCAATAGTATGATTCCTTGGCTTAATGATCGTGACCTTCAGTTCAGACGGTCCCAGGTTCGATTAGCGAACGGTTCGGGAATTTTAATCGCGTCTGATTAATTCTTCTGGCTCGAGGACTGGCCGTTGGTGTTTGTCCCAACACTCTACTCTTCACATTCAGCCATAGTGATTACAACCCTCCAAATAGGGTTTATGTCAGAAAGGGCATCCAGCCATAAAACAGGGCCGAGTCTGCATGTGCGATACAGTTCGCGCCCTGCGAATAATAATAATAATAATAATAATAATAATAATAATAATAATAATAATAATAATAATAATAATAGTAATAATAATAAAATTAAGTAAGAATACATTTGAACAAGTTATTTTTCAAAGTAGTGGACCTTCTGATGTTTTATCCATGCACCCCACTAATGATGAGGAACTGATTGTTTAAAGAAAGTGCTTCTTATGTACGGCATGGAAAACTGTAAATTTAGAGCGTTCGAAGTTAGACCGGGACACTTTTCACAAAGTGAAGTATTATGCTGTACTGTAGAATGGTGGTCTAAACTGGACAAGGAAAACACCAACGGGGCTGTATCGAATTCAAGCTGTAATAATAACAATGTTATTGATTTTACGTCCGAGTAACTACTTTTGCACCGAGCTCGATAGTTGCAGTCGCTTAAGTGCGGCCAGTATCCAGTATTCGGGAGATAGTGGGTTCGAACCCTACTGTCAACAGCCCTGAAGATGGTTTTCCGTGGTTTCCCATTTTCACATCAGGCAAATGCTGGGGCTGTACCTTAATTAAGGCCACGGCCGCTTCCTCCCCAGTCCTAGCCCTTTCCTCTCCCATCGTCACCATAAGACATATCTGTGTCGGTGCGACGTAAAGCCAATAGCAAGAAAACTACTTTGGCGGTTTCCGGAGAAGCCGATGTGCCAGAATTTAGTCCCGCTTGATTTAGTTTATATGCAAGTAAATCTACCGACACGAGGCTGACATATTTGAGCACCTTCAAATACCATCAGACTGAGCAAGGATCGAACGTGCCAATTGGGGTCAGAACGCCAGCGCTTCAACCGTCTGAGCCACTCAGCCAGGCTCTCAGGTTTTCACGTAGAATATTTACCGCGTGATAGGTATTGTCAAAATATAAGATCCTAATTAAAACATATCGACATATCTTAAAGACAAAGCGAATGTGAAATGGCTCTGTGAAATGAGAAATAACATAAATATCGCCGTTGTGCCTCGAAGTGACAATGTTGATGGGATAAATACTGACCCGCAGCACACGTGTCACTTAGATGTAGTTCATGTGCAATACTGCAACGATGATATGGAGACAGATCGATGTGATCATTACGGGTGAAAGTTACATATACCGAGTGCCACACGTAAGAGTCATTAGGAACCTTTTCTCTGGTGTTCCGGAAGTTAAGTTCACTTTCGTTTCAGCAATGTGCTGGGCATCAAGTAGGCTACGTCATGTGGCATCCAGCATCAACGGAAAACGCCAATTCGATTCTCGCTGAGAACAAAATGAAGTGCGATTTTATCTACGTATTCGATAGATCAGCCTGTTATTCGTCTAGTGCAGTATTACGTTCAAGAATATTTATTGATGGTGACAGTACACGCATTCACAGAAATGGTGTTCCGATATAAACAAAGTATTGTGTCACCTCACCTTCTCGCTTAACTCATTGCTACAAGTAGACAGCCCGCTACAAGACTGCTGTGATTGAAATGGGTACAGTGGTGTTGTATAGCAATACACGCACTGCGCCTTCAGCACGACCCTTTCACTCCCTTCCCCTCCTTTTCAGTACTGGAGTAACCTTCAACATTACCCGTTCACTCCCCGCCCTCCCTTCTTTTCAATACAGGAGTGGGTCAGTGTTGAATGTTTATGTCATGACACCATTTCTGTGCACGCGTGTACAGTATGTCAGAGTAGTGGTAGCGTCAATAGACGCACTTCACCATCATCAGAGTAATCAGTATCTACATCTAAGAGTTTCAAATCTTTTTCTATCACTGCGATAGTGAATGTGTTCGGTTGGGACTCCAGTAGCGTAAAAATCACCTCACGACTGTTAACGCACTCCCAGTAACCCGTATGACGCTCGGAATTGGTGAATTTAAACCTTTCAGAATTCTGACAAGCCGTTCTATCCTCATGAATGCGTTGCGATAATTTTGAAGCCATGCATTCTACATATGCCAAGGTATTTTGCAGAAAGGAAGAAACGTTTCAAATTTCTTTGCACTACAAACCAATGTTCTCTATTAACGTCCGCCTCTGTGGTGTAGTCCGGCTCAATGGCTAAATGGTTAGCGTGCTGGCCTTTGGTTACAGGGGTCCCGGGTTCGATTCCCGGCAGGGACGGGAATTTTGACACCGGGGACTGGCTGTATGTGTCGTCTTCATCATCATTCCATCCTCATCACAACGCACAGTTCCCCTACGGGCCTTCAAATCAAAAGACCTGCACCAGGCAAGCCGAACTTCTCCTCGGACAGTCCCGGCACTAAAAGCCATACGCCATTTCATTTCAGTTGTGTAGTGGTTAGTGTGATTAGGTGCAACCCCGGAGGCCCAGGTTCCATTCCCGATTCTGCCACGAAATTTGAAAATTTGTACGAGGGCTGGAACTGGGTCACTCAGCCTCGAGAAGTCAGCTGAGTGAGGTAGTTCGATTCCCACCTCAGCACTCCTCGAAGTAGTTTTTCATGGTTTCTCACTTCTCCTCCAGGCAAAAGCCGGGATGGTACGTAAGTTAAGGTCACGGCCGTTTCCTTCCCTCTTCCTTGTCTATCCGTTTCGATAGTAGATGAGGCCGCCTGGGCGAGGCACTGGTCCTTCTCACCTGTTGTATCCCCACCGACCCAAAGTCTCACACACCAGGACACTGCCCTTGAGGTGGTAGAGGTGAGATCCCTCACTGAGTTCGAGGGAAATACCAACCCTGGAGGGTAAACGGATTAAGAATGAAAAAAATAAGAAACTATTCTATTAACATGGTATTGTTTTGGACTGGTGATCTATCTGGAATTAGCGTGGGCACAAAACCAAGACCGTGGTAAGCATGGCAACCAGCGCTCGTCATCAATGCTAAATTTTCGACATCATCTTCCACACGTTATTACCGTCTGTCAGAACTTCTCCTTCTTAACACAGCAGGTACAAATAATGCCATGATTTAAACGAGTTTCCACCGTTTATGACGCATCCGCATCCCAGGATAGTGGGTTCATACCCGCCAGAGGTCATCGGACATTTGAAGGGTGGAAAAAACTCTATGTGACACTCCATGTCGTAAGATGTCGGCAAGTAAAACATGTCGGGTGACACTCTTGATGTTTACCCGACAAAATTCACATATAATCTCCGCCATAGACGCCCAAGAGAGGTTCGGTTTACTCTGCCATCTAGCAGGTGAAGAGTAAAACAGAAAGTCGAAACTGATGACCAGACTGCTAGATGGTATGAAATTAAAAACTGTCAGCGTACGTTACTTGAGAACGTACGTTATTATTATTATTATTATTATTATTATTATTATTATTATTATTATTGTTACCGTGTTTTTGTGGTAGTTAGAGGTGAAAGAAGGTGCGGGGTGGTGAACAGGTCTCAAGCTACGAAAGTAAAATTAATTTAAAATTTAACAAGGTTATATTTTCTTTTCAAACTCAGAAATAACAAGAATGGCAGGTACAGAGTAGCAAGGCAACAAAGAGCAACAATAGTATTTACAGGTTTTGGGCTTCGGGCCCCGAACTTCCAATTCTCGAGCAGTTAGCCCGAATTTACATGTACATAAGGTTTAGCAAAGAGGCAGAAAACCCCAATCATGCCCAGGAGCACTTGCTCCGAATTACACAGTAATACCTCCTAGAGGCACGCAGAAACAAATTGCAAAACAGCGATCCGCTCTCAAGGTTTTAAGCCTATCACAAGGCCACACCTAACTCTACTTTCAAGCTGTCCTCTAAGGACGTAAGCACAGGGGTAAAATACCCAACCTACTGAGGTCTATTAAGCGATAAAAGGATAATTACATGACCTCTAAAATAACAATTTGAGAGGAGGCGATCTGCACTCCTAATGTATTTGTTTCCAAAACCTAATTTGGCTCTAGGCCACTGATGCAAGGGCTAATCCCATACTAAAGAGGTGACTTTAGAAAGAAACAAATTTACATAATGTTAAGGAAGAATAGGTTGAGAAAATAAGTTCACCTCAAAACAATATGAGTGGGAGCTCGAGAGGGTTAAGCACTCTCTATCCCAATATGTAGTTTAAAAGATAGAATAGATACAAGTTTCTTTACATTTTAAGGAAGGTTACATAATGGAAAAACTTCGGACCCGCCCCGAGAGTTAAACTGCTGAGCAAGCAAGAAAAGAAGTAATTAATCGGCCATTACCTGGTTGTTGACTGCCGCCGAAGAAAGAGGCGCTTCCCGCCCCCTGCTATGTACTTTACACACGAAAAGATGGAACAGAAGTGGCGCAGAGACCCTAAACTCAGCAGTTTATATACTCTCGCGGAAAGTTCGAGGCGTTTGAGGAAGGAAAACACCCGCCCACAATCTTTTATTGGTGGTTAAAGAAAACCCCTACACAAGTTGAAGAAGAAACACATCATAGGTGGAAAATTAATTTAAGAAATTCGGGATTGGCTAAATTCAAAACAAGGGGAAAGAAAGGGTTAATATTGCCAACTTAAACAATGACTGAAGGAAATTTAGCAAAGAACAAACTTTTGAAATTAAATTTTCTCCAAAAAAAAAAAAAAAACAGTGTTTTCACTCCGCACTAGGGTGCACTATTGTTGATCTTCAGTAGTGTCCTCTAGAAGAGAAAGTTCACACTTCTTACTACAAGCAAAACAAAAATACGCCGAAAATGACACAGTTCAAAAACTCCAAAATTTCCAGGTAGTGACATCTTCTAAGAAAGTAGAAAATTAATATCGTAGATAAAGTTCAGACTTCCTCCAGCAGAGGAGTTTCAACTGGCGCAAATTTTAAATAAGCGGCGTGGAGGTGTACCGCCCGGTACAATTATTATTATTATTATTATTATTATTATTATTATTATTATTATTATTATTATTGTTGTTGTTGTTGTACCGGATGTGCAACTTCTCCGTGCATTTGATCTGAGCGCCATTTAGACGCCCATCTGTGGTGTAAACCCTGAACTGTGAATTGGAAGAAGTTTGGAACTTTAATATTCAGATGTCTCTACTGTCGACTATGTGCCCCCTCTGGTGGGAGGACAGACGGCAACAAGACAATTACGTCATAGTATGAAATAAAACGTTTTCTTTCTTGTAACGCACACCGATCCTGGTATGATTCCGAAACTATGGACGTACTCTACGTCGTAAAGCAGTTTTACGTAGTATCTAAGCCACTTGGCGTGAATTCCTTTTAAAATTACTACATGCATAGGCTGGGTTTCGAACAACAGCCGTTTCGGTAAGATACCAGTGTGTATGCCACTCACCTACCACGTCCCCGAAAATGGACATTATAACCTATCGATTCGGCAATTGAACGACGTGACTATTAGACTCCGGGTAGTAGGGTAAAGGGAGGTATGTTCGTGATAAATCTTCGAACAACTACATCACGTGTCCGCTAAACCGATGAAGACCAATGCAGGTAGCTAGAGACATCTGTTGAGAACTCAGTGAACTATTGGTAATGTTGAAATATTTAGTCTGCAACTAGTAAGTGTCCGCGGCTTCGCCTGCCTTTATTAATTCAACCGCGTTAGATTTTTCTAAACCGTTTAATTGAATGCAAAAGGAAAAATATATTTATTAACACACATTGTTTACATTTTTAATATTTGTCGTTTTCTATTATTTTAATATTTCATCCCCTTTCAACCCCAGCACTAGGGGTGTCTTAACCTACATTTTCTTTCCCAAACAGTAAGTCATATGAGTATCATGTTTGGTTGAGAGCTATGCTGAACCATACACACACAATCACCCGTAATCTCTGTAATTTTCGATATTTCCTTTCTTCACTCCTTCTCACCCCGTATGCCATGGGGACTGAATTGAGACTTTTCATTTTTTATATACCGTTTATAGAAGAAGATAAGTTTTAAGAAACAACACATAATCTTTATATACTGTTTGTTAGGCAACCCGCTGCTCAGACTTGTCATGCGGTTTACTTAACTTCCCCTATTTTCTTTCTTTTTTTACCGTTCTAACAGCTATGCTGAACTACCCAGCAGATTCCGTTGAAACCACTTCCTAAAACCTCCCAGGGGTAATAAGACCAAATTGTGAAGTTTTCAGCGAAATCGGTCCAGTAGTATTTGAGTCCATTCGAGACATGCATACCAACAATCATTCATTGATATATACTGTGTATATAGGTAGAAAAGATAGATTAGATATATAGATAGATATATAGATAGATAGATAGGGAAGTTTATGATACTTATTCCAAGATATATCACGAACTTTCCTGTATCACGTATATACCTTCCTTCATCATAATTAGACTGCTCATCTGATCAACATTTTGCGTGTCGTCGAAAAATAACACATACAGTATTTCTAAAACTGTACAAGTTAGTACTTTTAAATTTTCAGACCGACTTACCAGAGTTACATTTGTCTCTCCATAGTGATTGATGGCCACAGGTTGCACTTTCAATGTCATTACTGGACAATCGACATGACGGTCTCCCTAGAATTCACGGTACTTCCCCTAACACCCGTAATATTCATCTCGATCTTCGATTTTACACGATGTGTACATTTCTTCTTACAGATAGAAAAATACAGAATCCGTAGGTCTGAAATTATCCTCAATAGATGGCCCGCTCTTCGGTAAAGCATTATTATTAGCCAATGTTCAATTGTCAGGAATCGACACAATTTGTAAAATCATTGCTTATAGAACGCACTGATGTAAGATCCTTCCATTATATATCAATAGATGCATAGATCTTCGGGCTGAGCAGCGTTCGGTTGGTAGGCCATGGCCCTTTGGGGATGTTGCACCATGGGGTATGGGTAAATGACGCATACGAGCAGTACTGTGCCTTGCGTGTTCCCCTACGGTCTGCAGCCCTAAGTAAAGTGAGATGCTCGAGTACTGTACTCGTGTACGGTTTACCACGCAAAGGAGAATTGTATTTTATTTTAAATGGACGGTGTAAGGTGTATCCCTTTCAGTAATAATAAATAATAATAATAATAATAATAATAATAATGTCCATGAGGGTAATTGTTACAACTTGATTCCATGGCCAGTGAAAGAGAGAATTTTGGTCTGCAGATTATCTTTGAACTAAGACTAATCTACGAACTAATGAGAGCCATTTCTTCAGTTTGCTGTTCTTATTTACTTTCTCTCGTTGCACGATCATTGACCGACGTCTGTACATGCAGTAGGTGTAACCTAATACAGACCGAAAAAATGTAACGGTAAAAATTCATCCGAAGAAAGAAGCTGGTATCTGTGCGAGTTTCCATAAAATTGCTTCAGGTGCCAACCTGACTAATCCTTCTCCTTAACAATTTGAAGACAACATTTACATGAGTCTACTAGTAGGCGCTCGACCACTAATCGCTGTAAACCAGCACTGATCTAGCTCAGATTAGATACACTTTAATCTCGGCATCACATAATTGAAAGGTTACTTTACATCTTGCCACTGACATGTCATTACACGGAGAGTTTCAAGTAAGGTTGTACATCTCCCAAGTCATTGCTTCGTGTTTAAGCACACTTCACGCACATTTAGTGTAGATGCGTTTCAAATGGAAGCTATTACGCACCATTGTTTCCGACCAATTTCCTATAATATCCATTCCTCCCAAGGACTCACAGCACTACCATCTGCATAGCGTAGTGGATGGCTGAGCTCACGTCCTCTACATAATAATAATATAATATAATATAATATAATATAATATGTTTTATTTATCCTGGCAAAGTTAGGGATGTACTCCCTTTCTTACACTTAACCAGTCTTAACCTAGAACACTTAATAATAACTACTGATGACAATAATATGATAATATGGATAATAGTAACAGTAATACCATTAACAAAAGTAACCACACTTCAAAAAAAAAAGATCATATCATCTAAAGTGCAGAATATAATTATGAATAATGAGTACTAAGAATATAATTATGAATAATGAGTACTAAGAATATAACTATGAATAGTGAGTACTAAGAATATAATTATGAATAATGAGTACTAAGAATATCATTATGAATAATGAGTACTAAGTTATAACAACTACTTAAGAAAAAGTTTAGAAAATATACACATTTCTACAGTACACCGAAATATCGCCTTCAGTTGACAGGTGAAGAGAAAGATTAGTAAGAAGTAGAAGAAGAGGAAGAAGAAGAATATCTGTGAAAGGAAGAGGGAAATGATGATGAAGAGGCGGTAGGAGTAGGTGTTTTTAGGTCATAATTTGATGATTCATGCATGTTTACCTAGTAGTTCGACACAGGCAGAATCAAATCCAGGTCGATTAACAATAGTTGAAGGGGGCTATTAAATATATTATTATTATTATTTTTATTATATTAAAAAATTATGAAAACTGAAGTCAGTCAGTCCGGCCATTTCCTCCATTTTCTTTAACTGAAAGGTATTCATGCACAGATTTGTCATCAGGTACTATAAATAAATCACTTAACTTCCGCCTTCCTCAAATTATTTAGTTTTTCAATTTTTTTGTCTCTTTTAAAGCAATCATATTTTTGGTTCTAATTGAGGTACGGAGTTCGTTTTGGCCCAAGAACACTCAGTGGATCAAGCGCTTTCTTTTGAGGTAATGACTACTTAAATTGGTAGATTTTGAGAAAAGTTATGGGTACATTTGTCTCCATGACGATGATCTTTGAAGGACTTTTTAACAATTCGGCGCGTAGTGTTGTTCCAAGGAACGTTTAATTCAATTTCTTTGTGTTATGTATTTTCAAGTGTTTTGTTGACGTTATATTTCATTCTATTAGCACGGCAGATCATGTGCTTTATTTCATTAACTCGAAACTTTGCAAATACATCCGTGAGGATAGCAACGAACAACACCATACTTTGTACATTGCGGGCGGAGCCAGCGGGAAACTGCTAGTTATTATTATTATTATTATTATTATTATTATTATTATTATTATTATTATTATTATTATTATTATTATTACCGGGCGAGTTGGCCTTGCGGTTAGGGGCGCGCAGCTGTGAGCTTGCATCTGGGAGATACTGCGGTCGAACCCCACTGTCGGCAGCCTTGAAGATGTTTTTCAGTGGTTTCCTATTTTCACAGCACGTAAGTCTAGGACTGTACCTTAAATACGACCACGGCCGCTTCCTTTTCACTCCTAGGCCTTTCCTGTCTCATCGTCGCCGTAATACCTATCTGTGTAGGTGGGACATAAAGCAAAATTGTGAATATATATATATGATACTATTTTCAGCTCCATGGTTGAATGGTCGGCGTCTTGGCCTTGAGTCCTTGAGGCCGCGGGTTCTATTCCCGGCCGGTTTGACGGACTTTAAACTTAGACCTAATCGGTTCAATTCTCTTAGTTCGGCGGCTAGATAATCACTGTTGTAACTCATATAACGCACACAACACTATCCTCTATCACACAAAGACGCAGTTTACAATGTATGACAGACACCATCCATTTAGGTCTACATCGGAAGGTCTGCCGTAGATGGGATGTAAGAGCTAACAATAGCCATACAAAAGAAAAGATAATTGTTAAAATTAATAGTAATAAGTATATTCTTATGGTGATTATTAAATGATATATTTGTGAAATTTAGTGTGTGAATAATTATAGTTCTAGTTTTTTGACTCTTTGCTATGAATCACAGGCCTTTAACTTCGTGGCGACGGAGAGTTTCGCGTATCCCAGTGAAAAATATATCCAGAGTCTAAGCGCAACCTATCCTGTCGAGGGAACAGGATAACGAATGCATCATCGAAAGGGAGCAGCAGCCCTTTAGGAAATTCGGGGTCGTCTGGGTGATTGAAAAGAATGCGTAATACTACCCGAAATGGTTTACTGATATTGATGTTACCGATGTTTCGTGGCTAAAAACAACAGGAAAAAACGCACGTTTTTCCGGCGATGTGCAGTTTCTTCCGTATGTTTGTACGATGTACTGATGGGACAAAACGATGGGGGACGACCATTAAAAGGATTAATGCTGAACTTTTACAAGAGGGAATGTGAATGTTAGCGGTCTAAATTATATTTTCTTGAGTGATTTAACGTCGCACCAACACATCGGAGGTTTTCGGCGACGCAAGGATAGAAATGATCTAGAACTAGACGGTAGAAGCCGTTAAAGCCATGCCTGGTGTAAAACCACGGAAACCCACTTCCAGAGCTGCCGATGGTGGAATTCGAACCAATTATCTCACAAATATATGCTAACAGCCATGTGACCCAATCTACGTAGCCAACTCTCTCCGTTTTAAATACTTACAGTAGTTTTTAATGTTAATTGTTTGTTCAGACGACTCTTCACTGTTTCCGGAGTTGTCGAGGTGCCAGTTTACCTGTCAGTTAATCTACTGACACAAGCCTTGAGCCGACTGAATCGGGATCTAACCCAGCAACTTGAGCTCAAAAGGCCAGGTCTCTACCGTCTGAGCTACTCAGCCCGGGGTTGCAGTAGGTTAGAGGATCTGAATAGTGACAGGGAGGGACGAAAGTTAAATCTCGTGTCAAGAAGAGCAAGACTTCTGGTCTGAACACTAAACAAAATGACATAATCGAGTATGGGAAATAGAGGATTAGGATTAACAATAGATAAAATACAGCGCAAAAGGTATGTTACTGCAATAATAAAGTAACCCCGGGCTGAGGTTATAACAAAACACTTGAAAATTCTTATGATCTGTTAGCATACTTCAATAAATATAATTAACTGCCTTGAAGATCTATAAATAATTTGTTGAACACTTGTAAAAAAAAAATAAAAGCAACTGGTGAAAAATTAAGACAGGCTGATGTTAAGTGGATACGGAATATTAGATCAGAACTATTGTCGAGTATTACACTATCAATTTTTATTATATGGATGGCCAATTAGTTTCTTAAGTGTTTTAAGATCATATGGCTGATGACGGCCCAATATAAAGAGACCGAAACTAGTACTATGCTTAAAATAAATTGAAGCACTAATTGTATATTGTATTGATTAGGTGGATTTCTTTATTTGTCTGCAGTAATTATATTGTCATCAATACGGAACACGAAAATTATAAACTTTTATGGATTGCAGTTGTCACGATAGTTGATGCCCAGCAAAAGAGTACAGGTCCTCGAGAGCACTGGGATTAAGAAATGAACGAGGAAACTGGATAATATAATTTTGCTCTCATCTTAAACTAGTCCTTGATAAAAGTTTGTTCAAAATCCATAACAGACTGTCTTAAACATAGGTAGGATCATAAGACACTGGAAAATGTCAAGTAGATTCCAAGGGAGAGATTAAAAAACCAAGTGCTGTTTTTCAAGATCTGGGCAGGGACGCAACTAGATCGCTTTCCATCTGGGGCATGAATACGCCTTAACCATTAATTTTTCCAATGGCTTAAATCCTTTGTATCAGTTCGCATATTTTTCGAGGATACAGTTAGACTTACTGCGCTATAGCTTTAGTCAATCTGAAAATTCACTGCTGTATCCAAACCTTCTTTATTCAAATCCAGTTCATGCTCATGCAATATTTCACACATTCCGCATTTAGCTCCCTTTATAGCTTTTGGTTTTTATATTCTAATAATTTTTTATCATACCTAAGTATCTGTAGCAAGTGCAGTTCAGCACACGCCCTCCCTTCCAATCTGGCGGATGGGAAAACATACCCCGTCTGCCCCCTTTTAGTTACGGCCCTGCTGCTCACGAACAGTAGACTGGGACCGCAATTTGTAGGTTATGTTACAACGAATTAATTAAAAGAAATTTGAGAATTATTTAAAATAATATGTGGCGTATGGCTTTTAGTGCCGGGATATCCCAGAACGGGTTTGGCTCGCCAGGTGCAGGTATTTTTTGACTCCCGTAGGCGACCTGCGCGTCATGATGAGGATGAAATTATGATGAAGACAACACATACACCCAGCCCCCGTGCCAGGGAAATTAACCAATGATGGTTAAAATTCCCGTCCCTGCCGGGAATCGAACCTGGGACCCCTGTGACCAAAGGCCAGCACGCTAACCATTTAGCCATGGAGCCGGACATTATTTAAGATGAGATATGTAAATTAGACTACATGCGAAGAGATATTCAGCTTTACTGCTGAGAAGAGAACAATCTGGTGAAATGTGACGAGGCATAGGGGTAGATTGATTGGGCACATCTTGAGTCATGTCTGATTTGTAAGGCTGGATTTTGAGGCAAGTGTAAATATGGGATTAAAAAAGGTATGAAGAGACCTATACGTAAACATAATCAGCAGCTTTAAGTGGATGCAGAAAGCAAAATTCTTTCTTTTCATCTAATTTAATTTCTCTTTCATGATTACGCTTTATCAGATATATAATTTTTCTCGCGGGTTTTCATTAATTACAAATGCTTTACCGAAAACATGTCGTATTTTAGTAACATAAAAGTGACTTATTTTTCACAGTTTCCTTATATCTCTAAATTCAATAACTTTAGTGTTAAACGAACACTTTATCAGATAGCGAAACCACGAGTATTTTGTTATTTTGTAATCAATGGAGCTAACGCCAAGAAGAATCGAGCATTGCCTTGAAATGAGAGCTATTCCTTAATTGAATATACAGTATACTCTATTAAATGATAATATACTTATTTCACTTTTCCCACATTCCATCCATCCATCTGGAATTCGGCCCAGTTTCACTCAGAGATGCTCATCCCGACACCAAATCTATGTGAAGAGATGTGTTCAAGCATTACGTGTGGTGAATAATGAGGAATGTTTTAACACGTAAATACAAGCACTCACTCACAGATCCCGAGAAATCAACCAGACGAGGCTAAAATCTTGACATGGATGGCAATCGAACACGAGACACTCTGAATCAAAGGCCACATCACTGATCATTAAGTCAAGGAAACAATGAATTGAAGATCTACGAAAAAAACATTTTAAAAATGTACAACTCTGTTTTCGAATACACCTGTCACATAAAACACGTAACTTTTTATAATCAGTAAGAGCGTGTCGTATAGCAAGGTATTTCATGAACATGTATTGTGTCAGCCACTAGAATATATGTTGTTTGTTATTTATCTCAATTTAACAATTTTTAGTTACTCCAATAACCCATGTCATTCTGTTCTGATATTTCAATTGTGTTTGATGAGCATTTTATTGGAAAAGTAGAGAAAAACTGAGCCAATTTACTATTCGAATTACATTAACATATTAAAGTAGGAGAGATCAATGGAAAAATGCTATGGGGAATGGAGACTGATCTAAATTTTACTGTAGTATTATTAGTATAAAATGTCCAGTAATATGTCTAGGGGTTTCAACATAACATAAACCACTTTGAAGTAGACGAAATTATGAATACATTTCCTAGAGATTGGCAATTTCACTGGAATTATGAATCTGAAGAGCATCTATGACACGAATAAAACATCAGGTTCAATAAAAGACAGGCTGGGCTAAGTGACTCTGACGGTTGAGGCACTGGCCTACTGACACCAACTTGGCAGGTTCGATCCAGGCTCAGTCCGGTGGTTTTTGAAGGTGCTGAAATACGTCAGCTTCCTGTCGGTAGATTTGCTGGCACGTAAACGAACTCCCGCGAGACTAAATTCCAGCATCTCGACGTCTCAGAAAATCATAAAAGTAGTCAGTGGAACGTAAAACCAATAACTTTAATCATAAAAGACACGTTACATCATGACCAGAATGGGACTTGAACATGGCTGCTATACTGATAATCTATTTCCAATAAGGACAATCTACTGACTCATGTGCGACACTAAAAATTGAGTTTCAGACTACAAATAAACTGACGGAAAATGAAATCGCAACACAAAGTTTAATAATAATAATAATAATAATAATAATAATAATAATAATAATAATAATAATAATGGCACCAAGACAACAACTGCTCTCACCTGAGAACACAACAGATCTACACATTGCCCTCCAGTGAGCTTTGGATTGACACCACTGAAGTTGCTGATGGCAGTGATTGGGAGTTAATGGCATGTACGCTACAGGGCGTCTGGCTCGGAGCTGCTCCCCAGTCGATTTGTTACAGTTCGCTGTGTCCCTCTTGTGCCAACTGAAGCTCGAATGGCTACCGCGTATACAGTACGACCCACTACAGAATACGGGGGGATTTCCATCTCCGTAGTGGCCCGAGTGCGGCCGGACCCCGGTCTTCTTGAGACAGTGGCTTTCCGCGACCATTGTTGCCAATACCGAGGCACTGTGAAAACATCCCTGCCAAACTCAAACTCAATAACCTACTGATACTGCCTTGTTCATTTCCTTAAAGGCATGTTTGATTCGCACCTACCTCACAACGTCAGCACCGAATGATGACTAACGTTCATGAAGTCTGCAATGCGTATTTAAAGCAAACTTGCTTTGCAACGTCATAGTCGCGCTACTAGACCCGCTAGTACCACTGTTCGTCGAATAGCTAACAAATTTTTATAATCATCTTTCAGATTTGCAAATACGCCCCCCCCCCCCAAATTTAGTTTATGTAGCATAACTCTTTTTTTCTCTGTGATGTTTTTTTTCGCTAATTCCTCTTGTCTCTAAACTTAAACAGCCCCAAAATACAAAAAGTTGTGCGTACTTAGTGTAACAATTTTGTTGTCATCAAATAATTCGCGTAACTATCTAATAATGGTGCAATAATAGTGCAAGAAACAGACATTCAATTATAAGATTCTTACTCTGTACAAAGGAGTATACTAATGTGCATGTAGTGAATAAACAATGTGTTTTGAAACATGTGATAAGTAATCATGGACGGATAGTCCACCCCGAAACAAAACCGTCGATCGTTTACGAGTTACAGGCTTTCCGATATTTTTACGAGAAGTATTGGCAATGGTCTTACCTCAAGTAGCAATCACAATGTTGGTGTATCAGCAGGGATACTGCATTGTAATAGAAGAATTCTCAGAATAACCACCATGCGCCTGAAAGCACGCTTGAACAAGTCACCTCGTTGAATATCGGACGCGTTCGAACAATCCAGGCATCAATGGGAAACTTGTTCGACACGCTGGCGAAGGACTGTAATGTCCTTAACGGCAAGCTTGACTCCAAACTCAATACTAAATACGAACTCTCTTCCTCATTCCAGTTAATAACTAAAACAACCTTAGCTCTTAAACGATCAACCGTAGAGCATATGTTCATAGGAACGTTTTGTGTTGTTTTGGGGAGTATTCTTCACCCCCGATTACTCCTCATATGTTTAGGAACTCACAGAATGTTAAACTGTAGCTGACTAAATGCTCAACCACTGGCCAAAAACTAAGAAAATAACATGCGCAACTAAACGTCCACAACACACTATTTGACATTGCTGGGAACACGACCATATGGATACAAAGTTTTGATTATGCCTATTACTATTATTATTATTATTATTATTATTATTATTATTATTATTATTATTATTATTATTATTATTAAGGATCCTAACGTCTAACATTTTAATCCAGACAACGAAGCAAGCTTGTAATTTTACTCGACAGTTAATATCGTGATCATAGCCACGGTATTTCCCGATTTACGTGGAATCCGAACAACAGGGGAGTGACTATCCACTTCAAATATCCCAAATGCACTGACCGGGATTGAAATAACAACCGTCTTGGTACAATTAGGGCACGGGTCCATATGCACTAAAAATGCTTCAAGTATACGCGTAATTATGCACTAAAATGCGAAAAAATAGACAAACATTTTAAGTTGCTGCATACGAAATGTCAGTTGAAGATGTATTAACAGAGTCTTCGACTAGTTTGCTATTTGTTTTACGTCGCACCGACACGGGTAGATCTTATGGCGACGATGGGACAGGGAAGGGCTAGGAGTGGGAAGGAAGCGGCCGTGGCCTTAATTAAGGTACAGCCCCAGCATTTGCCTGGTGTGAAAATGGAAAACCACGGAAAACCATCTTCAGGGCTGCCGACAGTGGGGTTCGAACCAACTATCTCCCGAATACTGGATACTGGCCGCACTTCGACTAGTTTAAGATAAGGCCTAGTAGTAGCAGTGGCACATGTTTGTTCGTATTGTTGTTGTTGTTGTTGTTGTTGTTGACGATGATGATGATGATGATGATGATGATGATGATGATGATGATGATGACGATGATGATAATGATAACGATGCCTGAGTTTGCATTCCTTTTCCCGTTCCTATGCCGTAACACGTATAGATTTTTTGAAAGTTGTTCACGTTTAAATTCCTTTTCACATGGCACTTACTTTAAATAAATAACTCATTAACTGAAGAGATTCCTCACAAGAATAACCTTTTGACGTGGTGAACAGAATGCAGGAAATTTCAACTCATTTCCTTTCACCTGAACTGTCTACTTGCATTGTAATTTGTAAATGGAAAGTGCCGTAACCCTCAGTTGATAATAACACGTTTGTTCTGTTGGCAAGGTATATTCAAAACGAGGTTAAAATCTATTTTGTTGTTCAAGATTATTGAAATGATCCCTAATTTCAAACTTAAATACTAAAATATCCTGTTATATCAGAATATCCAATACCACCAATAACCCTCAAAATATGTAATTGCACATGCGCATATATATTTTCAAAAGAAAAGAAAATCCTAGGCCTAGTTGTAAGCCAGTGGCTAGATAAAGAAACAGAGATAGCGTCTTTTCCTTCATTTCATATTCGTTTAGGTTTATATTTCATACACATTAAAATGATAGAGCTTTTGCAGACACTATAATTATTTGAATGGATCTCTACAACAAGAAGGATTAAAGTCCGGTCATGGATCATGTTAATCAACTGCTTTCCTTTGTCTGGTTATCGTTCCTTTCAGGAAGTAGAGGGAAATGAGAGAAATAATTTAAAAACGAATAAAATCGTAAAATGAATTATATCGTGTTAGAAGTGTGTCCTGAAACTAGCTGATTATATTCAAGAAATTGTACGCTCCATCATTCACAACAGATCGGAGCCCGTGAAAAAATGTAGGAAGTCGTTATAAGAAAAGTACACATGCATATTTTATCGTTCTATCCGAATGAATGCATTTTATTTTTATCTGTACTATATGACATTGCTTCAAACCAACCGTTACCAATAAGTAAGATTTATCCTCCTCCATATCAAACTTTCTTTATGGCCTGGTCTCCTGGATGTCTCTACAGTCTATCATTACAGATTTATGTACTTCCCGATTCGTATCTCTGGAATATATATCATGGAACGTATTATAAAGTATCTAGACACGTGCTATGATCGAAGGCTTATGAAGTAGCGCTGACAATCGCGAAGGCGTTAAAAGAACAGCGAATATGTCCTTCGACACTTTTGTCAATTGATTTAATTGCCTCTGACCTCTACGATACTCCAGCTATTTACTTCAATATTGACCTTTAGACATTCGTACTCGTATCTGCATCAGCCGTACGTTCCAGTACGATTTCCTTGTTGTATATAATTTAGAAAATGTGATTTAATTTCCACAATATACATTGAATATTTACAAAGAAATTAAACATGCTTTACAGTAATAAAAGACAGTAAGCACAAATTGGATTAATAAAGATCTCCATGTCACTCTTTGATGATGATGATGATGATGATGATGATGATGATGGTGATGCTTGTTGTTTAAAGGGACCTAACATCTAGGTCATCGGCCCCTAATGCAACTCTTTCTCGTTTAAAATATATAACTCATAGGTCCTTCAGCCTGCCTAAATCAAGTCTGAATAAATTCATTTATGAACTACCTGAAAAGGAAACATGTGTTAACTGAATTATATCTGTAAAAGAAACAACTTAATTCAAATAGAATTGAATGATTCGTTCTTGAAAGGACATCATCAGATTCGATCAAATCACACTCAAGATATTGAAGTCATTATATCTTAACTAAATTGCTTCTTTTTCAGGCATAATTATGTAAGCCTGTGTTTTCTTTTTTTAGGTAGTTCATAAATTTCTTCATTTAACATTAGTTTTGGAAGACTGAAGAAAGTAACACATTCGCCCAGTCCAATCTTCTCTTTCGTTAATGAGTGCTGGAGGTGCAGCCACGAGTAAGAAAAATGCCAAAAGAAGAACATACAATACTTATTCGTGCCAGTAGCTCTACAGCATGAGAATGTCACATCTATTCTTGCGATAATATCACCTGGTAAAGACCTGAATAAAGTGTTCCTCCTTTAAGACATGAATTTATATTTTATAGAAACTGTATTATTTCCTGAGATATTAAACCTAACACTTATAAATTAAACGAGTCGGAACTGAAAAGAAATGGCTGCGGATATCAAAACTATCTCCCCTGCTAACCTTTACATTTATTCGTAACAACTACATCCTACACCTACTCAAATCTATTCATCACCTTCTTGCCTTAAAATCCCCCAATTATTATTAACCCCCACACTTTTCTCAAAAATTGAACAAGTCCAGGATTGAACAGCACTACAACATTTACAGCAATGTAGGGTTTTAGTCTACAGTATATTCGTTGACTTTGTCAACAGTGGCAAATTCAGGAAGTTGATGGTTCTACAATCATTCATCTTTCTCTCTCCTTTTCTTCTGATCAAATTTCGCCAAATCAATCTCCTCTCACCAACTCGATTAAGTTTCTATTCATTTGTGATTCAGTTTACTAATTTTACCTTGATAGCTTTCTCGGGTAACACCACATTTCAAACGCTTCTATTATGATAAGTTTTAGTAGTTTGTATCACAAATTAATGTAATTCAGGGACTTTATTAGAAGTCATTCTCAGGCTTCTGCAGAGTGAATGTTATAATGGTGATAAAATACCACATCCTTTCTGTTATAACTATGAAATATTTGAAGTTCGCATTATCTTTCTTTCTAAGCTCGTTATTGGCCATGGTTCATTTCTATTCAATACCACACTTCACACAAATTTTCAAATTTTATTCAGCTTGTGGCGTTCAGTGCCGAGAGTATCCGAGGACATGTTCGATTTGCCTGATACAGGTCTTTCTCTCCGACGCCAATGGGCGGCTTACGCTTCTGGATGTGAGATGATAATGATGACTACAATAGTTACAATAATGAGATAGAGAGAGGGTGTAACCTTGTGTCAGCACGTAGCCTACTCCTGCCGAATAACACCAAGGGTTTGCTCAAGCCTTAACGTCCACATCCGCGGACAAATCACCATCAACAGCTTAATATACCTCACTCCATACGAACGCTGCGGAGAGATTTGCAGTTGAACCCAGGCTTTCGGCACACAGTCTAGTGATTGAAATTTTTATACCACCACATCTCTTACCCTGCTGGCCAACATTCTGATGATGAATTTCTTTTCTACCAACGGGACTCGAACCGGCTAACTATGGTGTCAGAACATCAAAGACTTGATGTCTTAACGAAGATGGCCACCAAACGGGTTGTATTGTTAATATGTACACAGAGTGAGCTAGTCTCTTTCTTAAGAAAAGTTTTCAATCTCTGTGCTACTTTGCATTCTATATCCTAATTATATCTGCTCTTGTTGGTCATTCTACTACCCAGCTAACAATATTATTCTACCTCCTTTAAAACTTAATTTCCTAATATAGGGAAATATATGGTGCCCTTATCAGATATGGGTTCAATATGTATAAATTGCACATTAACCCAAATTATCCTAATGCTCTTCAAGAAGGATGAGTAATATAAGAGGGATGTTAATTAATTACCAGAATAAATATTTACTGAATTTTGGCAGCATTTGGTACTCAAATATAACATTTTGTTTGTTTCAAAAATGTACCAGTCAATAATAAGCCTATCTTGTCTGCTGCATTAGAAATACAACCGCGAATTTTTATTGCAAAATTTAATTCAGGATTACCTGGCTTTAGTGCCTGCCGAGACAATAAAACCTGTTCCAGCCCCTCAGTCTAGAATTGAAATCCCTTGGTCCGGTAAGGATTCTAACACACAGCCTTTCGGGTTAAGAGGCAACCAATTTAAACCCTCCCAATTGTCTGGTCCCACAATGTACACTGAACGGTTAATTCGGGAACTCCTTGAACGAATATTGTATCTCCAACCCTCCATTATTGTTCTCTAATATATTTAAAATAACCACAATGGTTTCAAGGATGTATATATATCTTGTTTATGGAAATAGTCCAACAGATTCGAACTGGGTCTACTACACCGCGAGAACTCACGGAAGAAGTTTATGAAGTAACCTATTATACAAAACAACATTGGAAAGATTTCAGACGGTTCTCAAAATATTACATATACCAGACAATGTTACTTTTCAGGTTATGAGGAGAATACGCTATTAGATATTTCCGTTTGGTGTTATAACCCGTTATAAATGTTTGTGTACCCTTGATGCTGAAGGAGGTATTGAATGCTGAAGGGGAAGTCGTGTGCTCAGCATTAACAAACATAACCTACAGATAGCACGCGACTCCATGTAGAGATATAGGACAAATGAGAAGCGCAACGAGTTGTATATATTGGCCGTTAAACTGCGGAACTTGTGCATAGTGTGTTCCTGGACCTAGCTCACGACGCCGTGCACGGAACAGTGAGAAAAACAATGTACTGCGTGTATTGACCGTCAAGCTGTGGGACTTGCGCACAACACTAGCATATTCTACCCTGGACCTAGCACACGACGCCCTGCATGGGAGAAGGTGAGAATAGCGGCGTGTTGTAAAATACATTGACCGTCAAGCTGTGGGACTTGCGCACAAGACTGGTGGATGCTAACCTGGACCTAGCACACGACGCAATTTGTGGAACAGTATAGTGCATAGAGTATCGACCGCCAGCGGCGGATCTTGCGCACAGGTTTGGTTCGTGTTTACCTGGACCTAGCACACGACGCACTTTGTGCAACAGGGTAGTATATAGAATATTGACCGCCAGCTTCCGATCTTGCGCACAGAATTGGTTCGTATTAACCTGGACCTAGCACACAAGACCCTTCGTGACACATAGAGCTACGTGCAGAACAGGGCCTCTCAATGCATGCGCCAGTGCACCAGAAACCTTTTATGTAAGTTACCGACATCACCGTATGGATCACCGAATGGACTTCCTTCCTGCCTTCAAAACCCCGACAATTCTGCTGATTTTAAATCTGCGTTCTTGGGATGCGGAGGCCGACACTCTACTACTGATCCATAGAGAAAGCTGCCTTTTATTCAATAGGATTTCCGAAGGTTATATAGACCGTTGAATAATTCAATTCTATAATTATTGTAGATCCTGTGCACAATACTGTCTTGTGCTATACTGTACATAGCACAAGAAACTTTCTACGAGGAAGGACAGGAATAGGGACACACACAGACATCAAACTGTTAATGCATGTAACAAATATTTGCCTACTATGCCGAGTCCTCATAATGGTGATTGTGTGTATTGACGGAGTGAAATTGTAGATCCTAAGTACAAGATTTAATTAATCCTCTCCAGTTTACCCCATGATTATAACAAGTAAACCTTTAGATCAAGGCTGACAAGACTGTGCCCGTTTCGCGGTGTAGGGGTAGCGTGCCTGCCTCTTACCCGGAGAACCCGGATATGATTCCCAACCAGGTCATGGACTTTTACGTGGATCTGAGGGTTGGTTTGAATGCTACTCAGCCTGTGTGATTACAATTGAGGAGCTATCTGACGGTGAGATGGTTGTCCCGGTCTAGAAAGCCAAGGATAACGGCCGAGAGGATTCGTCGTGCTGACCACCCGACACCTCGTAATCTGCAGGCCTCCGGGCTGAGCAGCGGTCGCTTGATAGCCCATGGCCCTCTGGGACTGTTGCGCCATGGAGTTTGATTCGGTTTCACAATATTGTAAAACTCTGCTGTAGATTAGAGGCTTTTCGAGATTGAGTTGTACAAGTACTGTGATGGAAACAACCACTTCGGGCTCAACTGGGAGTTCCGGGAACAGAACCGCGATGTCGAGTGAGAATTGGGTCCGAATATATACAATTTGTTAATAAATGTTTCCTCTTTTTGCTATATGGGAACATTATATTTCGCCGATGCGACGCCAAAATCACACGAATGTAACAATGCTCTTCCTATTCATTATTTCCCTTAAGACTGGTCACGCCTCCCAGCCACATATTGATATGCAGTCCATCAGAACAGTTTTGTCGTGTTCGTTTCCTTAGCTAAAGTGTAAAGGAAAATGAGCCTTAAATACATAATACTTTAGGAGTGGGCGAATACGTCATGCAAACATATATTCCTACAGTACGGAACAGTATCAAGGTTCATTTTCCTTTATATACGCGCATAGTAAAATGAACTCAACGAAAATTGTTCTGGTGAACTGCATATCAATATGTGGTTAAGAGGCGTGGCTAGTCTTGAGGGAAATAATGGATAGGAAGAGCATTATCACATTCGCGGTTTTTTGGCACCGCAGAGACGATGTAACCTCTACATGACATATTCCTTACGGAAGTACGCATCTAGATAAAGCTGTGTTTTGTTGCTCTTGATGATTAATGTTGGAGGCCGGAAACACTTTTGAAGATCAACTTCATGCACATGTTTGATTAGGAATGTTCATACAATCAGTGTTATAGTCCATTTGGTGTACGGTAATGTACATAACATGTGGTCTTGCTATAGATATCTCTGAACGACGACATCACAGTATACCCCTTCTTGTTCTCTCCTTCGCTCAGCCTTCAAAGAGGTACCAACAGCAGACTCATTCTGATATTCAGTGGTATTTGAAAATCGCCTGTGCTGTGGATATTATCTTCTGAAATGTAGTCTCAAAGCTGCTAAAAACGTCCACGAGAAATAGCCTAGTCATACTGAAAGTAAAACTAAACTGACAAATGGAAATTGTTCACCAGCAAAATTATCTCTCTGTAAAGGCAAATATGAACATTGTACTGGCTCAGATATTTTTCAAATTATCGATCCCTCTAAATAACTACTTCTCAGGTTATTTGACGCCAGATTTTGGTTAAGTTTTGATCTAACTGCATTTTTGGGCGGTCATTTTAAAATTAAGTCGTAAAATCACGATGGAGAACTGGATTGACAGGAGTCAGCCTTTATGCTCAATTGGCGTTGGCTACTTATGAGGTAACTTCTAATTTTGAAAGCGTAATGAGCTAAGATACTTGTTCCATCGAGCCACTGATTCTCAATAGAAAATCACATGAAAGAACTACAAAATAATGTAATACAGATGAAAGGAATATAGGCCTAATAATAATTCATTCCCTCCTTATCTTGTTATTTCGTTGCTGTGAACACAATGGAGACTGTGTTCATAGTCCATTCATGGTTCTCCCTCACTACGACGAACGGACACACCTCTAGCCTTAATTCTGGGTCGAGTGGGTAGCATTCGCAATACGCCATTCATCTGTGACGTTCTGTGACCACTGGCGCACGAGATTTCTTTGTTTAGAGCCTAAAATTGGAAGGTGTATTTGTAAGTAAATACGTAACTAACTGTAACTGCTGGCGCTGGTTTTCTAAACCCATATAGGGTGTTTCAGTGTCTTCGGCCAAGAAAGTGGTTCTCCGAATATTATTATTATTATTATATTTTATTATTATTATTATTATTATTATTGATTGATTGATTGATTGATTGATTGATTGATTGATTGATTGATTGATTGATTGATTGATTGATTGATTGATTGATTGATTGATTGATTGATTGTCATAATTCATCGTTATTACAGAGAATGAAAATTCACCGACAACCTATATTAATGATAAGACCACGGCCGCTTCCTTCCCACTCCTAGCCCTTTCTTGTCCCATCGTCGCCATAAGACCTATCTGTGTCGGTGCGACGTAAAGCAAATAGCAAATATATATATATATTAATGAAATATCTGGAGACAAAATGTGTGCATGAGTGAGTAAGAGAAAGAGACTGCAATATTTCGGTTTGAAGTATATTTTATAAACGATCAGCTAATACATAATCTCACTACTATTGATGCTAACAAACTGAAAATTTCATTTTTAAACAACTAATATAAGAGCATTTACTTTAGGTCATTCCTCAATGCCAATTCTCTTCCTGTTCAAAAAGCATGCTCTGACGTGTGTTTACAAATGAGACTAAGCAAATCACTCTAATGGTTGTGTTTCGCTCTTGGCGTAAATATGTATCGAACAACTCGGCTCAATAGCATCACTGAAAAACTGTGTCCGGCTCCATGGCTAAATTGTTAGCGTGCTTACCTTTGGTCTCAGGGGCCCTGGGTTCGATTCCCGGCGGGGCTGGGCATTTTAACCATAATTTGTTAATTTCGTTAGCACGGGGCCTGGGGGTGTATGCCGCCTTCATCATAATTTCATCCTCATCACAACGCGTAGGTCGCCTACGGGCGTCAAATCAAAAGACCTGCATCTGGTGAGCCGAACTCGTCCTCCGGCACTAAAAGCCATACGCTATTTTATTTATTACCTGCCAAGTCCACTGCTGCCATATTAGATAGCCGTAAGATATTAGAGTATTGCATGGTGCGCTTGAAGACTCTTTTACCCGTATTATTTAGCATGTTTGCCCCGTAGTGTAGTGATTCGTGTGATTAGCTGCCACCTCCGGAGGCCCGCCTTCGATTCCTGGTTCTGACACGAAGTGGTACGAGGAATGAAACGGGGTCCACTCAGCCTCGGATGGGGGTGGGGGTGGGGGGTGGTCAACTGAGTATAGGGGATTCGATTCCGACCTCAGCCACCCTCGCAGTGGTTCCCCCGTAGTTTCCCACTTCTTCTACAGGTAAATGCCGGAATGGTACCCATCCTTTCCAATCTACACTACTCCACAAGGTCCCTGTTCAGCGCAGCAGATGAGGCTGCTTGGGCGAGGTATTGGTCATCCTTCCCAGCTGTTGTATCCCCGACCAAATATCTCAAGATCGAGGACACTGGCCTTGACGCAGTAGAGGTAGGAGCCCTCGCTGAATCTGGATAAAAAAAAAACTGGACTGAAAACGGATTTAATAATAATAATAATAATAAGAAGAAGAAGAATTGTTTATCATACCTAACCAGGTTTATTCCCCCTCATTTTGGAGAAGTCCTCAGTTTTTCACGAGACTTCACTAGTAGTGAAGGCGCTAATTGAACCTGGTTTGTAAGCAGGGACACAATTCCTACAGAGTGAAAATGGCGTATGACATGTAAACTTTGTTCAAAGAAATGAATATACAAATAGTTTGTAATATAGAAGTTCCTGATATATAGATTTATACAAAGGGACTTTGGCTTTCTGAGAGCATTACATTCATAAAATGAGATAGTCGACACATATATATTGTATGTGGCGCAGAAACAAAAATAAAGCTGTCACACCTCCCCGAGAGCTAACACCACACAGTTGACTCTCATAAAGAACAAGTCGCGACACAACCCTTTTCTCTTATTGTTCTGAAAGCTAAACTCGGACACTGACCCAGCGTGTAATTAATTGAAAGATTGGGCATAGTAACTTAGAGATTAGCTAATAAACTAGACTGTTGTCTACAGCCTGGGTAGAACGACTCTCAACCTAAATGGATGAGAATTTCGTTTGTGTTTACTGTCGCCTGGGTATCGTTCACCACACAAAGACGTGTCTGGCCGTTTTAAAGATTTTACGTATGGTCATAGAGATAATAATCCATTGTATTTTAATACTCATTTAGATAACTTAATATCTTCAATCTTTCAACAGAAGTAACAAAATAAACGCCATTTTAGTGTAGCTAAAAAGAATTGCAAACAAATTCCCAATTAACTTCTGTAATTAATGAGGAGGAAACTCGAGTTTAAAGGTCTGTTTTCATTCAAGTGTTCTGAGTAATACGTGGTAACTTCTCCATAATCACCTTGTATAGTTTTTATTTTATGTTATTCGTTACGGTCATCTCTGGACCACGTTTACATAATCCACCAGATCTTCTGTCTCTCAAAGTTATTCCCTTTTCTTTACACTCCTTCCAGATGTTTATAAGTCTTTCACTTGTATTTTGTCACTCTTCAACCGAGATGTTGCATGACTTGGCGAGTTTCTCCGGCGCATTCCTTATTTCCGCAATTTTCTTCCTAAAGGCTGTTCTTTCTTTATCTCTCCCTCCTGCATCCCCACTTCGTCCAAGACTTTTTAAACCTCCTTAAGCCGTAATGGTTGTGCCTCCCACGTTTCTTGTAGACTAATTATCCTGTGGGCTAGTCTTTTTAATACATCCTCTTAATGTGCCTATAAAATGATAGTATTCGTTTCCTCATCGATGTTATCTTCTCAACTCATTCATAAAGTTCCCGATTCCGTCTCAGTCGGAACATGGGTTGTGAATCTAGTGACTTTTTTGGACCTATATTATTATAGTATTACAATACACGGCGTCATTCTGTGTGATTCTGTAACTATTCATAGATATTTTCTCTGATGAACGAAGAGAATAAATTCGAACAACGCCCAGAGGTCAGCAAGGGGATTGAAGAAAGAAGACGAGAGACAATGGTAAAGGGTAGAAACTTAAGTCTAAAAGATTTATGGGCAAAGAGAAATAAGTCATAGACTGATAAGTTGGGGGTGGGGTGGGGGGAAGAAAATGGCAAAGCGCATAAAACTTCGGAAGAGTATAAGGTAGAAATAGAACAAATGGAAATATCTAGAGTGACCAGAAGTAAGTCAGGAAATTTACAATATAGAAGTAAAAAATAACTAGAGTTAAAGGTATCATGTGTTCATATTGAAGGAATATGGAACAAAAAAAGGTAACGAAGACTTTAAAGAACTACTGGAAGAAATGGATATCCTTGGACTTGTAGAAACTTGTGCTGATTACAAGAAAGACTTAAAGATAGAAGGATGTATTGTATGGAGTCAATTTGGATCAAGGAGATCCAGTAGAGGAAGGATATCTGGAGGAATTTCGGTGGTAATGAAAAATAACTTAAAGGATAGGATACAGCTCTTAGAATCTGAGTTGAAGGAATTAATCTGGATAAGAATATTAGACAGGGTCAACTGAAGGAATGAAATATGTATAGCTTTTATATATAATCCACCTTTGAGCTCCCAGTTTTCGCAGAATAATTTTCTTGAGAATTTAGCGTCAGAAATTAGACGAATGAGAAGTACGTATGATAAGGCATGCATTATTATTATTATGGGTGATCTTAATGGAGGATAGGGGACAAGAAGCCTGTTTACAATCAACATGAGGACGAGGTATTAGTAGTTAACATAAATAGTCAGGATAAAGAAAGTAACAGAAATGGAGAAAAACTATGAAAAACTACTATATATTGAATGGTGGTTCGGAGATGAGAGTGGAAAACTAACCTATAGAGTAGAAAATGGGGGCAGTACAACTGATCTACTTGCATGCTGTAGGGATAGTCTGCAAGTTATCAAATAGATATGCATTAGGGATTGGACGGAGGCAAACCATATGCCAATATCTATAAAATCAATGATTCAAGATATAAGAGTGCAGGAGATCGTTTACGATAGCGTAAAGGAGAGGAAAATACCTAGGTATCGTTGGAGAGAAAGGGAATTAATTCTGAGATTACTTCAATGGAGAGAATTTTGTGATTTGGAAAATAGGTATTGTAAAATTGATGGAAGAGAATAGAGTTGAAGGAGCCTTAACCAGGATAGAAAATGTAATTGGAATGGCAGGAAAATATATGAGGCAAAATCCAGGTAGAACGCAGATAAAATGTGGATGGTACAATACAGAATGTGGAAAAAAAGTCACTAGTTATGAAGGCACTTAGGAGATACAGGGAGGGTGTGGGTCAAGTAGCTAGAAACAAATTTTGTAGAAAAAGTGAAGTATACAGAGAATTGTTAAGAAAGACGAAGTTCGGAATGGCAACAAAAGATGGCTGCTGACATAAATAAAACGTGTAAGGAAAATGACAATAGGAAAGTATGGGATAAAATAAATCAGATGACCAAGAAGAAATCATGTTATGGGGGGGGGGGGGGCAATACAAGTCATAGTACATGGGCCCAGGATTTAGAGAAATTAGTGAATAAAGAAGAGAGAGCTAATCATGAGAGGATTATTGTTTCGGGGGGCTTGAGCGTCACTCTGCCTCAATTACAAAAGGCTATTTCGACTCAGGAAATAAGGAACCTGTTGCAAGGAGCTAAAAAGGGAAAATCAGGAGATATTTCTGGTATCACATGCGAATTTAGGAAAGAGGTGGGAGAGCGAAACGGCATGTGGGAAATTTTCACAAGGATATTCAATAAAATCTTCCAGAAAGGAGTATTTCCGAAAGCTTGGAAGAGGGGATAATATGCCCTATATACAAAAATAAAGGGGATAGATTAAATCTTGGAAACTATGGGGGAAATACATTATTGGATACATTGGGGAAGTCTGTATTGGCATACTAGCAAACAGACTAAGGAACTGGGCGACAATGCACTGGAATTCTGAACTTTCCTCTGCGTTGTAGTTTCTTTCTTATTCGCATGAATAATACAGATCTGTATGGTGGTTGAGACTCGCTTCCATTTAAGATGTGTTAACAGTCCATCACTTGTATACACTGGAGCTTTGAGATAATCTGGTCTACCTCTCGTGCACTTGCGCATAGGAGACCTGACCAAAATTTGTATTAACGCATGAGGCGGTTGTTGTAATATGAAGTGACGACTGGAACATGTGTCTTGGCAATTTGTGATAAGGTATTAAATAGATTTTTTCCTAGATTCGGAATGGTGAAATTACTTGAAAAGTCTCATTCAGAATAAGCGTCCAAAGCATCGGAACATACCTACAATTACCTATAACAAGCAGTAAATCAGTTTTTTTTTGTTAGCGGTTCATAACCACATTAACACATCTAGGTTCTCGACGACGATAGGCTGGGGATACGCAGGGACAGGTAAGAAAGTAAGGTCGGTAGATGCAGAGTGGGTTGTTGTCCCATAAGCTCTGTACTCTGACCGGCCAACCGAGTAGAGGAGAGGTTGTCACGTTTCCACCGTGGCTCTACGCCTCTGCATTCGGGAGACGAGCCTGGAGCACAGTGCTGCATTTCTCGCCTGGCCTCGCCCGTCGGCTGTCCTGAGAATGTTTTTCCGTGGTTTTCCATTCTCCTGCACTAAGGCGAATGCCAGGACAGTTCGTAGTATAGGCCACGGCCGCATACCCCCTCACCTTCTCCGCACATCTCCTTCACCGTAACAAATCTCCTGGACTGAGAGACGGCGTAACCGTCTAAGAGGCCCGCCTCCCCCTTCAGGGGAGGAATGAAAACGTTTCGTAGTAGTAGTAGTAGTAGTAGTAGTAGTAGTAGTAGTAGTAGTAGTAAGAAAATAACCATGGGTATAATTGCCTGGTATGAAAGTGGAAATCCATCCTCAGCGTGGAGAATTTCGAATCACCTATCACCAGAATACAAACTTACAGTTATACGACATGAAGCATCTCAGTTCTATTATGAAAGAATGAGGTAATGTACCACGCAACGAAGTTGGGTTTCCTAGCAGTCACCGCTGGGGTTAAGAGGCACTACAAAAGCCAGTTAAATTACTTCCAATCGTGCAAGAAGGTCTGTAATACGTATCTCAACATATCTGACATTATCCAGAACCCACTGTCAAGGTTTCATTAACCGGGTTATGACTGTCGGTAAATGTTTTAACATCCATTGCTAATGTGAGTATTGGAAGCCCCCAGTGCTCTCCAGTACTTTGTAAACCACAACACGTTCTGACTCGTGAGTCTTATTATCTCCTTTTAGTCTCCTGAAAGTACTTATTTCGTGCATTAAAGCTACTTGCCACCGGCCACTGAGGTTTTATCAACACAAACGTGACTCCTTCACCACGAACATACAACCAACTTCAAGTAACAGAACACCTCTGGTATAAGGTTCTCGTCAATTTAAATATTATTCTGGTTTTATATGGTGGAGCTTGTTCTCAAACATGACATTCCTCACGTCCAGTAGCCGTAGCATTGGTGAGGGCAATGGTTATTGCAGCATCAATAAAGGTGAAGTGTATGTCGCTGGGGAATTGTAGTACGTAGCATATTGCATACTACGTGTTATTTCAGTTTCAAATTGCACATTCGGTTCAATATGTTTGTTATTCTGTCACTGATATTACGTGAAGTGAACGATGTATTCCAGTGAGGCCCAAAGTTACAAATGAAGGGGAATAATTTTCCCTCTCTCTACCTATCACAACTTCACATGTATATATTTTACCTTTTAAATATGGGTGCAATATACACTAGAGATGTTTCTATTACGAAGTAAACTTCCCTATATACAGTAATAAATTTCCATTTCATATTCGACATTTGCCTTTTACCTGAGAGCACGAGGTTTGCGTGCTGCATTCACGACATAGCTCCTCAGTAGCCCATGAGGTAGTTTCACGGATCTTCATATCGAAGGAAACGACATGGAGAAATTAGATCTTTCAAACGGAAGACGAAATGAATGAGAATATCGTCAAAGTATGCATATTTCAATTTAAAAAAATAAAATGGTGTATGGCTTTTTGTGGCGGGAGTGTCCGAGGACAAGTTCGGCTCGCCAGATGCAGGTCTTTTGAATTGACACCCGTAGGCGACCTGCTCGTCATGATGAGGATGAAATTATGTGAATAGGACACGTACACCCAACCCCTGTGCCAGCGGAATTAACCAATTATGGTTAAAATTCCCGACCCCACCGGGAATCGAACCCGGGACCCCTGTGACCAAAGGCCAGCGCGCTAACCATTTAGCCATGGAGCCGGACCATATTTCAATAATATCACAATATTTGGATAAAATGTCCGACTCATTGGCTGAATGGTCAGCGTACTGGCCTTCGGCTCAGAGGGGTCCCGGGTTCGATTCCCGGCCGAGTCGGGGATTTTTAACCTTCATTGGTTAATTCCAATGCCTCGGGGGCTGGGTGTTTGTGCTGTCCCCAACATCCCTGCAACTCACACACCACACATAACACTATCCTCCACCACAATAACACGTAGTTACGTACACATGGCAGATGCCGCCCACACTCATCGGAGGGTCTGCCTTACAAGGGCTGTACCCGGATAAAAATAGCCGCAGGAAATTAAATAAATTTGGATAAAGTAATAGTACATATCACTTTAGAACTGACAAAGAAATATCTCTTTAAAAATGAGTGCGATTCTATCGCACAAAGTTTAATCAGGTCATTATTCAAAACATATTAAAATGGATATGTTTTTGGGATGGGGTCTATTTAGAATTAGAGTAATAAACTTCCCGACACCACTATAACCATGGCAACGTGGTCGTCTGTGCATTTTAGGTCAGTAGCGTCATTTTCTCACTGTGCGTCGCAGAACACCAATCTGTGCGCTTTCTTCCTGTAATTAAGAGCTTGAGGAAATCTCCTAGCAAGTGAATTAAAATCCTTCAACTAGCCGGAAAACGAACCAAGAGCCTTCGATTAAGAGACAGACATGCTACCTCTACACCATAGAGCTGCCTAATAATAATAATAATTATTATAATAATAATGATCTCTTTCCGGTTCTTCAGTTATGAAGATCCTGATCTCCGAGGAGGTTATTCTTCAGCTCTCTCCAGCTCTTGCGTTTCTCGGCCAGACGTACTTCCCCAAAGATGTTCGACCCAGTTACACTCTCGATAATGTTCGATCATAGAGTGGGAACTCGTCCATGATCTCTCTTGCCGGGAACATTTCCCCAAGATTGTGTACACCTTCACGCACAACATTGTAAATGAAATGAAATACTGAACGAAGGAAACAATATGGCCAATGGTTTGAGTACAGTATATGTTCAATATGCCCTCCCCCTACTTTGATGCACAGTTCACAACGGTATAGTAGTAACGTTTGGACTCTGTTCAGGATATGTGGTGTGTGGCGCATTACCTCGGTCTCCCACTTCTCACTTGCCCTCCCTTCCCTTCGCTCCTCTGACGCACAGCAACAGGTAGCGGCTGGCTATCAGGCGCGCCCAGATGTACCAAAGTAACGGCATTTTCTCGAAAAGAAATATTTTCTCCGCCAATCCGATTACACCATCGGTGTAGTTATGATGCATCCTGTATATTCCACATCCCAGCGGAGTTTAAACTCGAGTTTTTGTGCTGCGTGGTCGGCAGCTAACTCTGAGTCATAGAGAGCTCTAGTAATTAAAGTGATGGATATAAGTTTCCTCCAAAGTACTTGTGGATATTACAACTGCCATAGTAGAGTATCCTTGCATACCTATGCATTCGAAAGGATGCAGTGAGGAAGAGTTAGCAGCCGCAGAATTTAATAACCCTCTGCTCTTGACAGCTCAGCTGTCGCATTGCTTCTGAGATATTACACGTCACTTACAGTCTACCGTGCTTAATTGCAGAAACTTCACAGAAGGTAGTGTGACTAATGTTCTTCCTTTAATAGCCAGTTCTACAACAATTGCTTTACATTTCACATGGTCAATTAAGACCACCATACTCTTGTAACAGGAACTTTCAAGCCGATGGCAAATTCGAATGTAGTGGTGAAACCTACAGGATAGGATTTATTTCTTTGCCACCCTAGGCAAATTAAAAAACTAGATTTGTGAAATATATGAAAAATGTAACAAAACGTACATTAAAAATTGTACACTCTAATTTAACACACATACCTTTTATGTTAAAACATGTTTGATTGTTTTGTGACTCCGAATTCCATTCTTTGCATCAACATTCCTTTACAGTGGAGGAGTACCAAAGCCAAAATACTTTCCTAACCCAATGCTGATCTAAGAGAGGTTTTACGAGCCTTAGGATTTGGAAAGAGCGTTCCCTTGAGTAAGGAGGCCGATTTTCTTAGTCCAATTTGTGCGGATAAACTTTCACATGATCCTTCTGTGAAGAAGATGACATAAAAGAAATCTACAGCTTTCTCGTCGTCCACTGTTAAGTTGTAAACATATTTCAGATACAGATCACCTAAACACTTCATTCCTGATGGACCAGGCGAGTTGGCTGTGCGGTTAGAGGCGTGCAGCTGCGAGCTTGCATCCGGGAGATAGTGGGTTCGAACCCCACTGTCGGCAGTCCGGAAGATGGTTCTCCTTGGTTTCCCATTTTCACACCAGGAAAATGCCGCTTCCTTCCTACTCCATCGTCGCCATAAGACCTATATGTGTCGGTGCGACGTAAAGCAAATTAAAATAAAATCCTGACGGTGATTACAATCATCAATCTTTTCTATTGATGTCACCGCGATTATCTCTTACAAATATGTTTCATATGCCGCATGAAGTCATCAGACGATTACCAAAATGAGACATTCCGACAACCACGTGTTCTTTATATTGGGGGAAACAATCCTACTGCCTACCTTTATCATACCTGAAAATGAAATCACTTGCTTCACTATTCATGGCGTGCGGTTGCAGTAAGATACTGTGAGGACAGGTATGCAAAAGACCTGAAAATGGAACAGAACGTAAATTACGGACCTATAAAGCCTGCTGCGAAATTCACACCTGGGCACCCTCCTTATCTATGAAACCATTTCATTTAGACAGAAAGTTTTTTTTTTTTAAATTGTTGAATTTGGAATCGTGGCCTTCGATATTGCTTGTCGAATGTAAAGTAGCTCACGCACCTACTGAAAGTGCAATATACCTTAAAATTATAAGAAATTCAGTGATTTTTGACTGAGACTGATTGAAAAGAAGGTTCAGTTTTGTGCTGTTCATGTACTTTTGGAATGTGATACGTAATATTTGAGTTTATGTTTTAAAAATAGAGTCATAGTTTATCATGTTCCTCCACAAAAGTGCAAATACATGTATATTTATTTCACAGAACATCCAGCTGGTATACGCATTCCAGCTGTACGAACAAAACTCTCACTACTGTATTTGTATGCGAGGAAGTGCCGGAGGCAATAAATTGGGAATAAAAACTTTCATACGTGTTTTGTAGTACGAAACAACGCAGATGAATTTGCTGGCCGTATGTGCGGAGAGAAGGTAGCTGAATGGTCGCTCTACATTATACACTGAGTGACAGAGCAAATGCGACACCAAGAAGGAGTGGTCAGAACTTTATGCCAATTGCAGGGTAGACTGACGTCACTGAGGTATGCTCATGATGTGAAATGCGCCGCTGTGCTGCGCACGTAGCGAACGATAAATGGGACACGGCGGTGGCGAATGGCCCACTTCGTACCGTGATTTCTCAGCCGACAGTCATTGTAGAACGTGTTGTCGTGTGCCACAGGACACGTGTATAGCTAAGAATGCCAGGCCGCCGTCAACGGAGGCATTTCCAGCAGACAGACGACTTTACGAGGGGTATGGTGATCGGGCTGAGAAGGGCAGGTTGGTCGCTTCGTCAAATCGCAGCCGATACCCATAGGGATGTGTCCACGGTGCAGCGCCTGTGGCGAAGATGGTTGGCGCAGGGACATGTGGCACGTGCGAGGGGTCCAGGCGCAGCCCGAGTGACGTCAGCACGCGAGGATCGGCGCATCCGCCGCCAAGCGGTGGCAGCCCCGCACGCCACGTCAACCGCCATTCTTCAGCATGTGCTGTTCCAATATCGACCAGAACAATTTCCCGTCGATTGGTTGAAGGAGGCCTGCACTCCCGGCGTCCACTCAGAAGACTACCATTGACTCCACAGCACAGACGTGCACGCCTGGCATGGTGCCGGGCTAGAGCGACTTGGATGAGGGAATAGCGGAACGTCGTGTTCTCCGATGAGTCACGCTTCTGTTCTGTCAGTGATAGTCACCGCAGACGAGTGTGGCGTCGGCGTGGAGAAAGGTCAAATCCGGCAGTAACTGTGGAGCGCCCTACCGCTAGACAACGCGGCATCATGGTTTGGGGCGCTATTGCGTATGATTCCACGTCACCTCTAGTGCGTATTCAAGGCACGTTAAATGCCCACCGCTACGTGCAGCATGTGCTGCGGCCGGTGGCACTCCCGTACCTTCAGGGGCTGCCCAATGCTCTGTTTCAGCAGGATAATGCCCACCCACACACTGCTCGCATCTCCCAACAGGCTCTACGAGGTGTACAGATGCTTCCGTGGAGACCGTACTCTCCAGATCTCTCACCAATCGAACACGTGTGGGATCTCATTGGACGCCGTTTGCAAACTCTGCCCCAGCCTCGTACGGACGACCAACTGTGGCAAATGGTTGACAGAGAATGGAGAACCATCCCTCAGGACACGATCCGCACTCTTATTGACTCTGTACCTCGACGTGTTTCTGCGTGCATCGCCGCTCGCGGTGGTCCTACATCCTACTGAGTCGATGCCGTGCGCATTGTGTAACCTGCATATCGGTTTGAAATAAACATCAATTAATCATCCGTGCCGTCTCTGTTTTTTCCCCAACTTTCATCCCTTTCGAACCACTCCTCCTTGGTGTTGCATTGTCACTGTCAGTCAGTGTATATCTCTGCAAGGATATAAGTAAAGGTGGTCAAATCTGGGTTTGCTGGTTGGATTTTCATGAAGTCACAGAAGTCGACTTCCTTTCCCTCCGGTTTGATGAACACAAGTCCAAGACAAGGAAGGCCAAGTAACTGATAGAAGAATCGGCATGTTAATATACCGACCTCGCCTCGCCTCGCCACGCCTCGCCTCGCAGGTGTAATTCTTTTCAGATTTCCTCCAACTTCTATGAAGTACTTGTTTACTAGTTACGCTGCTTAGTTGTTTGAGTCAGGGCCGAATTCATACTAGAGGATTGACATTCAATTTAGAACCCTTTACAGCGGTCATGGTTTGGGGCCGAATTCGTGTTTGTCCGCGGAGGTAGATACGCCAAAAGACACTCGAGAAGATGTAATTAAAGCTATGTACATTGGAAAGAATGTGTTTTGATAACATTTGCAAAAGGAGATCCCAGGAAAAATAACTTTCTAAGCCTAAGTTCTGCGCATTCCCTTATTTGTAACACCCACCAAAAACTCATGCAACGTATTCTACACTGAAATACATGCGGCAATGGTTCTGATACAGACTCCTCTTATTTTCTTCTCTGGAGACTAATAAAAAATAGGAAAAAAATAGGAATTCGCACTAGAGTTCCGTAAGAACAACAGGTAGGGTTGAAATGAAATGGCGTATCGCTTTTAGTGCCGGGAGTGTTCGGGGACATGTTCGGCTCGCCAGGTGCAGGTCTTTTGATTTGACTCCCGTAGGCGACCTGCGCGTCGGGATGAGGATGAAATGATGATGAAGATGACACATACACTCAGCCCCTGTGCCAGCGAAATTAACCAATTATGGTTAAAATTTCCGACCCTGCCGGGAATCGAACCCGGGACCCCTGTGGCCAAAGGCCAGCACACTAACCATTTAGCCATGGAACAGGTAGGGATGTGACAATATTATCCTTATGAGTAAATATCGATAGTTTGATAATGATATACCGGTAGGATATTTTGGTATCGATATTTTTGTAGTAAATACTAAGTTAACGAATCGATTCGTTAGGAACAATTAACGAATAGTGCTACTAAAAAAATAAATGTGTACAAAATTGTAATTGAGTAAACTTAATGACTAGTCTAATAGAATAAAATGAAAATTTTAATGTACAGTGATCGATAGTTAGGATAGATGTCCTTGTACAGGATGTATCATAAATATGCCTACAAGAAATGAGGGATGCTATGCGTGTTACATTAGGAACGATGTCCAACTCGTTGGATGAACGGTCAGCGTACTGGCCTTCGGTTCAGAGGGCCCCGGTTTCGATTCCCGGCCGGGTCGGGGATTTTAACCGTAATTGGTTAATTCCAATGGCACGGGGCTGAGTTTATGTGTTGTCTTCATCATCGTTTCATCCTCATCACGACGCGCAGGTCGCCTACGGGTGTCAAATAGAAAGACCTGCACCTGGCGAGCCGAACCCGTTCTGGGATATCCCGGCACCAAAAGCCATACGACATTTCATTTCATTAGGAATGATGGTATAATCGGAGTGGCGGAGATTTTTTTTCCAGAATATGAGATTTCCTTGTTACCTACGGGCGTGCGATTCAAACTGACGAACTCGCCGTATTTGCTATACCAGAGCACAAGCCGCTGCCGTGCTTCAGTGTAAAGGGGGGAGGGGAGCGGTAGTGGAGTGTACGACGGAGACAGAGATAATGTTCCGAGCGTATGCACATGTTCCCTCGTTCGACTCACAGGATTGTCTTTCTCTCTTACAGGCAATATCCACAGTTCGTTTATTAAACAGCCAAAACTGCACACACAGTACAAGAACACACTGCAATTGACACACTCTTGTCAGTCAACGGATGTACCAGATTGTTTGTCCTCTCGTCTGTTGGTCGCAGTAACGTTCTTTATTATTTAACATGCTCGAAGAAGCAACGCTGTCGATCCACGATTATGTATTCCTTCGCTTACAACATTGTAAAAGGAATGAAATATTGAACGAAGGCAACAAGACGCTCAATGGTTTGATTACGGTAGATGTTCAATATGCCCCCCTCCTACTTCGATGCACAGTTCTCAACGGTGTGGCAGTGACCTTTGGACTCTGTTAGAAGGATGTGTGGTGTGTCACGCATTATCTCTATCTCCCACTTCCCACTTCCCCTCCCTTCCCTTGTCTTCCCTTCCTTCCTCCAATGCACAGGAATAGGCAGCGGCTGGCTCTCTAGCATAGAAAATGCGACAAGTTCGTCAATTTGAATCCTTATTTTCTCGAAGAGAAAAATTTTCTCCGCAAATCTGATTGCATCATCATTATCAATCAATCAATCAATCAATCAATCAATCAATCAATCAATCAATCAATCAATCAATCAATCAATCAATCAATCAATCAATCAATCAATCAATCAATCAATCAATCAATCAATCAATCCTGTTCCGCATTTAGGGCAGACGCCCAGGGGGCAGATTCCCTATCTGTTGTTTTCCTAGCCTTTTCTTCAATGATTTCAAAGAAATTGGAAATTTATTGAACATCTCCCGTGCTAAGTTATTCCAATCCCTACCTCCCCTTCCTATAAATGAATATTGTTAAACACGAAGAGCATACCTGATTTTGTCGGTATAGTTATACACTGACTGACAGTGACAATGCAACACCAAGGAGGAGTGGTTCGAAAGGGATGAAAGTTGGGGAAAAAACAGAGACGGCACGGATGAATAATTGATGTTTATTTCAAACCGATATGCAGGTTACACAATGCGCACGGCATCGACTCTGTAGGATGTAGGACCACCGCGAGCGGCGATGCACGCAGAAACACGTCGAGGTACAGAGTCAATAAGAGTGCGGATGGTGTCCTGAGGGATGGTTCTCCATTCTCTGTCAACCATTTGCCACAGTTGGTCGTCCGTACGAGGCTGGGGCAGAGTTTGCAAACGGCGTCCAATGAGATCCCACACGTGTTCGATTGGTGAGAGATCCGGAGAGTACGCTGGCCACGAAAGCATCTGTACACCTCGTAGAGCCTGTTGGGAGATGCGAGCAGTGTGTGGGCGGGCATTATCCTGCTGAAACAGAGCATTGGGCAGCCCCTGAAGGTACGGGAGTGCCACCGGCCGCAGCACATGCTGCACGTAGCGGTGGGCATTTAACGTGCCTTGAATACGCACTAGAGGTGACGTGGAATCATACGCAATAGCGCCCCAAACCATGATGCCGCGTTGTCTAGCGGTAGGGCGCTCCACAGTTACTGCCGGATTTGACCTTTCTCCACGCCGACGCCACACTCGTCTGCGGTGACTATCACTGACAGAACAGAAGCGTGACTCATCGGAGAACACGACGTTCCGCCATTCCCTCATCCAAGTCGCTCTAGCCCGGCACCATGCCAGGCGTGCACGTCTATGCTGTGGAGTCAATGGTAGTCTTCTGAGCGGACGCTGGGAGTGCAGGCCTCCTTCAACCAATCGACGGGAAATTGTTCTGGTCGATATTGGAACAGCCAGGGTGTCTTGCACATGCTGAAGAATGGCGGTTGACGTGGCGTGCGGGGCTGCCACCTCTTGGCGGCGGATGCGCCGATCCTCGCGTGCTGACGTCACTCGGGCTGCGCCTGGACCCCTCGCACGTGCCACATGTCCCTGCGCCAACCATCTTCGCCACAGGCGCTGCACCGTGGACACATCCCTATGGGTATCGGCTGCGATTTGACGAAGCGACCAACCTGCCCTTCTCAGCCCGATCACCATACCCCTCGTAAAGTCGTCTGTCTGCTGGAAATGCCTCCGTTGACGGCGGCCTGGCATTCTTAGCTATACACGTGTCCTGTGGCACACGACAACACGTTCTACAATGACTGTCGGCTGAGAAATCACGGTACGAAGTGGGCCATTCGCCAACGCCGTGTCCCATTTATCGTTCGCTACGTGCGCAGCACAGCGGCGCATTTCACATCATGAGCATACCTCAGTGACGTCAGTCTAACCTGCAATTGGCATAAAGTTCTGACCACTCCTTCTTGGTGTTGCATTTGCTCTGTCAGTCAGTGTATATAATACACCCTGTATTGTTGGCTATCCATTCAGCTGTGTATGTTCTGAGTGTGTTCTTTTTGGGCAGCTGCTGGTGTCTCTTAGCATGTTATAGGCATTTTTACTTTGCGGTTAAATATGAATTATTCATCTCATGGTAGGCGTCATGTTTCTACGATGGTGGTTACTCGTGAAAATTACTTTCAATTGCAGAAATGACTACAGTTACTATTACTAGACAAACCTAGACAATGAAATGTCATAATAATGTTCTAAACATGTCAAATACATTGCAGATATAACAAACTATTGTTCATGATATTTCGCCCCTAGCAAAAAAAAAAAAAAAAAAAAAAAAAAAAAATGAAAGATGACAGGGAAGACCGGAGTACCTGGAGAAAAACCTGTCCCGCCTCCGCTTTGTCCAGCACAAATCTCACATGGAAGGACCGAGATTTGAACCACGGTATCCAGCGGTGAGAGGCCAACGCGCTGCCGTCTGAGCCACGGAGGCTCACACTAAAATATGAATATAGCCTAAAATTCGAAATTTAAATGCCAACATTAAAAATAACAAAATATCGATATTTCGGTATATCAAATGTATTTTTCAAAATACTTTTTTTTTTTGCTAGTTGTTTTACGTCGCACCGACACAGATAGGTCTTACGGCGACGATGGGACAGGAAAGGACTAGGAGTGGGAAGGAAGCGGTCGTGGCTTTAATTAAGGTACAGCCCCAGCATTTGCCTGGTGTGGAAATGGGAAACCACGGAAAACCATCTTCAGGGCTGCCGATAGTGGGATTCGAACCTACTATCTCCCGGATGCAAGCTCACAGCCGCGCGCCTCTACGCGCACGGCCAACTCGCCCGGTGTCATCTTTCATTCCAGCAACACTCTCCATTATCACTTCATCGCATTTATCAGTCATTAATAATCACCTTGGGAGTAGCGACTCCATTGTAATAACAGCCTGTATATGGTTCATTCTTAACATCCCTGACCAAGTCGAAGACTGGACAACCAGGTTGTAGGCTTTTCATTCATATTTTAGTACATCGAAATGTCCCTACGAACAGGACGATGATGTTCTTGTGAAATTAATCTCAACAAGGGTTAATACACATTCACATTTAATTCCTGCTCATAGCAAGCTATAATGTAGGATTGTGATGGATTTTAATCCACGAAACATAATTTTAAGTGAAAAGAATGCATTCCATGGTGGTATTCAGTGTAATGTTCTGGCTAAAATTACGAAACGCTTTAGTTATCTCACTCATAAAAGTCATCCAAATGAAAGAAATATTAATGTTCTGCGGGAAATGAAACTTGTTGTGGAATATAGCGTACAGAATGAATATTTCAAATCTCCGTTCCGAATGGTTTACTTTACACATCACCCCATCTCTCTGCCGCCAGGCATAAAATGTTAAAACGTATAGCGCTACAGGTTTACGATATCAAACTTTCATGCTGATGGTTGATAACATGGGGGAACATAACAGATCGAACGGAGATATACGTGGATCGTATGCTGACATTGGGGGTACACACAGCACTACACAAACTCCCCCTGCATTTAACAAACGGAATGTTCTGTCCAGAAGCAGAAAGACTGGATTGACAATATTATGATACTGTAGGTGCCAATACAGAGTCTTCAAATTACGCATGTGTGCATGTGGGTGACGCAATTAGGAAGTCATTTGTTTAATATACCTTATCGTTGCATTGTCGATGCACAGTGTAGTGAAGAGTTGCAAATATAGTCCTCACAGAAAGAGAGTAAGTCATTTAAATATATAATTAGGTCGTGTAATACTTCTTATTACATGCTGACGCGTTTCGAACCTGCAACCAGTGTCGTCTTCAGAGCAACGACAAAGAATTTAGTGGCAACTGTCACTCCATAGTAAACAGACTCAAAATAGAAAGACCCTGTTAGAAATATAGTTCATTCCAAGGCCTCAAGGGACAAGGAGAAAGATGTAGAAGGTTTAACTATGGAGGGCCATGATCTACTCAGCATAAAGCCGTCTCACAACTGTTAAATTATTGTTAAACAAAGGATGGATTATATCAGGGAGAACAGCAAAATTTTTTTGTCTGTTAAGGAGTATGTGGCAAAAGGAAATGAAAAAGAAAATCACTAACTAAATTAATGAAAAGAAAGTCAACGTTTAGTATTATGGTTGTATTGTAGTTGTCACTGTTATTTTCCGTAAGGTAACTAATATGTGTTAAATTGCATGTAAATATTCTTAGGTTACAATAGATGAAATATTTCTTCTGCGGCTGGTGGTATTCCGTAGTTGTAGGCTGAGAGCATCCATCCATTCATTCATTCATTCATTCATTCATTCTTTCATTCATTCAATAATAAGGGCATTTCCTTAGTTGGTGGTTATCCGTGACAGGGAGAGAGGAGTTTTTATTCATCATGCATGCATGAATAAAATACAAACGTGTAACTCATCCAGGCATGCAGTTATCCATCCAGTCATTCACTCATACAGTTATTTAGTTAATTCATGTCTATTGTAAGCTAAGAAAAAATCTGTTCGGAATCGTAACAAAATCAGATACTTGTACTAATTAATAATACGGGTAAGATACGTGTTGTCCTTGACTATATAACATTGTTACGTCTAGGCCAAAAATAAATAAAATTTTAAATACTAAAATTGAGAGATTGGGTGTACGTAGTGGTGAGGCGTAATTGTAATGTTTAATGTAGTAATAGATACATTAATAGTAGCAAATCATGCATGTATCAAAAATAATTTGGATGGCAGTAAATGATTACACTCTTCTCAGTTCCAGGCGACCCGTAACTACGGGATCTATATAGCCGTCTCCTTCGTTAAAATTATTCGTGTGTTCAGCAATTTCTATAATCGGACGAATGATTCTAGGTATGTTTCTCTTTAGAAATGACATAAGTTGCATAAAAATGATTTGATGATCATTTTGTATTGTATGTAATTGTAACGATGAGGACTGCATATACTGAGTTGATCGTGGCTACCCTCCATGAATAAATCTTCAACATCTTTCTTCTTGACCCTGGAGGCCCTGGAATGAAGTGCATTTCTGACGGGGTCTTTCTATATTGAGACTAGTTAGTATGGAGTGACAGTTGGCACCAAATTCTTTGTTATTGCTCTGAAGACGATCCTGGTTGCAGGTTCGAAACGCACCAGCATATTATAATTATTACACGACATAATATCCTCAAAATTATTTATTCTAATGTAATTTAGTGGTCGTGAAAAATCTTAATATTCATAGAAACAAAATGTTTATTGCAGAGTACTGTTTCCCTTTGTACGGGCTAGGACGTTCAAATGGTCCAACTTTGAAACACGTTTCAGACGAGTTTCTTGATAAACTCTGCCGAGTGACACAGCTACCTTACAAATTGTTGACGAGTTAAATCGTACAAGAAACGTCATTATTCAGCTATAGGACTGCACTGGTCGACCTATTACAGAACGAACAACGATTTCTTTTAATTTTTTTTTTACAAGTTTCTGCGGACGAAACTACCTTTACATCGGTCTGTTTTCAGACCAACTTTACTTTACGGGAGTGAACGCTGGGTGGACACAAGATATCTTATTCATAAGTTAGAGGTAACATATATGAAAGTAACGAGAATAATGGCTGGTACAACATGTGGGAACAATGGCAGGAGGGTACTCGGAATGAGGAGATTAAGGGTAAGTTAGGAATGAACTCGATGGATCAAGCTGTACACGTAAAGAGGCTTCGGTGGTGGAATCATGTGAGGTGAATGGAGAAGGACAGATTAACCCAGGAGAAAAAATAACTCTGTTATGGAGGAGATGAGGAGTAGTGGGGGACTATGATTAAGATGGTTAGACTTACTTTTTAACAATTTAAAGATAAGAAGTACAGAATTAAACGAGTCCACAGAACTAATTACAAAAATGGGATTGTGGTGGCGGTTAGTAAGTTCACAAAATGAAATGAAATGTCGTATGGCTTTTAGTGCCGGGATATCCCAGGACGGGTTCGGCTCGCCACGTGCAGGTCTTTATATTTGACACCCGTAGGTGACCTGCGCGTCGTGATGAAGATGAAATGATGATGAAGACAACACATACACCCAGCCCCCGTGCAATTGGAATTAACCAATTAAGGTTAAAATCACAGACCCGGCCGGGAATCGAATCCGGGACCCTCTGAACCGAAGGCCAGTACGCTGACCGTTCAGCCAACGAGTCGGACAGTAAGTTCACAGAGGCTTGTACACGGAACGCTGAAAGGCATAACAGTCTATAATGAAGACGTATGTATATGTATGTATGTATGTATGTATGTATGTACAGTATGTAGTATGTATGTATGTATGTATGTATGTATGTATGTATGTACGTAGGCTGATCAACAAAGACTGAGACTGATTTTTTCCTGTAGCTTCCGTTGTTGGTTATCAAGACTGTAACACTATTAACGTGTAGGACAAAATTAAGTACAATTTTAAAAAGTGCAATTTAGAGATTGTGTGTAAATAGTGATAAGGCGTAATTGTAATTTTTAATAATAAGGGCAAGGTACAGTCTGGTGTGAAAATAGGAAACCACAGAAAACCATCTTCAGGGCTGCCGACAGCGGGTTTTGAACTGAATGCAAACTCACACCTGCGCGCCACTAACCGCCCGGCGACTTTTATTTTACTTCTATGTATAGCTTTCAGTTCGAGGAGTGTCCGAGGACCTGTTCAGCTAGCCTAGTGCAGCTCTTTCCATTTGACTCCCACGGACGATTACTGCATCTCGGGTGTGAGGTGTTGATGATAATGAGGTAGGAAGAGTGTGAAATCCACTATCTGTAAGTAGGCAATTATAACAAGAGAGAGTCTGTTCAAGGCTGGTTGACCATGATTTCTCAAGTCCCCTTCAAGTAGAACAAGATGTAAAGTGTGCATTAATACAATAATTAATAGTTCACACATACATACATATTCAAAGGCTGGATCCCGAGAGGTCTACAAGTTAAGCAACAGTGGGCGTGGTTACCCTAATAAACTTCCTATCAAAACAGTCAGAGTCGTGGCCTTCAGTTTGGATGGCCTCGGGTTCGATTTCTGGCATGGTCATCGATTTTAACTCTGTATAGTTAATTCCTCTGGTTCGGGGATTGAATTTCTGTATTCTCATTAATACACAAATCTCAATTCGAGCACAACAGAACACACTACCAACCACCACAAAAATCCACAATACATAATAGGCCTGCATTCGTCAGGTCTGCTGTGAAGAAGGGTATCCGGCTGTAAAATTAGGACAAATCCACACTCTAGTGATTGAGAAATACGCAAGGAAGAAAACTTACGATGGTATTGATTTAGCTTCCCATTGACTATTTTTACGATTTTTGGGGACTCAGTATTTGTCACACAGGATCTCTTTTACGTGATAGTAAATTTATTGACACAAGGCGGGTATATTTGAACAACTTGAATTACCAATGGGCTGAATCAAGATCGAGCCAACGAACTTGAATTCAGGAAGCCAGCGCTCTACCTTCTGAGCAACTCAGCCTGTCGGATATATTCGTAAGTCGCGGAGTGCTATACCGACGGAAAATTCGAGGTTATACTGGTATCATTAGTGTGGCTTGTTCTGGGTTATGCGTAACGAGCTTCAGGAAAAATTAATGATAATAAGATGCCTCCTTATTTCTAATATCATTTACAGTTTTGTACTTATAAATTCGAATTCTGAATGCTTCACTCTACTAAGGATACCATTTATCGAAGGCGAAGGCGAAGGCAATCAATCAATCAATCAATCAATCAATCAATCAATCAATCAATCAATCAATCAATCAATCAATCAATCAATCAATCAATCAATCAATCAATCAATCAATCAATCAATCAATCAATCAATCAATCAATCAATCAATCAATCAATCAATCAATCAATCAATCAATCAATCAATCAATCAATCAATCAATCAATCAATCAATCAATCAATCAATCAATCAATCAATCAATCAATCAATCAATCAATCAATCAATCTGTATTTAAGGTTGTCGCACAGTTCCCTAACAGGTCTTTATCTAGTCTGTTCTTCAGTGATTTGAGAGAAGTTGGAAATTTATCGTACATCTCCCTTGGTAAATTATTCCAATCCCTAATTCCTCTTCCTATAGACCAAAATTTTCCCCAATTTATGTCTTTTTGAATTCTAATTTGATCTTCATTACTTTATGACCTTTTCTACTCTTAAAAACCCCTGTCTTACTCAAATGCATGTGAAGTAATGATGCAACAACAACAAGAAAACGTGAAAAACGCATAGTGGAAGAAGAGAAAGTAGAATGGTAGAGAATAAGAGTCTGTGTTCTGAAGGTTTGAAAGAAATGAAAGAAAAAGAGAAGCAAAGAAGAAGAGTAATGACGATAATTAACTGTAATGTAATTCACGGTGAAATAGTGTAATGATAGAGTGAACATCAAACACCGCAGAAAAATGAAGTTAACTATAACGTAGTGAAGTAATTTTTGTGGAAAACAACAAACTGACTTGGAGTGGGGCGCTTTTACTGCCGTTTGATGACGCCATCAGCCTACTGTTCCATGCTATTCACCGGTCGTTTAACTTCAATGAAGTTAATTCTCTTAATGCCGTACAAAAGGACGACGCTAAACACAATTAAAGCGCCGCGATTAGAATAAACAATACTGGTGTAAGTATCCACAGGCATCGCCCTTTACTTATCCCCGCCCCCCACCATTTTGTTGGCGATAGAATTTCCTACAGCCAAATTGAAATTCATTGGTCTGCAGTAGAGTAGTACTGCAGAATGCGACCGATGTAACTTCTCCCCTGTATTTATTAAAAGTAAAGGTTGCATCACACCCTTACCTTACTTAATACTAAGGTTGCCAGCTGTCCCATATTTGAGGTGAAAATTTTGCGTTACGTATTATGAGCTGTTGTCCCGTAAAAACGAGCGTTTGTCTACTTTTTCTCTCTAAATATTTTAAAATCCCTATTTAATTTGAGCGCCATTGAGTTCAAAGTACCTCCATTATTTTAGTTTTCTCTTTGGAGCCTCACAAGAAGGAAATCTCGTGATGTCTCGTGATTTCCTGGTAAAGCTGAGCTTGCTGGAGTATTTACCTCGTCTTCCACCGCGTACTTCTATAGGTCTTCCAGTCCAATTTGCAACGTCGTTGTTGGAGACTAAATCTAAGTAAATTGTCAAGATACCAAAGCTCATAGAAGACATCAGTGTTACGATGTCAGATTCTGATGAAAATTCAGTGTTTACTAGTTATAAAGGACAACAGAAACTAATAGAATGAGAAAAACTTGTATTTATTTTTTTGGTGATGAGGGTTCCTGGGTAAAATGCATTTGTTGAACGCATTTTCTCCGTAACGTCTAACATGTGGTCAGACAGAAGAAACAGGGTGTGAAAGCACAGTATTACTGTTCATTTTTGGACTATCACCTGCGCCCGGCGTTGTACAAGAAGCGACGACAATTTCTGCGGACACCTCCCATCATTTCGCAGGACAAATCTCGCATGCATGTCACGCAACCGGTGGCTGATTTATACGCTCGATGGGTCTGGGAGGTGCTCTATCATCCCCAATACTCTCCCAACCTAAGCCCCTGTGATTTTAAGTTGATACCGAAGGAGAAGAACCCGCCTGCGAACTGTTCCCGGAGCTCTGTAGGTGATAGTACGCTCCATTCGCACCAGCTAGAGAACAAGCGCTCCTTCAGGAAAACTGAGGCTTCCGTATTGCTGACAACGGGTTCTACACAGGGATAACTACATTGAGGAACTGTAGAACTTTCATAGAAGTACAGTCGAAACCGTTTATTGCGACATCGCTTATTACGACATATCGTATAAAATGGCGTAATTTTATCACATTTTCGGAGAACTTTTTAGACTATAACGTCCAATGTTGATTTTTGTTGTTACGGGTTTCTGGATTGTTGACAAGCATGCACAGTTTATTTTCAAACTCTTCTTTTCAGTTGATTGTAGATTTCAAATCAGCCTGTCTGATCGTCAAGGCAAGTGTCTCTGTGAAGATGTCGCGAAGGAGAGAGAAGTGTTTAACGGACATGGAGAACATCTCATTTATTAGCCAAGACCGTGTGCAATATTATTGATCAATTTACATTGTTGCTACTTCTTTTCTCACTTATTATTTTATATTTTGCTGCTCTGTTATGTACGTACTGTGTAAAATATAAGAAGAAAAAATCCTCTTAGTCCTATCCCACAAATAATATACTGTAAATACAGTACTTATTTTACTTTTGTTTTTGCAGTTTTAACTTTATTCTGCTAATTAACCATGTAAGTATGCAGCCTAAAACTTACAGATATGAGATTTTTAGTTTAAAAAAACGGTTTGTGCGACTATCGCCTATAACGACCGCTAATTGGCGGTCCTTTCGGAGTCATTATAATTAGTTTCGATTGTATTAGTATTATTGAAAATTCACAGCCTGTTTCCAGTCATCTGACCGGGTCAAAATGGGATGAATGAAGCCCCATCTAGCGACAAGGATAGGAAATGTGCCGCCTGCCGAAGCCTGTCGCACTCCTCTGGGGCAATGATAAATGACTGACAGATGAAATGATATTGGAGAGTGTTGCTGGAATGAGAGATGACAGGGAAAACCGCAGTACCCCGAGAAAAACCTGTCCTGCTTCCGCTTTGTCCAGCACAAATCTCACATGGAGTGACCGGAATTAGAACCGCGGTATCCAACGGTGAGAGGTCGGCGCGCTGCCGCCTGAGCCACGGAGGCTTCTTTTATTATTATATTATTATTATTATTATTATTATTATTATTATTGTTGTTGTTGTTGTACCGGGAGGTACACCCTAACGCCGCGCATTTAAATCTAGCGCCTAAAAGAACTCCTCTACTGGTGAAACCGTGAAACTGAAACAAGACCAACTTATAAACTAATTTAGAAGATGTCACCACTAAATTTTGATATAATTTTGTTGTTGTGAAGTTTCCTGAACTGTGTGAATTTCTACTTGTTTTGTTTTCCTTTCATCAAGAAGTTTGGACATTCTCTCATAGATGAACTACCAAAAACTGATCATGCACCCTGGTGGGTGGTATAAGAACTTATATTTTAAAGAAATTTTGTATTCATGTTTTTTTTACTAATTATTGATGTTCATTTATTTTTCGGTTGGCAATATTTTTCTTTTCTTTCCGCCAGTTTTGAATCTAGCCAATCCATAATTTCTGTAATTAATTTTCTACCAATCAGAGTCTTCTTCTTCTTCTTCTTCTTCTTCTTCTTCTTCTTCGATTTTCAGTGTAATTTTTAAATTCACCAATAAAGTGAGAGGGTGTGGCTAGTTTCATCTTGCATGATCTCGAACTTTCCCCGAGGGTTTATAAACTGCGGATTTTCACGTCTCTTGGACAATTGATTGAGATCTGAACTAGTGTGTGTGTCAAAGCAGGAGGCGGGCGGTGCCTCTTTCATCAGGCAGCAGTACACCGACAAGGTAATGGCCACATAACATCTTTATTTCTTGCTAGCTCCGCATTTTAACCTGAGGGAAAGGGGCGAATCATTAACTATGTAACCTAGTTTTCCTAAAAATGTAACTTTCTGCCGGCTAATGTAAAAACTTCATAAATCTTTAACTGTAAATCGGGAATAGAGAGTGATGTACCCTCTCGAGCTCCCTTTCATCTTGGTTTGAGGTGACTACATTTGTAACTGGCTTTCTTCCTTTCCGTAATGCATTAATTTATACGAGTCACCTTAGTAGTTGGGGAATAGCCCCTGGATATCCGGCCTAGTGCCCTTTAGGTTTTAAGTGCTCATATCTAGGAGTGCAAGCATTCACCTCCATTCATTTTGTGTTCGGGCCATTTATTTAACCGTTTTTCCTTTTACAAGAAGGCCCAGTAGGTTGGGTACTAAATACCCCTGTATAATCATTTTCCGATTGTAAGTTGTGCCTTCAGAGACCAGAATTTGTAAGTTGATGTTGCCTTGTGTAGGCTTGGAAAACCGAGAGCCTGTTAGCTCTTTTTCAAAGTTTTTGTAAGATTAATGAATGCCTCTTGAAGGCTAGGTGTTGTAATTTCGGGGAGCAAGTGCTCCGTGAATTAGGGGATTTCTGCCTTTTGAACAAATTGGTCGTCGTCTGTAAATTTGAGCTGGGAGCTCAAAAATTGTAAAACTAGGGGCTTGAAGCCCAAGCGTGTTGAGGTTCTGAAATCTTGTTTCCAAATTGCTATTTTGTACCTGAAATGTCATTGTTATCTCACTAAGTGAAAGATTTGTTAAGTTGTTGTTTTTTCAAAAATATAACCTTCAGTTTATGTTTTAAATTCAATTCTTGACATTGTAGTTAGACCCATTCACCCCGGCACCTTCTTTCACCTCTGCGTTCCACGGGTAACCCCGTAACAATTATTATTATTATTATTATTATTATTATTATTATTATTATTATTATTATTATTATTAATTTTCGAGTCTATATGATCTGATACCACGGTTAGCCGGTTCGAGCCCCGTTGGTCAAAAAATTTTCACCATCGAATTGTTGGCCGGCATGGTAGAAAAGTTCGTGGTTGGTATAAATTACAATTCCTAATCACTAGATTGGGTACTAAATGCGCGGATTCAATCCCAAACTCTCCGTAGTGTTCAATGGAGTGAGGGCATATGACGCTGATGATGGTGATACGTCTGTCGGATGGAGACGCAAAGCTTTGAGCAGACCCCTTCTTGTGATTCGACAGAAGTAGGCTACGTGCCGACACTGTGTTATTATCAACATCATAATCATCGTCCTACATCCAGACGCGTTGGGCTCATGGTCTTCAGATCCGAAGACCTGAACTAGGCGAGCCGAAAATGTCCTCGGACACTCCCGGCACTAAAAGCCATACGATAAATAAATAAATAAATAAATAAATAAATAAATAAATAAATAAATAAATAAATAAATAAATAAATAAATAAATAAATAAATAAATAAATAAATAAATAAATAAATACATTTAGAGAGAGAAGGAATATACATATATTTTCATATAACACTTAGTGCGCGCTTCACAACGTGCTCAACGTTAGAACATTGCATTTATTCATGCCATGTGGAAAAAAAAAAAATAATTCTTATAACGCTTCAAGATGAAGTTCCTATGATCAGTTGTGTACCAAACCCACACACAATCCAATCCCGTTGTTCTTGTTGTTACTAATATAACGGCACGTCAGTATGTGAAGCGATCGATCAATCAATCACATCACATTGTTCTTCAGGCGTGCTGAAGGAGGAGCTTTGCAAACAGCGATACTAAATGAACCGATAACATTCTACGCCTTGCTTCGTGGTGAGAGCTTCACGACCAGGGCCATTATGCGTGACAACGTTCTGTCCTGTACAGCTGCGATAGATGAGGATGTTTGCTTACAGAACCAGCACGAAAGTCCTATCGAGATACTGATACGTTCATCTCTTGTCAAACGCCATTCACCAACATGGACTTAGGCCTACGTAAAAAAAAAAAATTAAAAAAATAATCTGTCAAAAGAAACTATCATAGTTATATTTTCAAAACATATTTTTTGATCTGTTCTTTGAGCTTCAACAAAATTTCCATATGTTTTACAGTAACTTTATTAATAACCTACAGAAACTTTATGTTATTCGTGTTTTTCAACGTACTTTCCTACACTCGTCCCCCCTCTCAACACCCGCCTCCTGCCACCGGCCACACACACACACACACACACACACACACACACACACACACACACACACACACACACACACACACACACACACACACACACACACACACACACACACACACACACACACACACACACACACACATGCAACAGTCCGCGGCTGAACTTACTACGCTCTATCTTCCACCGTCTCCTTACTCTTGATAACTCACTACCCGATATCGACATATTCACACCCTTTGCAAACTTCAAACACAAAATTAAAAGATTCCTTTAAAGTGGTCTCCAGGTTTCTATTTTCTTCCGTCGTTCCGACTCATGACCTTTCTTCTTGCTAACTCTTAACCGAGCCTTGCCAGTTGCTCCATGGCTAAATTGTTAGCGTGCTGGCCTTTGGTCGCAGGAGTCCCGGGTTCGATTTCCGGCCGGATCGGGAATTTTAACCGCCATTGGTTAATTTCGCTGGCACGGGGCCTGGGTGTCGTCTTCATCAATATTTCATCCTCTTCACTACGCGTAGGTCGCCTACCGGCGTCAAATCAAAAGACTTGCATCTGGTGAGCCGAACATGTCCTCGGACACTCCCGGCACTAAAAGCTATACGCAATTTAATTTCATCGTTACCATTGTTGTACCATTGTTATTGTTATTAAAATAATAATAATAATCGTATGGCCTCAGATATTTAAAATTGACGCCATCTGGCTCGTCAGTTTCGACGTTCCGTTTTACTCTAGGACCACTAGATGGCAGACCGAGTAAACTGAAACTCTCTTGGGCGTCTATGGCTGAGATTTAATGAATTTTGTCGGGTAAACACCAAATATGTCACCAGAGATCTTTTACATGCCGACATCGTACGGCAGGGAGTGTCGAATGGACTTTTTTCTGCCCTTCAAAAATCCGACTAGCTCTGCCGGGTTTGAACCCGCTATCTTGGGACCCGGAGGCCGACACTCTACCACTGATCCACAGTGTTGTTAATTTACTGTCAATACTTATTACTAGGGTTGCCAGCTGTCCCGTATTGTACGGGACATCCCATATTTGAGGTGAAAATCTTGCGTTCCGTATTATGAACTGTTGTTCCGTAAAAACGAGCGTTTGTCTATGATTTTGTCTCTAAATATTTTAAAATCTCTATTTGATTTGAGCGCCATTGGAGTTCAAAGCAGCTCCATTTATTTTTCTCTTTGGAGCCTCGCAAGAAGGAAATCTCGTGATGTCTCGCCATTTCCTGGTAAAGCTGAGCATGCTGGATTATTTACCTCGTCTTCCACCGCGTACTTCTATAGGTCTTCCAGTCCAATTTGCAACGTTCTTGTTCATGCTGTTGGAGACTAAATCTACGTAAATTGTGAAGTTATCAAAGCTCATGGAAGACATCAGTGTTAATATGTCAGATTCGGATGAAAATTCAGTGTTTACTAGTCATAGAGGACATTCCCTGGCATCTTGGAAGGGAGGGTGCGATCAGTCGTTAGAGGAAGATGGATGGAAACCAGTGTGGTTTCAGACCACAGAGAGGCTGTCAGAATCAGGTTTTCAGTATGCGCCAGGTAATTTAAAAATGCTACGAGAGGAATAGGCAGTTGTGTTCATGTTTCGTAAATCTAGAGAAAACATATGACAGGGTACCGAGGGAAAAGACGTTCGCCATACTGAGGGACTATGGAATTAAAGGTAGATTGTTAAAATCAATCAAAAGCATTTATGTTGACAATTGGGCTTGATGGTAGAATGAGTTCTTGGTTCAGGGTACTTACAGGGGTTAGACAAGGCTGTAATCTTTCACCTTTGCTGTTCGTAGTTTACATGGATCATCTGCTGAAAGGTATAAAATGGTAGGGAGGGATTCAGTTAGGTGGAAATGTAGTAAGCAGTCCGGCCTATGCTGACGACTTGATCTTAATGGCAGATTGTACCGAAAGCCTGCAGTCTAATATCTTGGAACATGAAAATAGGTGCAATGAGTATGGTATGAAAATTAGCCTTTCGAAGACTAAATTGATGTCAGTAGGTAAGAAATTCTAGAGAACTGAATGTCAGATTAGTGATACAAAGCTGGAACAGGTCGATAATTTCAAGTATTTAGGTTGTGTGTTCTCCCAGGATGGTAATATAGTAAGTGAGATTGAATCAAGATGTAGTACAGGTAATGCAGTGAGCTTGCAGTTGCGATCAACAGTATTCTGTAAGGACGTCAGATCCCAGACGAACCTATCCTTACATCGGTCTGTTTTCAGACCAACTTTGCTTTATGGGAGTGAAAGCATATTCGTTTAGAAGTAACAGACATGAAAGTAGCGAGAATGATTGCTGGTACAAACAGGTGGGAACAATGACAGGAGGGTACTAGGAATGAGGACATAAAGACTAATTTAGGAATGAACTCGATGGATGAAGCTGTACGCATAAACCGGCTTCGGTGGTGGGGTCATGCGAGGCGAATGGAGGAGGATAGGTTACTTAGGAGATTAATGGACTCTGTTATGGAGGGTAACAGAAGTAGAGGTAGACCAAGACGACGATGGTTAGACTCAGTTTTTAACGATTTAAAGATACGAGGTATAGAACTAAATGAGACCACAGCGCTAGTTGCAAATAGAGGATTGTGGTGACGTTTAGTAAATTCACAGAGGCTTGCAGACTGAACGCTGAAAGGTCTATAATGGTAATGTATGTATGTATGTATGTATGTATGTATGTATGTATGCATGTATGTATGTATGTTAATGAAACTAATTGTAATCTAATTGGAATTGGTACGTAACGTTTGATTTTCAAATATTTATGAACTGTCCCTTATTTTTGTGAAAAATTCCGTATTTTTGGGTAAATATGCCTTGTTTCTTATGTCAAAAAGTGGCAACCCTTCTTAATACTCTCAGCCGGGCTGAGTGGCTCAGACGGTTGAGACGCTGGCCTTCTGACCCCAACTTGGCAGGTTCGATCCTGGCTCCGTCCGGTGGTATTTGAAGGTGCTCAAATACGTCAGCCTCGTGTCGGTAGATTTACTGGCACGTAGAAGAAATCCTGTGGGACAAAATTCCGGCACCTCGTCGTCTCCGAAAACCGTAAAAGAGTAGTTAGTGGGACGTAAAGCAAATAACATCATTATTATTATTATTATTCTTAATACTCTTGTTTATACGATTGCTATCTTATTATACTTATATAAATTTGTTATACTGTATTATTAGTGCAAAATGGCCCTCCATCGACTGTACCAATAAATAAATAAATAAATAAATAAATAAATAAATAAATAAATAAATAAATAAATAAATGTTTAACGTAACAATAACACAAACGGATTTTCGGCGACACTGGGATTGACCAGTGGCAGCTGAGGAATTATCTAAGCTGTAGCCCCGGTATTAGCCTGGAGTGTAAGTGGGAAATCACGGAAATCCTACAAAATTCTGTCAACAGCAGCATTATCGTTCCCTAAATGATTGCTTGCAGCGATGTTGCTTATTCAGCGAGCTTCCTTCAAGAGCCATAAACAATTTTTCTTGACCAAAACTTCGCCTACAAAATTCACCAACTGACCTCACTGAATCAGAGATCTCGGTATTAACAAAGGTGAATTTATTTCATGGAAGCAGTACATTATCGGCGTTTCCAGAAAATTATTTGCAATGCTTTACTCACCTGGAAGATGTTGGAACATACACCCATCAAAAAATGTTTTTATGAGCCACGACCAAGGATTTCCAGACACTACAAAACGAAAGAGAGGCATACAGAGATAACGAATCTGCGTTATTTATTGCAAAATAATAAATGAGAGGCTCTTCAAGAATGTAGCTTTGCTTTCTGAATTTGAGTTACTGAATGCAGCTCACACCAGTACAGTACCTTTAATACTTGATAACACGTCCCCCTGCAATGTTGTATGCCTGAATTTATCTTGGTATACTGTCCAAGGTAAAGTTTGTCGATGGTGACTCGGCGTAGATCTCGCAGAGTGATTGGTAGGTCGTGACTTCAACAAACACAGAGTCTCTGATCCAGAGCAATTAACCACACGTAGTTAAAATCATAGGCTTGGTCCGAAATCGAATCCCCGGCCCGAAGATCAGTACGCTGCTGAACATTCAGCCTAAGAGCCAAATTGTCTTCCGGAATCGAAACCCCGGTTCGAAGATCAGTACGCTGCTGAACATTCAGCCTAAGAGCCAAACTGCCTTCTAATTCAACATTTTCGTTTTTATTTAAGAGTAGGCAGCTCTGCATAAGTTTGTCATTCACTGTAACTATCATCAAAAGTCGGACTTAAGGTAGAGTTTTGGTGTTAGTATTAGACATTTAGGACCACGATCGTTAAAGCGTCAAGTCTATATGGTCTGATACCGTGGTTAGCTGGTTCGAGGCCCGTTGGACGAAAACATTTTTACTATCAGAATGTTGGCCTGAAGGGTAAGGGAGGTGGTGGTATACAATTTCTAATTACTAGATTGCGTTCCAAAAGCCTGGATTAAATTCTAAACCTCTTTGCAATGCTCATATGGAATGACGCTGTTGATGGTGATTCGTCCATCGGATGGCGACGTAAAGTTTTGAGCAGACCCCTTGGTGTTATTCGACAGGAGTACGCTATGTGCTGACACTATATTGCACCCTCTCCCGACCTCATTATAATCATCATCCCACATCCAGACGCACAGGTCGCCTATGGGAGTCAAATACGAAGCCCCACACCAGGCGAGCCGAACATGTCCTCAGATATATCGGCACTAAAAGCCATACAATAAATAAATAAATAAATAAATAAATAAATAAATAAATAAATAAATAAATAAATAAATAAATAAATAAATAAATAAATAAATAAATAAATAAATAATACATTAAGGACGAACGGTATTAGAAGACATTAACTGCTTAGTCACAACATGATATTAAATAGTATTAACATTCTTAGATTAGATGAGAATCGAAGCTGGGGCCTCGGGATAAGAGATATACTCTCCACACTACGGGACTGGCTACGATGAATACTAATGATAGTGTAAATTAGGGAGTGGTTTCATACATACTAATGAGGGTCATGATAGCTTTGATGGGTTCGCTAACCCACACTCCGTTCTGGGAGGAGGTAAACCTTAACAAAACAAGCTTGTAGTTTTTATTAGGCTATTGATATCGTCCGTAAGGATCGGCCTCAAGTCTTACGTGAAATACGAACAGTAGGAACTGAACTATCCATTTAAAAAATCCACATGTAATAACCGAGATTCGAACAGTGGCCATGTAAGGGAAAAGCCACTGACAATACAACTCGGCTATCAAGTCCGAGAGCAAACAACTATGACCATAAATATGGTACCATTTTTATTCAACAGAAAATGTGGCTGAACATGTATGAAAATTACTTTCGAATTGTCCGGCTCCATGGCTGAGTTGTAAGTGTCATGGTCTTCGGACCAAGGGACTCCGAGTTCGATCGCTGCTCACGTCCAGGGATTTTAATCGTAATTCCCTAGACTCGGCGACTAGCTGATTGTGTTGTCCCCAAAAATGCCGCAGCTCATACGCCACAGACAACAGTCACCTCCTTCGCAATAACACGCAGTTTCCTAAACATGGCACCCACCGTCCGCCCTCGTCGAAGAGTCTGCCTTACAAAGACTGGTTCAAAACTAGACATTCACTTACTTAAAGACATCCTGATTTCACTACTGTACTGAAGTACCTTATCTTAAGATGTTTAGATAATCCATTCCCGTTGAAACATTCCTTAAAAATTAGCTTTACGTCGCAACCGACACAGATAGGTCTTACGGCGACGATGGGACAGGAAAGGCCTAGGAGCGGGAAGGAAGCGGCTATGGCCTTAATTAAGGTACAGCCCCAGCATTTGCCTGGTGTAAAAATGGAAAACCATGGAGAAGCAACTTCAGGGCTGCCGACTATGGGGTTCGAACCCACTATCTCCCACATGCAAGCTCATAGCTGCACGACACTAACCGCACGGCCAACTCGCCCGGTTGGAAGCATGCTTAGCGATGCAATACTCTCTTTTCATCTTGTGTAACCTTTCTTCTACAGCAGATATTTCTAAACCATTTTCTTGAAATATTTCTCCAAGGAATTTTAATTTCTTTAATTTCTCTATTCGAACAATATCTTTCGTCAAACATTTTGAAGCATTTTCATATTTGTGATAAATTTGTTACTTCTACAGAGATTCTCAAACCTGTTTTGTTCACTATCTAGTAAATTCAGAGTTAATTGTACCCTGTAGTGACGCCGGTCGAGAATTACTCATGGAATCACTGACAGAATTGGATCGCTCTGCAGATATTTCCCTAAGGCTATTTCTTCCAGGAAATGGATTATTTACTCTAAAATGCCCCACTCTTTGGCTGAATGGTCAGCGTTGAAGCCTTCGGTTTAAAGGCTTCCGGGTTCGATTCCCGGCCGGGTCGGAGATTTTATTCGCGCGTGATTAGTTCTTCTGGCTCGGGGACTGGTTGTTTGTGTTTGTTCCAACACTCTCCTCTTCATATTAGGACAATTCGCCACACTACCAGTCACCACAGAAACACGCAATAATGATTAGCTACATCCCTCCATATAAGATTGGCGTGAGGAAGGGCATCCGGTTGAAAAACAGGGTCAAATTCACATGTGCGACACAGTTCGCCCCCACGACTCCACAGGGTGTGGTAAAAGCGGTAGAAGAAGAAGAAGAAGTGTACTCTAAAATGTTTAGTTACCGCCATGAATGCAAAATCAGACGGCGAAAGGAGCAGCTGCCGTAATTGTCTCGTTCCTGTTTTGAAGTCCAGCTCCATGCCTAAATGGTTAGCGTGCCGGCCTTTGGTCACAGCGGTCCCGGGTTCGATTGCTGGCAGGGTCAGAAATTTTAACCGTAATTTGTTAATTTCGCTGGCACGGGGGCTGGGTGTGTCGTCTTAATCATCATTTCATCCTCATGACGACGCGCAGGTCGCCTATGGATGTCAAATCAAAAGACCTGTACCTGGCGAGCTGAACTTGTCCTCGGACACTCCTGACACTAAAAACCATACGCCATTTCATTTTTTTCTGTTTGAAATTCTGTAGTGAGTAGGACGTATCACTCGTTCCTCTTTAATCACTTCTCGAATTGTTCATAGCAAAGTGGCTTGCTCTAACCTGCTCTTTGTTGTGCTAATCGATTGTCGCTCCACAGAGAAGTCCTCACTTGAGAGGAAGAGCTCAAGAAGAATTCCATTATGGCAGGAAGCTGGCTTTAATGCCAGAACTGATCACAAGTATAAACATTACGACGTCGCGCAAACTTTGTTCACGTGCATGCAAATAATGAGGGTGGCAGTAGACGCAAACATCCTGTGTCGATCACTGGACCAATAAGATAGTAATCACTTGATGATAAAATGTAGGCCTACTCTATATACTGATGAAAGAATGAGTTGATTACCCTAATTTACTCAAGGCTTGTAGTAAATGGTTCCTTCGTGAAAGTTGTTAAATATTGCATCAACAATGACTCATTTATGGCACGCTGAAAGGGAGAGGGTTAAGAATGGAAAGGTAGCCTTACATAGGTGACATTTCCAGGCTGAGTGGCTCAGATAAGCACTAGCTTTCGATCCAGACCTCACTACGATGGTGTTGACGATAGCCTACTCCAGGGATGACAAACCTTTTCCGACTAACGTGTCAGTTGAGGTCTTGGTTCTTACATTTTACTGTCTAGTGTGCCATCGGTTATTTTCCTATAAAATTATCACGAAACCACCTCATATGACTTTATTTAGGTATTAGATTGCTCTTCTTCTTTTTCTACTTCTTAATCTGTTTACCCTCTAGGGTCGATTTTTCCGGCGGACTCAGTGAGGGATCCCACCTCTACTGCCGCAAGGGCAGTGTCCTGGAGCTTCAGAGTCTGGGTCGGAGGATACAACTGGGGAGAATGACCAGTACCTCGCCCAGACGGCCTCACCTGCTATGCTGAACAGGGGCCTTGCAGAGGGATGAGAAGATTGGAAGGGATAGACAAGGAAGAGGGAAGGAAGCGGCCGTGGCCTTAAGCTAGGTACCATCCCGGCATTTGCCTGGAGGAGAAATGGGAAACCACGGAAAACCACTTCCAGGATGGCTGAGGTGGGAATCGAACCTATCTCTACTCAGATGGCCTCCTGATGGTGAGTGGACCCCGTTCCAGCCCTCGTACCCTTTTTCAAATTTCGTGGCAGAGCTGGGAATCGAACTCGGGCCTCCGGGGGTGGCAGCTAATCACAATGACCACTACACCACAGAGGCGGACTTATTACATTGCATTAGATATATATCCATTCAACCGAATGTTTCACGGTTTTATTCTGAAAATATCCCTGAAATTTACATTTTTTTAAATAGATAAGTTTTAAGGATAAGATAAGCTTATACTTCTGTTTTAACCTAATTAAATTTGTAAAAAATATTGCCATTGAATTAATTGTGACATACTTCTTTATTAAAGCATAATGTTAAAATATGCTGTGTTGCAAGATTTTCGACCTATTTATTACATGTTAAAAACATTAAAATATGTTAGCATGTTACGCGGCGTGCCGCGGAAGTATTCGCTTGTCACCTAGTGGCCCGCGGGTTATAGGTTCAGCATCCCTGCCCTACTCAAATGTGCCAGCCTCGAGCCGTAGATTTACGGGCCAATAAAATAACCCGTATGTGACAAAATTCCAGTATCACGCCATCTTCGAAAACGTGCAAAATGGTTAGTGGAACGGCAAAACATTACATTATGAATTAAGGGATCTTAACAGTGCGGTCCCAGCAGTACGGTTCGGGCCGTGTAGGTGTTTTCAAGTATTCGGGAGAAGTTGGGTTCGAATCCCACGGTTAGCAACTTTGAAGATGGATTTCCATGGTTTCCCATTTTCACACCAGGAAAATTGCATCCTTCCTAGTCCTAGCTCTGTCCTATCATATCGTTGCCATAAGACCTGGCTGAGCCGCAGGGACGACAAACAAATAGCACATAAATAAAACTGCACAAATATTATTGGAATGACTGCAAATATGTTCTGAACACCGAACATGTGTATTGTTTCTCTGAACGATGAAGTCCGTTAGGTAATGTTAATACAATTACAATCTTATTTCCATGGATTTCATTACAGGTTATTAGGCTTCATGGCTAAATGGTCAGCGTGCTGCCCTTTGTTCCAGGCGTCCGGGTTCGATTCCCGGCCGGGCCGGGGATTTCAACACCCATTGGTTAATTCCAGTGGCTCGGGGGCTGGGTATGTGTTTTGTCTTCAGCATTAGAATTAATCACAGGTAGGGCCCCATCCTCACAGACGCGCAAGTCGCCTGTACAGCGTCAAATCGTAAAACCTGCACCTTGCCCCTTCGGAGGCCACACGCCGTTATTATCATTATTATTACCATTTGCTAGTGGCTTTACGTCGCACGGACACAGATAGTTCTTATGGCGACGATGGGATAGGAAACGCCTAGGAGTTGGACGGAAGCAGCCGTGGCCTTAATTTGTGTACAGCCCCAGCATTTGTCTCGTGTGAAAATGGAAAACCAGGGAAAACCATCTTCAGGGCTTCCGACAATGGGATTCGAACCCACTATCTCCCGGATGCAAGATCACAACCGCGTGCTTTTAATCGCACGGCCAACTCGCACGGTATTATTATTATTATTATTATTATTATTATTATTATTATTATTATTATTATTATTATTATTATTTTAATGACGAACATGGAGGTAGTTTATATTATTTTCTTCAAGAGTACACCGGGACTAGTATTGAGAGGAAATGATATTGACAGGAAAACCATGGCAAATCACTTGTAGAACTGCGAAGAATGGAGAATTACCGATTTCTCCTATCAATGTTGTTGTTCTGGAATAATTCAATCTGCTCCAGAAGCTCTTAGATTTTAAGTTGGTCCACCTATGTGGGGGAGTTATTCGTTGTAACACCTAGACCAGGGCGATGGATAATATTTTGCGGGAGATAGTGGGTTCAAATCCCACTGTCGGCAGCCCCGAAGATGGTTTTCCGTTCTTTCCCATTTTCACACCTTAACCTTTTCACTCCCAAGTTTCTTTCAGCCTTATGCGTGCCCCATAACACATTTTTCTGGACGTTTCGACAGTGGTTGTAATAGGCCAAAAATTCTTTGTCGTTGTAAATGTCGACAGCTTGATTCACTGAAACTTATCTCCACTATATTCATAAAAAATCAGACTCGTCATCATTGCCTAAAATTTTAAAAATATGATATTTCGTTATGATTTTTTTACACTCCCGTGAACCCATCTCAGAAGACAGCTGTGAAGGAAAAACACAGGGCACATAATTATCGTCAAAAAACAGTAAGACGATTTATGAATCGTCCGTCGTCTGTACAAAGCATGTCAACAGCGTTGGACTGAACTCGGAAGTGAACAAGAGCGCATTGCTTTATATCCGAATTAACTCGTGTTTGGGACAACGGGAGAAATGTTGACATCCGAGTTAACTCGGGCATGGGATGGAAAAAGTTAATTAAGGCCACGGCCGCTTCCTTTCAACTCCTAGACCTTTCCTATCCCATCGTCGCCATAAGATCTATCTGTGTTGGTGCCACGTAAAGCCACTAGCAAAAAAGGAAATTCCCGGCAATGCAATTAGACGATTTTTATTTATACTGTACAAGACTCCTTATAGAAATAAAAGTATTACTACAGCTAGAGGATGAAGATACGTAACAGCTAACAAAATATGAAATGATGATGATAATAATAATAATAATAATAATAATAATAATAATAATAATAATAATAATAATAATAATAATAATAATCGTCAGGCGAGGGACTCCTTGGAAACAACTTGGCGAACGAAATGGAATTCGATGGGGAGCTGTCAATATTAATGGGGCTTATGGAAGAAAGAAGGTAGAACTGGCTGAATCAGCAAAGAGGATGCATCTGGATGTGCTAGGAGTAAGTGATATTCGGATAAGGGGAAATAATGAGGAAGAGATAGGAGATTATAAAGTGTACTTGACGGGCGTTAGAAAGGGAAGGGCAGAGTCTGGGGTAGGGCTCTTTATCAGGAATACCATTGCACGCAACATAGTTTCTGTTAGGCACGTAAATGAGCGAATGATGTGGGTAGATTTGTCAGTGGGAGGAATTAGGACAAGAATTGTGTCCGTGTATTCACCATGTGAGGGTGCAGATGAGGATGAAGTTGACAAGTTTTATGAAGCATTGAGTGACATCGTGGTCAGGGTCAACAGCAAGGATAGAATAGTGCTAATGGGCGATTTCAATGCGAGAGTTGGGAATAGAACTGAAGGATACGAAAGGGTGATTGGTAAATGTGGGGAAGATATGGAAGCTAATGGGAATGGGAAGCGTTTGCTGGACTTCTGTGCTAGTATGGGTTTAGCTGTTACGAATACATTCTTCAAGCATAAGGCTATTCACCGCTACACATGGGAGGCTAGGGGTACCAGATCCATAATAGACTATATCTTAACAGACTTGGAATTCAGGAAATCTGTTAGGAATGTACGAGTTTTTCGCGGATTTTTCGATGATACAGACCACTATCTGATCTGTAGTGAACTAAGTATCTCTAGGCCTAGGGTAGAGAAAGTGAAATCTGTCTGCAAACGAATAAGGGTAGAAAATCTCCAGGACGAGGAAATTAGACAGAAGTACATGGATATGATTAGTGAGAAGTTTCGAACAGTAGACAGTAAGCAGGTTCAGGATATAGAAAGTGAATGGGTGGCATACAGGGATGCTGTAGTAGAAACAGCAAGGGAATGCCTAGGAACAACTGTGTGTAAAGATGGGAAAAGGCAAACATCTTGGTGAATGATGAAGTGAGAGCAACCTGTAAACGTAAAAAGAAGGCTTATCAGAAATGGGTCCAAACAAGGGCTGAGGCAGACAGGGATTTGTACGTAGATGAAAGAAACAGAGCGAAACAAATAGTTGTTGAATCCAAAAAGAAGTCATGGGAAGATTTTGGTAATAACCTGGAAAGGCTAGGTCAAGCAGCAGGGAAACCTTTCTGGACAGTAATAAAGAATCTTAGGAAGGGAGGGAAAAAGGAAATGAGCAGTGTTTTGAGTAATTCAGGTGAACTCATAATAGATCCCAGGGAATCACTGGAGAGGTGGAGGGAATATTTTGAACATCTTCTCAATGTAAAAGGAAATCATCCTGGTGGTGTTACAAACAGCCAAGCTCATGGGGAGGAGGAAAATGATGTTGGTGAAATTATGCTTGAGGAAGTGGAAAGGATAGTAAATAAACTCCATTGTCATAAGGCAGCAGGAATAGATGAAATTAGACCTGAAATGGTGAAGTATAGTGGGAAGGCAAGGATGAAATGGCTTCATAGAGTAGTAAAATTAGCGTGGAGTGTTGGTAAGGTACCTTCAGATTGGACAAAAGCAGTAATTGCACCTATCTATAAGCAAGGGAACAGGAAGAATTGCAACAACTATCGAGGTATCTCATTGATTAGTATACCAGGCAAAGTATTCACTGGCATCTTGGAAGGGAGGGTGCGATCAGTCGTTGAGAGGAAGTTGGATGAAAACCAGTGTGGTTTCAGACCACAGAGAGGCTGTCAGGATCAGATTTTCAGTATGCGCCAGGTAATTGAAAAATGCTACGAGAGGAATAGGCAGTTGTGTTTATGTTTCGTAGATCTAGAGAAAGCATATGACACGGTACCGAGGGAAAAGATGTTCGCCATACTGGGGGACTATGGAATTAAAGGTAGATTATTAAAATCAAGCAAAGGCATTTATGTTGACAACTGGGCTTCAGTGAGAATTGATGGTAGAATGAGTTCTTGGTTCAGGGTACTTACAGGGGTTAGACACCTTGGCTGTTCGTAGTTTACATGGATCATCTGCTGAAAGGTATAAAATGGCAGGGAGGAATCAGTTAGGTGGAAATGTTGTAAGCAGTTTGGCCTATGCTGACGACTTGGTCTTAATGGCAGACTGTGCCGAAAGCCTGCAGTCTAATATCTTGGAACTTGAAAATAGGTGCAATGAGTATGGTATGAAAATTAGCCTCTCGAAGACTAAATTGATGTCAGTAGTTAAGAAATTCAACAGAATTGAATGTCAGATTGGTGATACAAAGCTAGAACAGGTCGATAATTTCAAGTATTTAGGTTGTGTGTTCTCCCAGGATGGTAATATAGTAAGTGAGATTGAATCAAGGTGTAGTAAAGCTAATGCAGTGAGCTCGCAGTTGCGATCAGCAGTATTCTGTAAGAAGGAAGTCAGCTCCCAGACGAAACTATCTTTACATCGGTCTGTTTTCAGATCAACTTTGCTTTACGGGAGCGAAAGCTGGGTGGACTCAGGATATCTTATCCATAAGTTAGAAGTAACAGACATGAAAGTAGCAAGAATGATTGCTGGTACAAACAGGTGGGAACAATGGCAGGATGGTACTCGGAATGAGGAGATAAAGGCTAATTTAGGAATGAACTCAATGGATGAAGCTGTACGCATAAACCGGCTTCGGTGGTGGGGTCATGTGAGGCGAATGGAGGAGGATAGGTTACCTAGGAGAATAATGGACTCTGTTATGGAGGGTAAGAGAAGTAGAGGGAGACCAAGACGACGATGGTTACACTCGGTTTCTAACGATTTAAAGATAAGAGGTAGAGAACTAAATGAGGCCACAACACTAGTTGTAAATTGAGGATTGTGGCGACGTTTAGTAAATTCTCAGAGGCTTGCAGACTGAACGCTGAAAGGCATAACAGTCTATAATGATAATGATAATGTATGTATGTATGTATAATAATCGTATGGTCTCAGCTGCCGTGTGCAGACATTTGATTTTGACGCCATCTGGCTTCTGCACGTTAATTTCGACGTTCCGTTTTACTTCAGGCCTACTAGATGGCAAACAGAGTAAACTGAATCTCTCTTGGGCGTCTGTGGCTAGGATTTAATTAATTTTCTCGCGTACACACAAAATGTGTCACCAAAGTTTTATATGCCGACATCGTACGACATGCCGTGTCGAATGGACTTTCTTCCGCCCTTCAAAAATCCGATTACCTCTGCCGGGTTTGAACCCGCTATTTTGGGATCCGGAGGCCGAGACACTACCACTGATCCACAGACGCAGCGATAATAATAATAATAATAATAATAATAATAATAATAATAATAATAATAATAATAATAATAATAATAATAATAATAATGGCGTGTTCCCTCCGAAGAGGCCTGGTACGGGTCTTTCGAATTGACGCCATATAAATGACCTGCACGTCTATGAGGTAGGCACTACCTATGATGAACTCTAATGATGGAGACGTCACACACACCTCAGCCCCCGAGCCATCAGAATTAACCAATGAAGGCTAAAATCCCTGACCCGCCCTGGAATCGAACCCGGGACCCCTGGACCAAATTCCAGCACGTAAAAATGTAGCCACGGGGCCGGAGAGTAATAATAATAATAATAATAATAATAATAATAATAATAATAATAATAATAATAATAATAATAATAATAATAATAATAATAATAATAAGTGCCTTAACTCTGATATAAAATAAATCCTGAGATAAATTTCCAGAATATTGGCGTCTCCGAAAACAGTAGCCTAATAGTAGTTAGACCGGGCGAGTTGGCCGTGCGCGTAGAGGCGCGCGGCTGTGAGCTTGCATCCGGGAGATAGTAGGTTCGAATCCCACTATCGGCACCCCTGAAAATGGTTTTCCGTGGTTTCCCATTTTCACACCAGGCAAATGCTGGGGCTGTACCTTAATTAAGGCCACGGCCGCTTCCTTCCAACTCCTAGGCCTTTCCTATCCCATCGTCGCCATAAGACCTATCTGTGTCGGTGTGACGTAAAGCCCATAGCAAAAAAAAAAAATAGTAGTTAGAGGGATGCAAAATCAATAACAAGAAACATATTTACAAAACCCAGGACGGGGTGGAGAATCTCCATCAGACACTATGAACAAGACTGCAGTCGATCACAAACCTACACAGAAAAAGCAGGCAAGCTGACAGTTTTATGTACCAACTAGCTGTAGTACCCGGCGTTGCCCGGATACTTTTTGAATGTTTAATTTTGAGATTTGTATTATGAGTTAGTTATGTGTGAAGTGAATGTTTATAGAGTACCTTTTTGAGATGTTGATTTTACTATCTCTTATGTAGGTTTAGAGTTATTTAGATACGTTTGAATTCAAATTTTCGAGTATTTAATTTTTGAGTAAAACTTTGTCCTTGCGGAAGCACGAGTTGACTGGGAAGTATTTGATCCTTTCAAATGTATACTATTTCAACTGTCATTGAGACTGTCACGAATCAACCTTGCTACCCCAAAATAAATGGATTCAGCACTAATCTCGGTAATTCTAGACTATTTACTTTTAAGCTCCTCTCAGCACCCCCGTCTCAACGGAGGCTGAACATGGACTTACACGGTAACTAGAGCGTCACAATTCGTCTTAGTGAAAAATAAACAATGGATTCGTCATTAATACAGTTTACTTTCTATTATTTTACATGTCGTCACCTCCCAATCTCCACCACCATCGGGGGTTGGGTTGTTTGTCTCCATAGTACTTTTTTTTTCAGATTGTAAGTCATATGTGTACCAAGTTTCGTTCGTGTCGTCCCAAAACTCACGAGTTTCAAAACTCACGAGTCTCAAAACTCACAAATTCCAGGAAGAGGATTAGTGAAAACAAGTTTCTCTACCTGGGCCAGTCTCAAAACTCACGAATGGTTAAATGTCCACCCTATTAGTGATGAGTTAATAGAATACTTTTAATAATCAAATAACTTCCATCCGATTATTTAAATAATCGAATAAATAAATTTCTGAACCGAGGGATTGTTTCAATGAATGTTATTAAACACTGTGCATCTGGCTTAAATTGATGTGTTTCTGTGCAGTGTGCTGATTTCAGTGAATAATCAAATAAAATATCATTCAGTTATATCGCGCGGAATAATACGATCCGACACGGATACTTTTTTTTTCGGTTTAAATGTGTCTGGTAGATAACCGACTGAAGTAAGCGAATAGATAAACGCTTGCAAAAATTAGAAATACGCCTTTTTACAAATGAATCTCCAAATGTTGAAACTAAATGAGTGAATTAACTGGCTTGACATGTTATACCTCTAAATAAAATTCCTTATTCAAGTGGCTGCATTATGGAGCTAAGTCCCAGTACTACCAACTGACAGTTTCTTTTAACTAGCAGTGGGAAATATACCTACTTTAATTTTATGTCGTTCAGCTGCATGCATAAATAGTTAGCATGTTGGCCTTTGGTTTCCGGTCGGGTGGGAGATTTTAACATTCATTAATTAATTCCTATGGCTCGGGGACTGGGTGTTCGTACCCTCTTCAGCATTAGACTTCATCTTCGGTAGGGCTTCATCCTCACCGACGTGCAGGTCACCTATACGGCGTCAACTCTAAAGACCTGCACTAGACCACCCCGGAGGCCACATGCCACTATTACAAATTTATGTGAAAGGTAAGAAATGCATCATATTAACTTTAAGACATGTCGTGTACCGACCTCCCACGGACTCGAACCGGCGGACTGCCAGGTGGAAGGCAGCCGGGATTCGCAGCCGAGTCTAGAGCTCAAGATGTCAGAGGAGATTAATTAGTGTTAGAATAATGATAGTCATCGACATGAGACACCTTGCAGTACTTGAGTAACTGTATAATAAGTATAATAATTATAGTTAGATTTAATAATTGGAAAGCAGAAGGAAGCCTTCAGCTAAGTATTGGAGAGCAGTTTGCGAAACGCGCTCGCTTACAAAAGTTGTTGACTAAGAGCGGAGACTTGTTGATCACAACAAGGTATTTACTGTGTATCGACAAACAGAGCTAGTATGGCAGCGGGCCGCCGAAACCGACAAAGAAACAAAGCCCAGTGCAAGGCCATTCTGGGTCAGTACAGATGCACTAGGGAAACAAGGAAAGTTGAGGACAAAGTAAGACAGAAGACAGTAGCGCCTAGGTAGCAGCACTTACTGTGACAACTATTGAGAATAGCCACTTGAGGGCGCTAGTGACTGGATGATCAGTTTAGCAATGCCCGTAAGACCCAAGGAGGTAGGGATAGAACTTTGAGTTCAGGAGCGGAGATATAACCCCTGGCCATGATGGCGCGGGGCCTTCTTCCAGCCAGTAGTTCGTACTTGTCAGAACGAGATTCTTTTCGAGCATAGCCCAAGTGCCGCAGGGCAAGATTCAGATAGACACGTAGTAGAACAGTAGGCGCGTGAAACAAGCTCGCTCTCTCTACAGATCATTACATTCAGATTTGTAAATATACTGTACATAGTAGTTTTAGTGTCCTCAGTAATAAAGGACAGGGAATTAACTTCTTCTTTTATTTCGGGAGTTGCGGGACGAGTCATACCTACAAATTACCTCCCTACAATCCGCTCGGCAGGACAGGTAATACTTCAACATCCAACGGCCTGGTGACCAACCTACGAGATCGTCTCACAGGACAGGTAGGTCACGACAGGCACGTATAAAAATTTGGTGTCAGGTAGTGCAGGGTCCCGAGTTCGATCCTCGAACAGTGTCAACTCACCGAAATAACGTAAGAGAACCGCGACTTCGCAGAAGATTTCCGTGTGAGAAAATCGCGACTTCGCAGAAGATTGTCCGAACCGCGCTACCGCGTAGTTTCGTTCGTGTGCCGCGCATCGCAGAAGAGGAGCATCACTACCGCAGCCTACTAAGCCAGCCCAGCAGAGGGGTAGCAGTCCAGTAGCAGACAACGCCATCCGGTGGAGACGCAGCACTACAGCTGACTACTCATCCAGCCCAGCAGTGATGCACCATTGCAGATTAAGGTAAGCTGAATATTTATTTCAAATGGCACGACAGAATAGTTCAGTACCAGCAGACCGAGGCACTGAGATGCTCGAGGACGAGGTGGAATCAGTAAGTATGAGTGGGCCTTTTGTTACAGTAGTAGAAGGACATCGTCTCATTGGACGAGAGTTTGATGGCAGTCAACCAGATAGATTGCATGAGTTCATAGCTAACGAAGATGCTGCTGTTCGTATGATTAAGGATGAGGATCAAGAGTTGTTTTTCAAGTATATTTTAACTAAGGTTACGGGCAGAGCCCGAGATAAGTTGTTGTACAGACGTGATATACATAACTGGGAGAAAGCCAAGCGGGCATTGATAGAATATTATGGCCAGCAAGGCACGTTAGATTTGTACATTTGTCAAATGTTCCAAACAGCGCAGGACCCGCGAGAATCAGTCGCACTTTGGGCACACAAAATAGAAACATTGTCAGCTTCTTTTAGAGAGGCAATACTTGAGGATGAATTAGAGGAGGATCGTGACGCGCAGTTGAAAATAACGAGAAAAATATGTGTTGCTAGTTTCATACAAGGGTTAGCCAACCCTCGAATACAAGCTAAGGTTCAGTCAGAAAAGGGCATTACTTTCGAAAAGGCAGTTGCACTTGCTCAACAGGAGGAAACCGTAATAATGTCAAAGAAGGCACGAGAGGGCCTACAACACAAACGTAGCTCAGGGTTTAGCAAGCGCAAACCAGAACAGGAGCGCAGTGCAGCACCAAAGTGGCATACTAAGCCAACACAAGCTAGTGTTAGGGTGGTCTGTTACAATTGTAACCAGGAAGGCCACATAGCAAGGAACTGTAAGAACACAGGAACGCAGGGGGCTCACACCACACAGACCGCTAGTTCCAATACAGCTACAGGGGGCACATCCAGTAAATTAAAATGTCGCTATTGTGGGAAGACAGGGCACATTGAACGTGACTGTAGAAAGAAACAAAGGGATAAGGAAACAGAGGTACCAGAAACAGTGCGCATAGTACGTACACAACCAGACACAGTGACAGGTGAAAACAGAACTTGTTATCGTTGCGGTCGGAAAGGACATATACAGGTGAATTGCCGACAAAGTATACACACCCAAGGTTCACGCACACAAGGTGCACACACTCCGGTGATGCGAATGGATAGCCGTAGGTGCTATTCGTGTGGCCAACAGGGCCACGTTCAGAGAAATTGTCGAAAAGCCCAAGGCAAGTCCACGGGCAACAGGGCCATGAAAGGCCAAACTCAGAGTGATCGCATAGGGGACAAGGCCGTAAGATACCGAGCCCAATGCGAACATTGTGATAGGTGGTCACACCGAACCCAAGACTGTTGGTTCAAAAAGAAGGGCGGCAGTACGCAAGCCACGAAAGCCTCCATGGCTCAGGCGGCAAACTAGAACGGGCCCGTAGCAAGGGGACAGTTACGGAGGTCCGCACACCAGAAGGTCCCAAGAATTCTGACGTAGAAGGCACGGTGCTGATCCAGGTTGCGAACCAAGGAAGACCGTTGAGATTTTTGATAGATACTGGGTCCGATGTCAGCCTAGTTAAGAGGCAATCGGTACCCAAGGAATGCCTGATTGACGGGAGCAAATCAATTGAATTAGCGGGTGTAAGTAAAGGAATAATTTACACACAGGGTACTGTACGTTTTGCCATAGGAAACACAAGTCACACATTTACTGTGGTAGGGAGTGATTTCCAATTAACACAGGATGGTATAGTTGGGAGAGACATCCTGACAGATAGCGTGATCGACTACAAGGAAGGTCATGTCACCATAAGAGGGCGACAATACCCTATGGGGGCGCGAGAGACGAAGGTGATCCGTCTCGAACCAAGGACCCAGAAGGTCGTTGTTATAGAAGTAGATCGGAATCTACCTTTAGGAATTATTGAGAAGGAAGAGGTGATACCAGGGGTGTACCTCGCAGGGTGCCTAACCAAATCAGAGCACCATGAAGCAGTGGTTAGCATGATGAATACCACTGAAAAGGCGGTGACTTTACACAGTCCACGAGTGCACATACAGGAGGTAGATAAAACCTGCCTAGCACAAGTGCGAAAGGTAGAGCAGAACAGTAGAGTGGCAAACGGAGAACCGGCCACCCAGAAGCCCCGATCACAGCGGGTGATAGACTGTTTGCGAGTTGATCACCTCACGCAGGTAGATAAGGAAGGGATATACGCCATCTGTGCTGAGTACAATGATATCTTCCACCTTGAGGGAGACAAACTAACTCACACTGATGTACTACAGCATGAGATCCCTACACCCCAAGATCAACCTCCAATTAATGTACGACCATATAGACTTCCCGAAGCACAGAAAGGGGAGATACAAGCTCAGATAGATAAGATGCTGAATGATGAAATTGTCACACCTAGCACATCAGCCTGGAATGCGCCATTACTTTTAATTCCGAAGAAATTAGACGCCTCAGGGAAACAAAAATGGAGGGTCGTGATCGACTTTCGAAAATTGAACGAGATAACGATAGGAACCAGTTATCCCCTGCCATTAATTTCAGAACTGTTAGACGCCCTTGGCAAGGCGAGATATTTTTCGACCTTAGATCTCGCGAGTGGCTATCACCAAGTGTTGTTGAAGCCTGAAGACAGGCCAAAGACAGCATTCTCTGCGCTAGGACGCAAGTACGAATTCAGGAAAATGCCCATGGTTTTGATGGCCGCGCCAGCCACGTTTACGAGGCTGATGAACAATGTGCTCACAGGGTTAACGGGTATACAATGTCTGTGTTACCTGGATGACGTCATTGTGTACGGGAGCTCAATCCAGGAGCACAATGCGAAACTAAGAGACGTATTTCAAAGGCTGAGAGAGAACACGCTGAAACTCCAGCCAGATAAGTGTGAATTCCTAAGAACCGAAGTAGCGTTCCTAGGACATGTAATTACTGACGAAGGTGTCTTACCAGACCCACGTAAAGTACAGGCCGTTAAGGACTTTCCGAGGCCTACCACTAGCCGCCAGATCAAGCAGTTCTGCGGACTAAGTGGGTACTATAGGAAGTTCATACCTAACTACAGCAAAATCGCGAAACCGCTGTATCAGTTAGTGAAGAAGGACGTTCCCTTTGTATGGGGAGACGATCAGGAACATGCGTTCCAGATACTAAAGCAAAAGCTAATTGAGGAACCTATATTGCAGTATCCGGATTTTGAAAAACCATTCGTTGTTACCACTGATGCGAGCAACGAAGCGGTTGGGGCAGTATTGTCACAAGGACCTATCGGGAAAGACCTTCCAATTGCCTATGCAAGTAGAACGCTTAACAAAGCAGAAATGAATTACAGCGTGACTGAGAAAGAATTGTTGGCAATAGTGTGGGCAGTAAAGTATTTCAGACCATATCTGTTTGGTAAAAAATTCACTGTTGTGACAGACCATAAGCCGTTGAAGTGGGTCTTCAACGTGCAAGATCCGTCTTCACGCCTGCTAAAGTTCAGGCTGAAGCTGGCGGAATACGACTTTGACGTCGTATATAAGCAGGGCAAACAGAACTGCAATGCAGATGCCCTGAGTAGGAATCCCACTGAACCCAAGTGCCAAGCGCGAGTGGTTAACTCGGCTCAGCACAGGTCTCACTCAGAGACAACAGTAGAAACTCAGGCCTCAGACGAGAATAGAGAGGAGGTACTGTCTTTAAAACCCGAGGACGCTACGGCAGAGGGAGTTGAAGCGGACGGTAGCGAGGTTTCCGAGGACGCTAACGCAGAGGAGATTTCGTCCGAAGGTAGCTTATCTGAGGAAGAGAACGAACTAGGCGAAGCTGAAAAGCTAGCCATTTTGAAAGAATGTCATGATTCTTTGGTGGGAGGCCACCAAGGAATAGCGCGCACGTACGCCAGGGTACGTGAACGAATTCAGTGGAAGGGCATGAAAGGGGACATTGAGCGCTATGTACGCACATGTCCCTCCTGCCAAAAGAATAAAGGGACCAGACCAGACGTCAGGGCTCCCATGAGAATTACGGATACCCCGAACACAGTCTTTGAGAAAATATCCCTAGACATAGTTGGACCTCTTCCGTTGACAGAGGCAGGAAACAGGTACATACTGACATGCCAAGATCAGCTGTCTAAGTACCTAGTAGCGAGTGCCATGCCTAATCAGGAGGCAGAAACCGTGGCACGGACGCTAATCAATAACGTAATAAGTATCTACGGGATACCAGAGCAGATTCTCACTGACCAGGGTAGTAATTTCATGAGTGATGTGTTTAAGACGCTGTGTAAAACGCTGCGCATTCGTAAAACACACACTACGGCTTTCAGGCCACAATCGAACGGTAGCATAGAGAGATCCCATAAGGTGCTCACAGAGTACCTAAGGCATTATGTCTGCTCAGGGGAGCAGAATGACTGGGACAAGTATTTGCCTACAGCTAGCTTTGTGTATAATACCACAAAGAGCACAAGTACAGGGTTCACACCCTACGAATTAATTTTTGGAAAGAAGGCAAATATCCCAGGTGTGCTGCAAAAGCCACCTGAAATGAATTACAATGAACACCAGAACGTGGTGGAGGAACTGACGGCACAGCTTAGGCGAAATCACGAGGCCGCCAGAAAGACTTTAATAGAGCGAAAGGAATTAGAGAAAGAACATTATGACAAAAAGCAGAATGAGGTCACCTTTCAGGTAGGTGATAAGGTTCTCTTACGCAATGACGCATTGCGAAGAGGAAAATCCAGAAAGCTAAGCGCACCATTCGAAGGTCCGTACGAGATAGTAGATGTTTCAGGGGTGAATTGCACCCTACAGATGAACAAGAAGGGAAAAAGGGTTAAGGTACATAAGAATCGTTTGAAATTATACTTGTAGAAACGAGAACTGGGAAGCGAATGGTAACACACATCCTGTCTTTACCTTGCAGGTAGACAGCAGATATGGCGCGAATGCTAGAATTGTTGTCCATTGTAGTAGCAGTGATAGTCGTGACGTCACACCGCTACAGAATAGCCGGAGAAGTACTGGATGTCAAGGTGACACCATATGAGAGTACTCCAGGGGCATACTTCGACAATCAGGGTGAGATACAGTTATACCATACGGAATGGACACTAGTTACCTATGTAAACCTGAATAAATTAAGTGATGTATTTTCAAATGTCAAGAGACACATACACTGGACTCAATTAATATGTACACAGTTAGAAAGAAGTACTAACCTAACATGTCAACAGGATGTTAAAATGCTAAGTGCACAATTAGATAGAATTAGGGAATCGAAGGAATTAATTACGAGCATTACTAAACCAATAGGGGAAACGGATAACACTAGGCGAAAACGAGGCCTAATTAACGCAGTAGGTTCCATCGCAAAGGCATTATTTGGAACATTAAGTCAAGAGGATGCCGATAAATATGAGTCAAAAATTAGTGAGTTAGAGCAGGAACAGCTTTCAATTATGAAAATTGCAAAAGACCAGATGATAGTAGTAAAATCAACATTGCAATCTATGAACAGCACCATTTACGATGTCACAGCTAATGAGCAGAGATTAACTCAAAACATTGCAGAAATTAGATCATATCTTGCCAATAGCACGCTTCAGATTACAGAAGCACTTAAGCAAGTAGAATTAGAAAACTCAGTGAATAAGCATTTAATTGAGATTGAAGGCCTTCTCATACAACTGTATGAGCATTACAGTGTTGTATGATCAGGTATAATGAATGCTCAGGTAGGAGTCATTCAGGTGCAAATAATTTCTCCAGATGATATTATTAAAGGTTATAAGAAAGCTCAGGGAGATTTCCCTAAAGGATTGTCCTTGCCATTTGACTTAAAATCAGCTTACGGCTACTTGATTTACAAGGTAGCCACAGTGGAAGTGTTCGCCAACAAAAATTATCTACTGTACGTCATCAAGACACCCCTTACAGATAGGGTAACTTATACAATGTATCACATGATTCCATTCCCCACGTATATGAAGAGTAATCCACACCACTTTGTTTATCTTCAAGAGACCAAGGATTATATCCTTATGGACAAGGAGAAACAAACTTATGTTCAGTTAGACAAGGATCAGGTAAATCAATGTAAGGTAGTAACACCCAGTTGGAAACTATGTCATGTTAAATTCCCTATTAATACAGTGTACACTCAAAAGAGTTGTGCAGTCCAGCTTATCTTAGGAGTTAGTCAGATTCCAGATTATTGTGATAAAAGAATACTTCCCGTTCAACAGCTCATGTGGATACCTATCAGAGCTAACAGATATATATACGTATCCCCAGAAGAAGTTAAAGTAAGATGTATGTGTAAGGATACCACCAGTGATATCAGATTAACAGGCACTGGTATTCTTGTTTTAAGTGCAGGTTGCACAGTATATGGGCCACATAGTAAAATACAAGGTGTAGGTGAAGTGAACACTACACAAAGTAAAGACTTTGTACCAGAAGTCACACTTGATTATGACTGTTGTGAACAGATAGGTAGTGAAATCAAGTTAGAACAGATACCCGAAATGAATAAGTTGTCCTTAAACAATTTACTAAATCACATTAACGATTTACAATGGGCTACCCATAAGACACAAGAAGTGGAAGATATGGTGAGACAAAAAGAAGAAGAACTGCAAAGACAAATGGTCTATCAACATATTAATGTGTACAGATATATTGTGTGGATAGTTGTTGGTATCATAAGTTTAATTTTAATTTGTTACTGTTGTAATTGTTGCTGTCCGAAACTAGGGTTTCCAGCAAAGAGATGGTTTGATGATGCACGGGCTCATTGCCCTAATATATGTATAAAACAAACGGTAATCACGAAGGGAGATAAGGTTAAGACTTCAGATGAGGATTTAACTATATTCCAACGTCCCAGGCGGATCCGGGGACGCCCGGAGATGTCTGCGGAGATCATGGAATTACACTCCAGGTCTGCTGGGGGACGCCCTAGTACGCCTGTGAGATCTACAGAAGCAATAGAAATAGATGCAAGTGATAATCAGAGTAGAGAACAACCTTCCCCTTCACCACAGGGTCGCCGATCCTTACGTACCGGCAACATCAGAATATAAATAATGTAGGACAGAAATGGACGCAACGTATGGTTGCATCCATTTCTTCCCTAAGGGGGGAGATGTCGTGTACCGACCTCCCACGGACTCGAACCGGCGGACTGCCAGGTGGAAGGCAGCCGGGATTCGCAGCCGAGTCTAGAGCTCAAGATGTCAGAGGAGATTAATTAGTGTTAGAATAATGATAGTCATCGACATGAGACACCTTGCAGTACTTGAGTAACTGTATAATAAGTATAATAATTATAGTTAGATTTAATAATTGGAAAGCAGAAGGAAGCCTTCAGCTAAGTATTGGAGAGCAGTTTGCGAAACGCGCTCGCTTACAAAAGTTGTTGACTAAGAGCGGAGACTTGTTGATCACAACAAGGTATTTACTGTGTATCGACAAACAGAGCTAGTATGGCAGCGGGCCGCCGAAACCGACAAAGAAACAAAGCCCAGTGCAAGGCCATTCAGGGTCAGTACAGATGCACTAGGGAAACAAGGAAAGTTGAGGACAAAGTAAGACAGAAGACAGTAGTGCCTAGGTAGCAGCACTTACTGTGACAACTATTGAGAATAGCCACTTGAGGGCGCTAGTGACTGGATGATCAGTTTAGCAATGCCCGTAAGACCCAAGGAGGTAGGGATAGAACTTTGAGCTCAGGAGCGGAGATATAACCCCTGGCCAAGATGGCGCGGGGCCTTCTTCCAGCCAGTAGTTCGTACTTGTCAGAACGAGATTCTTTTCGAGCATAGCCCAAGTGCCGCAGGGCAAGATTCAGATAGACACGTAGTAGAACAGTAGGCGCGTGAAACAAGCTCGCTCTCTCTACAGATCATTACATTCAGATTTGTAAATATACTGTACATAGTAGTTTTAGTGTCCTCAGTAATAAAGGACAGGGAATTAACTTCTTCTTTTATATCGGGAGTTGCGGGACGAGTCATACCTACAAATTACCTCCCTACAATCCGCTCGGCAGGACAGGTAATACTTCAACATCCAACGGCCTGGTGACCAACCTACGAGATCGTCTCACAGGACAGGTAGGTCACGACAGACAACAGCAAAATATTTTAATAATAATGATAGTAATACACCTCGGTCTCTTTCATTCACTAACCATTATTTTTCCCCCGTGGGTTGGGGTGGCAGAATAACATTCACAGTGTATCCCCTGCCTGTCGTAAGAAGTGACTAAAAAGGACCCACAGGGGCTCTTAAATTATTTAAGAAAAGACTAGATAAAATACTGATAGGCAATCTGCTACCAGGGTGACTGCCCTAAGTCGGTGGAAAACATGGGTTAAAGGACAGCGTGAGTCACCGCGCACCTCATCCCTCCTGCAGTCATCGCAAGCACCTGCTGTCAGGATTCGTGAATTTTGAGACTCATTAGAATGTTTACTTTAGCTACCAGTTTGTAGTCGTGAGTTTTGATACTAATTATAGCCCGTGAGTTTTGAGACTCGTGAGTTTTGAGACGTAACCGTTTCGTTGTGTGCTATTCTGAAACGTACCCACATACATCCATAATCTCGGTTATTTGTACATTCATTTTCATCCCTTCTAACATCCATACTGATTGCGGCTAAAGTATGGCTTAACTAGTGTCATTTAGGTTATTTGGATATTTTATCCTCCATCCCTTCCCATATCCATGCCGATGGGGGCTGAATATGAAATTCAACGGCATTCGGAGTGTCATTATTCACTATGGACTATTATATTAATAATAGTCGTTTTCAGTTTTATATTTCACTCCACTTACTATGTTTTTTTATAATTCACCCGCGCCCCTAGGGGTAATAGTAATTTTTTTCCCAGATAGTAAGTCATACGTGTACCAAGTTTGGTTGAGATGTGTGCTAGAAATTACACACATACATCCTTAAATCCAGTCACTTTGGGCATTTTCTTTTTTTCACCCGTCCTCAGACCCCTGCCGATTGGGACTCAACTTCATCTTAAACGGCATCCAGAGTTTCCCAATTCATCTCCGCGCCACGAAAACTATAGATTCGACACAAATATCGGTCGTTTTCGATTATTCTTACATTTTACCCCTACCCTAGGGAGCTAAGGTTCTCTTACCTTACAGTAATTTTTCCAGATAGTAAGTCATACATACATCGATTTTGCTTGTGTGCTATGCTGTAACTTACACACATACGTTCATTATTTTAGACATTTTGTTTTTAAACTTTCCTCACCCCCTATGCGAAAGGAGAGTGAACATAGACTTTCAAACAATGCGAAGTATCATTATTCATCTCAGCGACCCCGAAAAGAATAGAGTCGACACTATTTTCGATTGTTTTCGTATCTCGCGCCTCCCACCCGAACCCCTAGGGGTGCTGGGTTTGTCATACCTCCACGCAGTTGGTCTCCTGATAGTAAGTGATAAGTATACCAAGTTTGGTTGAAATCACTACCGTAGTCCCAAACAGTATGGATTCAACACTAATATCGTTCGTTTTTAGTTATAATTATATTTCGCCCCATTCTCTAGGGCTTCCAAGTGTGTCTTGCACCCCACAGTATTTTTTCCAAATTATAGATAATATTTGTACCAAGGTTAATTCACAGCTATGTTGGAACATACACACAAACATCCATAATCTCAGTCACTTTGGATATTTTCTTTTCTTCACCTCTTCTCACCCCCCTGCCGTTTGGGGCTCAGCTTGGACTTCCGGTGTGTCACTATTCATTTCAGTGACCACGAAAACTGTGGATTTGACACTGTTTCCGGTTATTTTTTATATCTCAACCCCTCCTGCCCCCTTCCCCTAGCAGTGCTATGTTTTACAAAAACCCACGCGGTTTATCTCCTGATAGTATCTCCAGTAGTCCCGGAAACTATTGATTCGACACTATTATTGGTAGTATTTAGTTATATATATATTTCATCCCCTCCCCTAGTGGTTCTAGGGGTACCCCCACCACACCAGTACTTCTCGCAGATTCTAAGTCATACTTGTATCCGTTTTGGTTGATAGGTGCGCTGAAGCATAGCATATATACGTCCATTATCTCGGTCATTTTTGGACAATTTCTTACCCCCACGTGCTTATCTCCTAATAGCAAGTCATAAGTGTAAAAAGTTTGGTTGAAATCGCTCCAGTAGTCCCGAAAACTATGGATTCTACTCTATTATTGGTCGTTTATAGTTATATTTCACTCTCTCCCCTACGGGTTTTAGGGGCGTCTTGCCTCCATAGCATTTTTCACAGATATTAAATAATATGTGTACCAAATTTAGTTGACAGCTATGCTGGAAAATACACTCATACATCCTTATTCTCGGTCATTTTGGTTATTTAATTTTTTTCATCCTTTCTCACTCACGATGCCAAAGAGGGCTAAACTTGGACTTTAAAAATCCGGAGTGTCACTATTCATCTCAGCGATCCCGAAATATACGGATTCGACACTATTTTAGATTATTTTTATATCTCACTTCCCCCTCTTCGCCCTCCCCCCCAGTCAAAAGAAGGCTGAACTTGGACTTTAAAAAATCCAGAGTGGTACCATTCATCTCGGCGGCCCCGAAAATTATGGAGTCGACACTATTTTCTCCCCAGTCAAAATGGAGTTCATCTTGGACTTTAACAAATTTCGAAGTGTCACTATTCATCTCATCGACCGGAAAACTATGGATTCGACACTATTTTCAATTATTTTTATACCTAGCCCCCATGGTCCCCCATTTCTAAGGGTGCTAGGGATGGCTTAGCCCCACAGTGCTCGTCTCCAGATAGACAGCCATAAATAGGCCTATACCAAGTTTGGTTGAAATTGATCCAGTGGTTTAGTAGGAGATGTGTCATTTACACACACACACACACACACACACACACACACACACACACACACACACACACACGCACGCACACACGCACACACGCACGCACACACGCACACACAAACACGCACTCACACACACACATGTGTATATATAGATAGATTATATCCGGGGAATTAACCACGCAACCTGCAGTTTTAAGTGGAATCCGAATCTTAGGAGCGTAAGTTAATTACATCTTAATATTCCTACGTGTATTAACTAGGATTTGAGCTGTGACCGCCTTGCTGAGAAGTCAGTGACCATGTCACTAAGCTACATGCCCCCTTCCTTTTCCTTTTAAACAAGTTGCTTTACGTCGCACCAACAGAGATAGGTCTTATGGCGACGATAGGATAGCAAAATGTAGGAGTGGTGGGAAGCGGCCGCGGCCTCAATTAACGTACAGCTGCAGACAGTGGGGGTACGAACCCATTATCCCCCGAATGTAAGCTAACAGCTCACCGCCCCTAACCGCACAGTCAACTCGCTCGGTTACATGCACCCTTGGTAGTATTTGGAAATATTAGTCATGTAATAAGAAGTCCTATTAGCTGGACAAGTTCACTTACAATGAAGTGTGCATCACAGAAATTCCTTGAAATTTGTTAGGGTTACGACCTTTAGTACCTTTAATTAACACTAAGTCAGTTTGATGGTTCAGGTAATTAATTAATCCTATATAGGTATACAAGTCTGACAGAGAGTTGATGGGATCAGAACCATTTGCCAGAACACGACTCCGTGTTGCTGACAACATTGAAGATGTTGATTCTCCCATCACGGCTGAGCAGTGAATGTCAGCTATGATCGTTCGTCGTTAAGGACCACAGAACTTGCTATTGTAAACGGAAATTGAACCTTAATCATCCGCTTCTAGACCATTACTTTATTGGAATATATTCCCGACTACTTTTGAGTAAGGAAGTAATGTCGTTCAATTGCAGCCATTCAGGCTATTTCAGCCAAACAAAAACATTACTCCGTAACGTTCGTTATCGTAATGGATGATAGTGGGACAAGAATTACAGCTTGTCTACTATACCCAAATGAGTTTCTTCCATCCCCCCTTCCTCCAACACAATTTATGTAGCTGACCTTTGAATTACCTTCAGAAATTGGTTCGCAATACATCGATGTAATATTACAAACAGAGAAAAAATGAATCACCTAGCTCGGTAGCTGCAGTCGCTTAAGTGCAGTCAATATCCAGTATTCCAAAGACAGTGGGTTCGAACCCCACTCTCGGCAACCCTGAAGAGAGATTTTCGTGGTTTCCCATTTTTACATCAGGCAAACCTTAATTAAGTCCACGACTGCTTCCTTCCCCATTCCTATCCCTTTCCAATCCCATCGTCGCCATGAGGTCTATCTGGGTCGGTGCGACGTAAAACATCTTGTAAAAACTGTCCACCTGCTAAAAGGGAGGATTTTCATCACTCACCACTAATCTGCATTTAGGGCAGTCGCCCAAGTAGCAGAGTGTCTACCGGTTGTTCACCTAGTCGTTTCTTAAATAATTTCAATGAATTTGGAAATTTATGAAATATCCCTCTTGATAAATTATTGCAATCCCTAATTCCTATAAACGAACAATTGTCCCAATCCGTAAAAATTTTGTTAAACTGTCCCAATTAAAAAAAGAATCGTTAAAGATACATAAATAATATTTCCAATATGGCTAATATAGTTTGAAATTCTATATAGGTTAGAGTAGTTTATGATTATATTATTCGTGAGATAGTGGGTTCGAACCCAACTCTCGGCAGCCCTGAAGAGAGATTCCTATTTTCACAGCAGGCGCATGCTGGGGCTGTACTTTAATCTAGACAACGGACGCTTCCTTCCTATTCTTAGCCCTTTCGTATCCCATCGTTGCCGTAAGACCAATTTGTGTCAGTGGAACGTAAAACAAATTGTAAAAAGAATATAATATATTGTACATTTGACTATCCATCACATACACATATCCATGAATAATAATAATAATAATAATAATAATAATAATAATTTATATCTTCCTCTATGGGTTCGTGATAAGAGTATCGGTCTCCGAATCCCACGATCGTGAGTTCAAACCCGGTAGTGATGAAGTCCATTTAGCACTCTACATTGTACGATGTCAGCATGTTAAATTTCTCTGATGAGAGTCGTTGTTTGTCTGACACATTTAATTGGCCGTTCAATATAATTCTGGGTTCTCTGCCTTCTATATGAGGAAAATGTAACATTGTAATTGAGAATCAGCCAGTCTAAATTGTGCCAAATTAAAATGCATTCACATATTAGCTGAGGCTCCAAGATTTTTTACTCGTATGTCTGTGTGTTTACACACCTTCATCTTAAACGTATCCACTGCTAACCCTTTGAAAGTCGAGGTTAAAATCAACAGGTGGATTCTTTTTTTTTCCCTTTCCTCATTGGTAGATTCTGCCTATGTTTTAAGCCCCCTAGCCAGCTCCTCAAATTACTTCATGAAGAAATCACATTTAAGCTGTTTCAGTCGAATGGCGTTATTTCAATTATTTTATTCAAAAGTTCATCAATATTAATTCATTACAAATATATTTGTATGTCGTTTCACCTGTTCGGAAGTTATTTTCAGTATCTATCTGATGTGGCGTTGTGTTTGAGTCATCAGTCCAGACACTGGTTTGATGCAGAATTCCATGCCATCCTATCCTGTACTAACTTTTTAATTTATGCGTAACTAATGCATCCTACATGCTCTTATCTCCTTGTCATATTCATACCTTGGTCTACCCTTATCATTCTTACTGCCTACACTTTTCTCAAAAACCAACTGAACAAGTTCTGGGTGTCTTAAGATGTGTCCCATGATTTTATCACTTCTTCTTGTCGAATTTAGCTAAATCGATCTCCGCTCACCAATTCGATTCAGTATTCCTTCATTCGTGATTCGGTCTATCCATCTCACCTTCAGCATTCTTCTGTAACACCACATTTCAAAAGCTTATTCCTGAATATAACTAGTTTTCCTTCCCGTATAACAAATTAAACTTGAATACAGTAAATTGTTTTAAGAGCTTTATACATTGTAGTCATGTTATTCACGTACCTTTGCATTATAATTATAAAAAGCACTGTTTTAGTCATGGTATGAGACAACTTATATAGTCTCACTTAGCAAGGATATCATGGAAACATTTTCCATCTCACAGTTTGGGTTCAAATTCTCGTTTATTACGATATACTGAGGAAATTAATAGTTTAACAATAAAAATAGTAATTCTAGAGGTCCACTAGTTTTCAAATCACCTGCTTTTTCATCGCTTTAATTCTCTCATCAAACAACACTTTGTTCATTTCACAAATGAAAAGGTTCCACTCTTTACACAAATTTTATCTTCATTTCTTAACAGAAGTTCTTCATTTCTTACACTGTAAATTACCGCTTACACTTCAAGGTGATAAACATATCTGGATAAATATATACGCGTAACCAAAAATACTCACTAATCTCTAACTAAAGAAGCTGGTGAAAGAAATACAGGAAGATCGATTGATACAAAGTGGTATGTAAGTAATCCGCACTCCCACCCCCACTCTGTGTTTGCAACTAAAATTTTAATCCAGCGTTAATATTATCTTTACCTGGCCGTGCATGTTAATCATTTGATCGTGTAAGTCCAAAATTATTCTCGTAATGCTAAGTAAACGCCCAGCTAAATCCTCAAGCCAGTCTTAAATTTGTGGTAAATCAAAACTAGGGATCACTCAGACGGAAACTTGCATCACTAACATGTAAACCAGGGAAGTCATTAATAATAATAATAATAATAATAATAATAATAATAATAATAATAATAATAATAATATTTTTACCGGGAGGTACACCCGAACGCGGCGCATTCAGAGTCAGCGCCTAAACGAACCCCTCTATTGGTAAAACAGTGAAACTGATACTACACCAACTTAGAACTTTACTCAGAAGGTGTCACCACAGCAATATGATGTAATTTTGTTATATTGCAGTTGCCTAAACTGAGTGAATTTAACCTTGTTTTGTTTGCCACTCATCAAGAAGTTTGGACATTCTTCCACAGATGACACTACTAAAAACTATGATCATGCACTCTGGTGCGAGGTGTAAGAAGTTATAATTTAAGGAAGTTTTGTATTTCTAGGTTTTTGTAACTGAATGAAGTTCATTTATTTATGGGTTGGCAATATTTCCTTTTTCTTTCCGCCAGTTTTGAATCTAACCAATCCCTAATTTCTGTAATTAATTTTCCACCTATCACAGGCTTCTTGTTCGATTCTGAGTGTTACTTTTGAAATCTACCAATAAAATTGAGAGGCTGTGGCTAATTTAGTCTTGAATGATCTCGAATCTTCCCTGAGGGTTTATAAACTGCGGCTTTTCACGTTTCTTGGCCAATTGATCGTCATCTTACTGAGTGTGTGTGTCAAAGCAGGAGGTGGGCGGCCTCTTCCATCGGTCAACAGAACATCTACGAGGTAATGGCCACGTAACTTTATTCTTTCTTGCTTTCTCCGCAGTTTAACCCGAGGGAAAGGTCCGACTCTTTAGTTATGTAACAAGCTTTTCTAAAATGTAACTTTCTCCCGGCTAATGTAAAACCTTCATAAAATCTTTAACTGTAAATCGGGGATAGAGAGTGATTTACCCTTTCGAGCTCCCCTTCATCTTGGTTTGAGGTGACTACGTTTTGTAACTGTTTTTCCTTCTGTAATGTGTTAAAGTAATTTCTATACGAGTCACCTCAGTAGTTTGGGAATAGCCCCTGTTTCATTGGCCTAGAACCCCTTAGGTTTTTAATTATCTTGGAGCGCAGTACGCCTCCTTTCAGTTTGTGTTTCGGGCAATTTACTTAAGCTGTTCTTTTCCGCAAAGGCCCTATAGGTTGGATACGAGGTACTCCTGTTTCAAATTGTAAGTTGGGCCATGGAAGGCCAGAGAGTGTAAGATGTTTGAGGTTGCCTCGAGGAAGCTGAAAGAAACGGAGAGCTGGTTAGCTCTTTCTCAAGTTTTGTAATTGTAAAGAGTGCCTCCAGAAGGCTAGAAATTGTATTTTGGGGAGCAAGTGCTCCGTGAATTAGGGAATTTCTGCCCTTAACCAAGTAATTCCTCTTCCATTTGTAATATTGTAAAACTAGGGACTTAAAGCCCAAAGTGTTAAGGTTCTGAATCTTGGATTTTTCCTAATCTGGTTTCTAGTTTGGCATTGTCCCTGACTGTTATTTTTCCGTTGTGGAAATTGGTTAAGTTTGTTTTTTTATAATGAGAAAATGTAACCTTTGTTTAAGTTTTAATTCAGTTCTTGACATTGTAGTTAGGCCCTTATTATTATTATTATTATTATTATTATTATTATTATTATTATTATGTTTTATCTACTGGCACTCAACAGTACGTAATACTGTCACCATTTTCGCCAATATTTTAGAAAACATAACTGCGATTTTTTGACCTAGATTTATTATAAATGTTCAAACAGATGGTACTGTGTTCACGAACTGAATATTTGTATCTCATTCTCCCAAGTTCATACTATGCTTACATGTTTCATAGGCTTCATAGGTTCGTAACGTAGGTAGAAAAATGAAGTTATTCACTTTCCAATTGCTTGTAATGTCAGGCTACATATCAGTTCTATATCCGCTCTGCAACATTTGGGTGTTCACGTGCATTATAACTAAATCTACTGTATGTCAAATTAGTGGAATCATTGTTCAAAATGAGCACGATAGGTACTTATTTTATGTTAATGAGCAAAATAAGGAAAGTGAAGATGTAGAAATTGTCAAATCTACTTGTGATCTTGTAAACATAATACTAGCAACGAAAATACACGTGGTGAAGAGGGTCAAGGAAACAAGACCGAAAATTCTTAGGATCATAAGGAAAGATTCTGATAATGACTGGCCAGATCAATGGACACTTTAAAAAAAAAGAACTGCGAGAGAAAGGGGTGGATGTTTACGACGTTGCTGTAATATCACCTACATGGTAAGTACGAGCATTTTTTCTTCTAGAAAAATAGCAATAATAATAATAATAATAATAATAATAATAATAATAATAATAATAATAATATCTGTGAAATATCTTCAGGTGTTTGAAAGTGAAGGTTCAGTTTCCCTCCCGGCAAGGGATCAATGCTGCAGTTAAACTTCTGCAGTCCGGATACTCCTCCATGCATAATACATTCCCCGACAGCCTGGCTGTATCCTGGTATAACAATGCTACTTGAGTCTCAAGATTGGATTCAGCAGTGAAATGGATGAAGGTACATCTAGCCCCTAGAAACACGTCTTGCAGATGACCTTTTAGGATATGGCTGAAACGTTTCTTGTTGTTACACGTTTTGAGCTTGTAACACCGTGTAAAACTCTCTCGCGTACTTCGAGCCTGCGAAGCCCGTATGTAACTAGGATGGATGTGGAGTCTATACTGATGTATACTCTCTTATACATATACCTATCGTTATTAAAGAATTCTGCATAATACCAAATATATATAGAAATTTGAAGAGTTGATAATAACGAATCTTTATAGTTAAAATTTACATATATTTGTCCAATGTAACTTAAAATAATTTCAGTCCGTCGAGCACACAAGTTAACACTAGTAAAAAAAATTAAAATTCACACTATTTATTCCTTGTTTAATAATGTGTTTTTTAGAGGGATGTTATAGTGTAATATTTATATTTAACTTGTGTGTTCGTCAAATTGAAAAGCTTTTATGTTACATTTAAGTACTGTAAGTCGATACTGGAAAATATGGCTTCCTTCTTAACATTAATTACAATAAAAACACCACTTAAATTAAATGGCAAACTAGTTTCCACTTTAAACTCTCATCACCAATTCAGCAGGCTACAGGTCATGTAGGAGTAAGTATCCGAGAGATGGTCGGTTCGATTTTCACCATCAGCATCCCTGATATTGTATTTCTGTATTTTCCTTTCTCACAGCAGGCAAATATTACAGCTATATCTTCACTAAGACCACAACTTATATCTTTCTGGGCCTTTCTTCGTCCAATGTCACAGAAAACGTGCTTGCATTAGTGAGACGCTAAGCAGACATAAAAAAGGAAATCTTATAACAGAGTGGTCTAAATATTCCATACGATTCTTTTTCTAATGAAGTTAACTAATTTCATAGTAATCACCTCCTCTCTGTCCGGATCCATTTCTAAATTGTTAGAGTGATGGCCTTTGGTCACAGGGTCCCGGGTTCGATTCCCGAAAGGGTCGGGAATTTTTACCATAATTGGTTAATTTAACTGGCATGGGAGCTGGGTGTATGTGTCGTCTTCATCATCATTTCATCCTCATCCCGACGCGCAGGTCGCATAAGGGCATCAAATCAAATGACCTGTATCTGGCGAGCCGAACTTGTCCTCGGGCACTCCAGGAACTAAAAGCTATACGCCATTTCATTTTTTCACCTCCTCTCTCTCATGTATTTCAACTGCCCAAAGACGATCACTATTACTGTATAAAACTATATATGTTCACGTCCTGGCCACTCTTTTCATGCACACACCCAAAGGAGGTGAGGTGCATGTACCATTTTAACAATATTACATCTCTGACATTTCTGGGAATCGAACCCGGTCCTCCGAGGACGGCAGCCAACAATACTGTTACACCACGGAAGTGGACAAACTCGTGTCCTCATATTCATCGATGTGGAGCAGGCTATTTTGAGGCATGTAGCTGCATGTAGGCTACCTTATTCAAACCACATGCCAACCATCCTGCCATTCTTAAATCTCTAGCAGGACCAGGAATCGAATCGAGGTCTCCAAAGATAGCAGCTAATAGTGCTAATCGTTACACTACGAAGGCGGACATTCGCACTGATGTTACATTTTCATGAGAAACTAATTTTCTATTCGTTTTTTAAATTAATGAATATTTCTTCCTGTTTTTGTTCTGCTTGTATGATATAATATGGACTTTTAAATGTTATATCCGAAATCTAGTCTACTTTTAATGCAGGTTGTGGTTTTTCTTTTTCGCTAGTGCTTTTTCTTTCAATTTGCTTTAGGTCGCGCAGACAGAGATAGGTCTTATGGCGACGATGGGATAGAGAAGGCCTAGAAGTGGGAAGGAAACGGCCATTGTATTAAGCTACAGCAGCCCCAGCATTGTCCTTGAGTAAAAATGGGAAACCACCGAAAACCAACTTCAGGGTTGCCGACGGTGGGATTCGAACCCATCATCTCCTGAGGCAAGCTCACAGCTACGTACCTCAAAGCGCAAGGCCAACTCGCTCGGTGAAAATGAAATACTCTAGCAAAGAGTACGATACCACAAAAAAATCATAGAGATGTTGTCAGATGCATCAGTGAAATATTTCACTTTTTCACTACAAGCGTCATCCAGAATAAAGCCAGTTTGAGTAACTGACTGAGAATATTATCTGCTCCGATCATTCTTAGGTCCTAAGACTGTCATAGAATCTATGAAGAGAGAAAATGCGGGCACGCTTGATGTGTTTTGACAAGCAGACGAATCTGCTCCGCTATCTGCTCCAGACTAGATCCGGGTCCAACACAGACACACTCGAGTGCGTGGGAGGCCAGCACCATCTGTCACAAGGTGCGTGCCGTTCACTCCAGGCCACGACCTAAATATGTTGCTCGTAATCTTCGGAATGTGCTTCACATATGCCAGAAAACGAACTTAAATTATAAAAAAAGATGTCCGATAAGTCATTATAGTTTTCACTGCTAGTAAATTAATTGCAATCCTAAAATATGAACAGGAAAATGATTCACTTGAATCTGGGATGGGCTAAGTAAATGGTATTTCTGCTCATGTGGACTACAGATGATGGAGAGGTTAATACGAATACGGTCTTCAGCGCAAGCGAAAAGGATAAGGAGAACGTGAACAACATCCCATCGCAAGGGATTCACTGTCCTGAAGCTTGCTGGGGCGACTGTGAGACGCATGCGATGTCTAAAACAATACGCCGGGTGGTTTTTGTAAAAGTGTGCAAAAAGTTACAGGATATAAGGGATTCTCTGCTGAACGTTCTGTAATAGGTAACCTAGAGTCTGAGAAATAACTGGCTCAGAAAGAAAGAGAATAGAAGCTTTTGAAATGTGGTGTTACAGAAGACTATTCCGAAGGTGAGATGGGTAGATGAAATCAAGGATGAAGAGATAGTGAATTGATTTGTTGAGAGGAGAAAGATTTGGCAAAATTTGAGCAGAAGGAGAGAAAATGGCAGGATACTTCGTATAAGACACCCAGGACTTGTTTAGGCGGTAAAAGCACTAGGGGTGGACCAAGGCACGCATATAACAAACAGATTAGTGTAGATGTAGGATGCAGTTGTTACGTAGAAATAAAAACCTAACTTTTGCATGTATTTATTTATATTTAGCTTTTGGGATATTTACAGTTATTTTAATTACAGTTAAAATCGCCACGTTATAAAATAAATAAATAAATAAATAAATAAATAAATAAATAAATAAATAAATAAATAAATAAATAAATAAATAAATAAATAAATAAATAAATAAATAAAAAGTGTACAGTTTACCATATCATTAACAGACCTTAATTAACATTTATCATTATGTACCTCATAGTAATAATGTGCAAGTCTATGTCTCCTTAAGCTGGCTTCACAGACCACAGGATCCCTGTCCCATAATCTTCAGTAGAGCTTCCTCCGTTAGTTGTTTAATGCTTCCACACTTTTACTGAAACACCTCGTAGAAATATTTGCTGCTAGGAAGGATTGAATCTCTGCCCGTCCAATAAAGGGGATAAACTCAACAGTGATAGCTTTTTAAGAACAAAGTTACTGAATTAGAACCATCACTGCTTATGTTTGTTCTCAAAGAAGAAAGGTTTCCTTTTAACACAGGATAGGTATTCTTAAAAGGAACAACTAAATTTAGAGATCCAGAGGTTCAATATCAAAGGCTTGTAGTCACGAATTTGGTTAGAACTATCCTTGCCACTCCATCATCACATTTTTGGCAACGCAAGGATGGGAAAGAGCTAGGACTAGGAAGGTAGCGGTCGTGGTAATAATTAAGGCACAGCCCCAGAATTTGCTAGGACTTAAGGACTGCCGACGGTGGGATTCGAGCCCATCATCTTCCGAATGCAAATTCACAACTGCGTGACCATAACCATACTCCCAACTCGCTCGGTACCATGTAATTTCAAGCTATGTTGAATAATACTGAGGTGAGCGCATTGTGTTGAGTACAAGGCTCACCATTCAAACAGTCGACGTCATCCATGAAGAATCGATATCATTCAAGAATCAGACTCGCCACATGACACATTGCAGCCATGCGGTAATTTTTAATGATGTTATTGTTTTTGCGTCCCACTAAGCTTTTACTGTTTTCGGAGATGCCGGGGTTCCGAAATATTGTCCCGCAGGAGTTCTTTTATGTGCCAGTAAATATAGATCTACCGACATGGGGCTGACATATTTGAGCACCTTCAAATACCACCGGACTGAGCCAGGATAAAATCCGCCAACTTGGGCTCAGAAAGCCAGCACTTCAACCGTCTGAGCCATTCAGCCCGGGTTTTTATTGATCGAAAAGGATCTTAGGAGAGAGAATTTTTTTCAAGTTGCTAGAGGTTGAGTGCGGATTAGAGTATCGCAAAGTTACAATTTCCAGATTATTTTGGAAAATAAAAATATACGGAAAGTCTATTACGAGATTTAGCTTGCCAAGACAACTGCTGTTCAGACAGAAAATATTGGAGAGCTACGTGGTTAGCGTGGTAAAATCCTCAGCCGTGTTGCTTGAATTTCGTGACGGGATCCACTGCCTCTCGAATTAAATGGGGAAGGATCATACTCGTAACATTGCATAAATTAACCTGTTTGACAGAGTAGTAAAAAATCGAGCGGGGGTGTGAAGAAATTACGGCTGCACGTTCAACGCTAGGTCTTACGACGCTGAGTACTCGTTGGCTGAATGGTCAGCGTACCGGCCTTCGGTTCAGAGGGTCCCGGCTTCGATTCCTGGCCGGGTCGGGGATTTTAACCTTCATTGGTTAATTCCAATGGCCCGGGGGCTGGGTGTTTGTGCTGTCCCCAACATCCCTGAAACTCACACACCACACATAACACTATCCTCCACCACAATAACACACAGTTACCTACACATGGCAGATGCCGCCCACCCTCATCGGAGGGTCTGCCTTCCAAGGGATGCACTCGGCTAGAAACAGTCACATGAAATTATAAATTATATACGACGCTGAGTGAACCCCATTTCTAATGCTTCAAGGAGGAGTGAAATACTTCTGGTCGTAGAATTAACGACTTAGCTACTTTACGACCTGATAGTAATTAATGGTTCACGTCAGAGAAACTTGTTGGTGTAAGGAAGTACAATATTCAACATTTTGTAGTATCGTGAAATATTTCAGTCAAGACTGTTTCCCCTTAATGAGCAAAGAAGACAGCACAAACACTGTGATGCTAACTTCACCAGCCTCCAGCATTAAAGGGGTAGGGTCATAAAATTTCATGCGTTAACACTTCTCACGTGGTATTCAAGGACGTATTTAAAAATATAACGTTTCAGTTTATTAGTCTGTCAAGAGGCGAAATATAACACTTAGAACACTATGACATAACTGTAAAGAAAGTTATTAGTAAGAGAATGACATGTTTCGTTCTACAAGAACATTTTCAGACTATTATAAAAAATCCACAGTTCTAGAGCAACTTAATAGTTGAAAAGATCCTAGGGATAAGAGCTATGAAATTTTGACAAATAAAATATAATAAAGTATTAAAATATATTTTTATTTATTCCTTGAAATTATAATCATTTTCTTAATCAGCGTTATGCGGTCGATTAGATTAGCAGATTGCCTTTTTCTACCACTACGAGCGCTAATGTGAGTCAATGCAGAGTTTCACTTAGCACCACTACGAGCGCTAATGTGAGTCAATGCAGAGTTTCACTTAGCACCACTACGAGCGCTAATGTGAGTCAATGCAGAGTTTCACTTAGCACCACTACGAGCGCTAATGTGAGTCAATGCAGAGTTTCACTTAGCACCACTACGAGCGCTAATGTGAGTCAATACGTTGTTTCACTTAAGCACCACTACGAGCGCTAATGTGAGTCAATGCAGAGTTTCACTTAAGCACCACTACGAGCGCTAATGTGAGTCAATGCAGAGTTTCACTTAGCACCACTACGGGAGCTAATGTGAGTCAATGCAGAGTTTCACTTAAGCACCACTACGAGCGCTAATGCGAGTCAATGCAGAGTTTCACTTAAGCACCACTACGGGAGCTAATGTGAGTCAATGCAGAGTTTCATTTAGCACCACTACGGGAGCTAATGTGAATCAATGCAGAGTTTCACTTAGCACCACTACGGGAGCTAATGTGAGTCAATGCAGAGTTTCAATTAAGCCCTCATAACTACATTCGATGAGGACATTTTTCAAAAATTTAAAAAGCGCCTGAGGGTATTGAACCAAGGTAACACATTACAGAAAGAATTATGTGAATAAGTTAATTTGGCTAGGATTTGAATCATTAAGAAAACGAGTAAATAAACTGGCGATTTTAGGCTGTTTTACTGGAACTGCATATAGGCCGGAATGGAGTTTTGAAATTTGTTTTATTAAGGTTCAGCTATCCAAGTCCTTCAACTTTCGGCACAATTTAGGATATTGCTTAATTCTACGGTTTTCGTTGTATGGGGACCCCCACCTTGTCTGCTAAGAAATAATGGTTTACACATTAAAACTATTAGTAACAGAATGACAGGTTTCGTTGTACAAGAACACTTTCACACTCTTATCAGAAAACTTTCAATCATGCGTATATGTGAACGGTGTTGTTTACGTTGCGTAAACTTGTCAGTGATGGTGGTCTGAAACTATGTGAAGCAGGTGTATGTGCGTTAGAGGATAGGTCATACTAAAAAATAATGTTAAAAAATCGATATCTCGCGCCATTCTTATTGTATCAGCTTCTGAAGTTAGCCAATCAGGTCGCTTCGCGGGCGAATTCAAATGGGCTTTGCGTGGCAGTGTTGCTAAATCTGTACGTGACTTAAGACCGGCTTGAGAGCCATGACGAGAAATCAGCATCAAACACAAGCACACCGTGGGTTACAGTCGGTGTCACTGTATCGCACTTCTATGGCGCGATCCTGCCAGTGCGGAGGTCTGTGTTTATATCCCTCCTCGGGCGAAGATTTTTTCTTCCATTGGTGCTCTGAAACCAGTCTTAAGGTAAGTAAGACCTGCCTATCTCGCCCATGTTAAATCTTCAAACTTTTGGTGCACTTTACTCAAAATCTGTTTGGGTTAGCCACTTGAAAGTTTCAAGGATTACTAGTTAGAGCATTATCTACAATAATAAGAAGGATTATTGGCATAAACAAAATACTTTCGTCAGTATGAATTTTTTCTTAAAGTACGATTTTTAAAACTAAAATAACGTCGAAAAAAATTTATATTTAATTTTGTATATTATTTAAAGGCATATCCCTTCTTATTACTGTTAATCAGGATGATGTTGATGCACCAACAAAATTTAATGGACCTATCTTTATTAGTTTTCTTATAAATGGTACCAAAGTAGTGAAAAATATTAAACTGATAAAAATGAGGTTGAAGTTTCTCATTATAATTTGTTAGCTCTGACAATTCTTAGAACATTCCTGCCCCATAACTTGCATCATGTGTGTCCTCCTTAGTCCTCTTAAGGTTTCTCTTCAGTCTTCTGGCTCTTTTACTCATTTCTTCCACCATGAGGTCTGCTTTCTTTATTCAGATGTCATCCAACTCCATTAGGATGTTCAGTGCATTGTACAACGTCGTGAGATTTCAAATACTTTTTTCAAATGATGTACCAGTATGACCAACTCTCTAACGCTCATATACGCTGTTCATGTTGTTTCCGACCACCCTATATGAATGAAGAAGTCCGCTGTTAAGTTCATTTCAGAACGTTTTCTTTCCTTATCTTAAGAACCAGCTCTGACTTCATTTCCGTTACCGCCAGCTGTAGCGCACCAGCTGAACTGACTTCAGTTCCCTCGTCTCGACTGTGGCTTGCAAATACAAACATATCTCTAGGGGTGGTGCGATAGCGGAGAGCGGACAACGCTGTTCAGCGGAGATAGATAGATAGATAGATAGATAGATAGATAGATAGATAGATAGATGGATGGATAGATAGATAGGGAGATAGATAGGGAGATAGATAGATAGGGAGATAGATGATAGGGAGAGAGAGAGAGAGATAGATAGATAGATAGATAGATAGATAGATAGATAGATAGATAGATAGATAGATAGATAGAGACTGTAATGATTTTTCTCCACGATTTTACATTTAGTGATAAAAAAAAAAGCTGTAACTAATAGTCATTTTATAGGTATGTTACAGTAAGGAATTGGAAAAATTAGTATCTATTTTGATCAAAAATTACCATCTGTTTACTGAATATGAGCGTTTATTTTAAAAATCAAAATAAGCACTTCTGACATTATTTTGCAGTCTGAAAATTAATGATTTAAGACGTAAGCTGCATGTATTATTTTAACCGTATACCAGTCCTCTCACCAATATTAAATTTCTCTTACTATCGGAAATCGAACCCGGGCCTTTAAGAAAGACAGCTAATAGCGGTAATCGTTTCGCTACGAAGGCAGTAAATTGGTCTGTGAGATGAGAAGTAACGAACTTCTTCATCATCACCAGGGTGATAAGTATCCACATTCATGAGATCCAAATCATTTTTCCTTCACTGGGGCTGTTGATGTGCTCGGCTGAGGCTCGACTAACGTGGAACTCGTCTCTCGAAGCTCCACCGCTTATATTTAGCACGCTTTCGATAAGCATTTTGAAGCTCAGCGTTGATAAGTTTGGACTTCTTAGATTTCTGACAAGCCGCTCTGTCTTTCCGAATACGTCTTGGATAATTTTAAAACCATTTATTATACAAATGCCTCTACAATGTGGGAAATAAATCAATATTTCGCATTCTTTTGCACCACAATTTTCTCAACTGACTATATTTTCTTATCGTAAACATGTACAACTCTTTGAGACGAATCAAACGACACCTCCCGCGACGTGCTTGCCTCCACATCGGAGTCCAGTTCTACACTGATTGGCAGCGAGCACTGAAGGATAAATCATACAGAATAATAAGTAATTATAAATTTCTTTGTCCGCCTCTGTGGTGTAGTGGTTAGTGTGATTCGCTGTCACCCTCCGACACCTGGGTTTGATTTCCAGTTCTGCCACGAAATTCGAAATTTGAAAAGTGGTACGAGGGCTGGAACAGGGTTCACTCAGCCTCGGGAGGTCAACTGAGCAGAGGGGGGTTCGATTCCCGCCTCAGCCGTCCGTAGTTTCCTACTTCTCCTCTAGGTAAATGCCGAGATGGTACCTAACTTAAGGTCACGGCCGCTTCCTTCCCCCTTCCTTGTTTATCCCTACCAATCTTTCCATCCCCCCATAAAACCCGTGTTCGGCTTAGCAGGTGAGGCCGCCTCGGCGAGGTACTGGTCCTCCTCCCCACTTTTATCCCCCGACCCAAAGTCTCACGCTCTAGAACACTGCCCTTGAGGCGGTAGAGGTGGAATCCCTCGCTGAGTCCGAGGCAAAAAAACAACCCTAGAGGGTAAACGGATTAAGGAAGGAAGGAAGGAAGAAAGAAAGAAAGAAAGAAAGAAAGAAAGAAAGAAAGAAATAATGTTTTAACTATTATATTTGCATAGCACCGTAGAATTATTCCATGGGTTGATGTCCAACACTCGACCGACTCACAGCTTATCGACCTTGCAACCAGCTACAATTTCGTATTTTCCTTATTATTAATTATGAATTGAACTTATTAATTTATAATGTTATTGGCTTTACGTCCCACTAACTACTTTTTACGGCTTTCGGAGACGCCGAGGTGCCGGAATTTAGTCCCGTAGAAGATCGTCTACGTGCCAGTAAAGGTACCGACATGAGGCTCACGTATTTGAGCATCTTCAAATAACACCGGACTGAGCCAGGATCGAACCTGCCAAGTTAGGTTCAGAAGGCCAGTGCCTCATTTAATTCGCACACAAACACCAGGCCGCGGAACCAGAGAAAATAACCAGACGAAGTTAAAGTCCCCGACCCGGCCAGGAATCGAACGCAGAACTCCCCGAACCAAAAGCAACTACGCTGACCATTCAGCCAAGGAGCCTGACAAATATCAGGCATGGTACGGTAGCGTGTGTAATGGGTTCGTATCCAAAATTAACATCAGCTCTGCGTCTTTCTTCCTGCTCCACTTCTCACCACTTTAAATAATGCTAGTGTATTCTATGACAGTGAACTAACAACCCTCTTTACTTTAGCGTCCTGGGTTTTTATGAATATATGATTACACGTGATAACACTGCCGAGGCGATGAAAGATAACTCTGAGATATGTGAAAAGAACAGCAAGTGCTATGCCAGGATAATTTCCCTCTCGTCAGTAGCCAGTCTCATACTGCTTTCTTACGAATACTACACTTTGTATCAAATTCACTTTGCCTTCTTCTACATCTTGATATCTCTCTTTATTACGGACTACATCCAACGTTTTATGAGAGAGGCCGAGTTTTATTACCAGTTTTAAGATGCCCTGTTTCATTTAGGTCTTTCACTGTGTGTAGAACAGTCGCTCCTTACAACTGCTTGTGTGGGATTCGTTTATCAGGGAGGTTTTTATAGCCACTAATACTTGTAATAAAGAGTTAAAAATAAATAACGAGTCCTTTACCCAAAGCTACTAGTCGGTATTGACGTTGACAATTTACAAAGATGACATTAATCTGCAACTTCCAGGGGTTTAGAAGTTGAACGAGGTGCTTCACAATCACAGTCCCTCATCTGAACTTCACACTGTTTCCAATTACATGCTCCATGTCCATTATTATTATTATTATTATTATTATTATTATTATTATTATTATTATTATTATTATTATTATTATTATTATTATTTCTTTCTTAATCTGCTTACCCTCCAGGGTTGGCTTTTCCCTCGGATTGAGCGAGGGATCCCACTTCTACCGCCTCAAGGGCAGTGTCCTGGAGCTTCAGACTCTGGGTCGGGGATACAACTGGAGAGGATGACCAGTATCTCACCCAGGCTGCCTCACCTGCCATGCTGAACAGGGGCCTAGCGGGGGGATGAGAAGATTGGAAGGGACAGACGAGGAAGAGGAAAGGAAGGGGCCGTGGCCTTAAGTTAGGTCCCATCCCAGCATTTGCCTGGAGGAGAAGTGGGGGAAACCACAGAAAACCACTTCGAGGATGGCTGAAATGGGAATCGAACCCACCTCTACTCAGTTGACCTCCCGAGGCTGAGTGGACCCCGTTCCATCCCTCGTACCTTTTTCAAATTTCGTGGCAGAGCCGGGAATCGAGCCCGGGCCTCCTGGGGTGGCAGCTAACCACACTAACCACTACACCCCAGAGACGGACATTATTAATATTATTATTATTATTATTATTATTATTATTATTATTATTATTATTATTATTATTTTGTAATTAAGTAGTGGAGATCCCTCTTTTACAATCTGTTTATAATTAGAGAATTGACCCTGTTAAGGATGCAATAAATAAATAAATAAATAAATAAATAAATAAATAAATAAATAAATAAATAAATAAATAAATAAATAAATAAATAAATAAATAAATAAATAAATAAATAAATAAATAAATAAATAAATACGTTTTAAATCTAAATTTTAAAAGAGATGCAAACATAGAAAAAATATGAAGTAATACAGTATTAGTCCCGGCATACATTACTTTTCTCAGATATTTACGAATAAAGTAGACCTACTATGTGCAATGGAATGCCATGAATATAAGAACTCTCTCTTTTAATACTTTTTTCTCTAAAAGTGAATATCAAACACTTATCCTTGTTCTTAGAAACGTGAATCATCGATGAGGAATGGAATTTGTAAGAAAAATAGCAAGGAACTTGACAGTGACACCGATCCATTTAACATTTATCCGCTCTGTAACAAGTAGTTCAGAAATACTTCTAACAAAACAGGTATGGTCATTTTGATCATGTCTAAGAATGCTGAAAGAATGTTCTACAAAGAAGTTTACCGTAATAAATAGTACTTACGTCTGACCTTGGAAGGGTTATTGCTATAGTAAAGGTACTGCACATCTAGATCAACAGAAATCTACTAGTCAGGTACCAACCTAGAGCAGTACATTGCGGGACTATTAATACGAGTATCTGATCTTGTGGTCGTTAGAAGAAGAAACTAATATCGTTCATAGCTGGTCTGTCCAATTTTAATTATTGCTTTTGCAGGTCCAAGAAACGTGATGATCTCGAATTAAAGATTCAAACTGAAAATTCAGATTTCAAAATACTACATGTAAAAGAATAAGTAGAACTGTACACTCATCAGCTTATTTGAGGGGCCATTGGAGTCAATCTGTCCAATGTTGGGTTTTTGTTACGGTTTTGAGGCGAGTGTCCTTGATACCACTTGATTTTTGATGTGGATACTCCAACGCAGAAACCACCAGGAGTCGACCTCGGGCGTCTGGATAAAAAGTCTCCTAGTAATCGAGTTAGTTAATCACGCTTCCAGCACCCCATTGATACCAACATTCATACCATTATTACGTTCTAGTTAACTTGGGGGAGGGCGTGCGCGGTCAGAAGACCGCACCTTATATTTACTCACAGCATGACAATTCAGTGTTGTATGTTTCTCAATTTATACATTTACTTTTATTTGGGAGGGGTTTAATTCTTTTGCGTTTCGTACAAATAATTTCTCTTTTAATAACTAAGGTTCCTAGAAGGAAACCTTATTTATTGATATAGGCCAAATGCAGGCATTTATACAAGTGGAGGCACATGCTTCCCCTGGTGCACCGTCACTGCATTGTCCTACATAAGAGGCTTGTAGTGGTGTCTCAACGGCACACCAGCCGGCAGGGTCTTGCAAAGGTGTAGCATTCCCACTGATGAGCCCATTGCTACACTGGGGCGAAACGCTGGTAATTTCACTATTGAAAAACCCTAAAGACTTAAGAGATGTCTCCTTTATTTGAGCAACATTGTGTCTGTGGCGTAGTGATGTCCTGACATTTATTTTACTGCTTATTCCTCTATTTTCGTTGTTTTATTAAGTTAGCAGATTAAATCTTTGATTTCATAATGGACCAGAAAGAACAGGAAAGAATAAATAAAACTTCTTGAGGGCGGTAAAAAGGAGGAGACATGGAACGAAGCACTATCAAAAGAACAGGGCGCATATCGCCGGAGGCCTTTTGAAGATGTTACCAGACAAAATTCCGCTGATATTTCGGAAGAGGAAGGAGGTAAAGATATTTTTGAGGACAGTGACCATAATACGGAAACTGGCGGTTCAGGGTGACGGTGAAGTGCAGTAGTCAACCCTGTCGTAGGTCCTGCTAGTGCTTCTTACAATTATGAGATATTCCAGCAGAGAAATGCAACTTCTCATCAGGCCCGAACGGTCCAGAATTAGTTCGAGAAGCGTTTTGGAGAGATTCAACGACTGCTATACCCACCTCGCTCGTCTGATATGAACCCTGTCGAGCATTTATGGGACATGGTGGTGAGGTCTGAGCCATGCCTAATGGCATGTTCATAAATGTGAATTTTTTCAATATGTAAATGGCTTCCTATGGCTTCAATTCGAATAGCTTATGTGTTTGTGACAATGTACTGGAGAGAGCAGCACTGTGTGATATAAACACGGAAGATCGTTCCTTTTGCGAGACGAGAAGTATTATCTCTTTAAAGGGTATCTTTGATTTATTTATGGGAGATGAATTAACAATGGAGCCCACACAGAGCAGAGCTGCATTCCTATCTTATAAATGGGCGTTTAATATAATCAAACCTTGCTCATATTAACATGCATCTTATTGTTTTGATTATTCATATTGCAGGTACGTTAATTCTTGTTTAACTTTAGTTCTGCAGTTCTTTAGTATTACTATTGGCCCTATTGATTATGGTTGATCGATATGCATCTTCCGCCCCAAACGGCATGGATGAGACGTGTGTTTGTTAGTCTGTTTGTGACTATGCCATGATGATAACTGAGTCTCTAATAGATTCCATTTATGTACCCTGCATCGTATGGTATTTCGCCATCAAATATATCTGTGCTCCTCGTGTCGACTGGAAGCTCCATTCTCGTCGTACGGTGCACGAGACATGGTGGTTTGAGTACGGGATTCTTCCGATCTCGTTGTTATATTGTTTGCGTTGTGCACACTGCTGTCTGGTGTACGAGAGACCTGCAGTTCGTGACCAGGTGAGTCACCCTATATGGACTGGTGTTGGACTTTATTAATTGGAGCGACCGCTTGTATTGCCCACCGTACTGGCATATGTGTGTAAGTTCGGGAGTGTGTGCGTGAGTGAGGGGAGTGGAAAGATGATGTACCGGTCAGTTCTATTTTCTGTACCTCATTTTTGTTCTCGGTACAGTCTTACTTATTTTGTCTTGGTCTCTGTCTCGGGCGCTTGCTTGCCCGTGAGGCAGCCTTATTTATTTACTTTCATTCTTGTGGGCGATGCGCATACCCGTGTTTTCTCTTTTGATTTTAAATTCACTTCTTTGGTCCAGAGACATTCCTCTCTCTGGCGTGATATTGTTTTTCATATTTCTTTTACCTGCCTTTTCTTCTCCATGCTGCGGAGAGGGTTTTTTCCGTAGAGATGTGGCTATTGTTGTTGTGTCGATAATGAGAAAAAATAATATATATGCTTGTAAGAAGTCAATCTCGTAAAAAGAACGACCTAACTGGGCCGTGTGAGCTGTATTAATACCTGCACATGATGTAACGAGGTAATATTTGAGGCGGCGAGCTTCTGATAATAGCTATCTTTATCTTGGAGTGTAATAACGCCGCGCTCACGCTATAATGTTTTGACATCCATTGAACGAGGTATGCTTATGTTACAATCCTTTTCCCTTTTTAAGTTATTGACATCACCATTTTGCTTATCTGTTTCAATTTTACTTTATCAATAAACCGCCATTTAAGTTTTATTCGGATTTTATTGCTGTAGTATTAGATTGATATCCTTATTCATCAATAATGAGGGACGTTTTCAGCTCAAGGCTGTGTTCTCCTGGCCTTTCCTAGTCGTGGTCCACGCCTCATTTTCCCCTATGTGCGTATCATTTTACGTCTCACGTCATCGGTAGGGAAGGGTGTGGTGCAGGTCCATTCACACCCAAGACCTTGCACCTACAAATAGCAAGAAGTTCTGGGTACCTATTCAAATTGCCTAGGTCATAATCTCTCCACATGTGTTTCTTTCTTCCACTTGTGGAATCGATGCAACGGCAAGTTGCTACAGTTGGCCGAGCTAGAGGGTGGCTTACATGATACTAGACCTCTATCGCACGACTTTTGGCGTGTCATTGTATATATACATGCTGTAATGGAAAGTTATAACCAAAACATGACGGGTGTATAGAAAGTACGTTTTGCTACAATATGGTACAGCTGTAATAATAATAATAATAATAATAATAATAATAATAATAATAATAATAATAATAATAATAATAATAATAATAATAATAATAATAATGAAAATTCACGGTCTGTTTCCAGTCATTCGACCGGGTCAGGAACGGAATGAATGAAGCCCTCATCTAGTGGCGACAATAGGAATTGTGCCGTCTGTCGAAGCCTGTCGCACTCCTCTGGGACAATGATTACTGAATGACAGATGAAATGAAATGATATTAGAGAGTGTTGCTGGAATTAAAGATGACAGGGAAAGCCGGAGTGTCCAGAGAAAACCTGTCCCGCCCCCGCTTTTTCTAGTACAAATCTCACATGGAGTGACCGGGATTTGAAGCAGGGAACCCAGCGGTGAGAGGCTGGCGCGCTGCCGCCTGAGCCACAGAGGCTGTAATAATAATAATAATAATAATAATAATAATAATAATAATAATAATAATAATAATAATAATAATAATAATAATAATAATAATAATAATAATAATAATAATAATGTTATTGGCTTTACGTTCCACTAACTACTTTTACGGTTTTCGGAGACGTCGAGGTGCCGGAATTTAGTCCCGCAGGAGTTCTTTTATGTGCCAGTAAATATACCTACACGAGGCTGGCGTATTTTAGCACCTTCTTATACCACCGGAGTGAGCCAGGTTGGAACCTGCCAAGTTGGGGTCAGACGGCCAGCGCCTCAACCGTCTGAGCCACTCAGCCCGGCTCATAAACTCATAAACAAGCTGTTTTCATTTTTAGTAACGGGGTGCATAATCGAACTTTCAGTAATTTCTTCCGTTGTCATATCTATCGAGTAGTGGTATTAACTTTTCTTTTGAATATTACTGTTCTGGTCTACCCCTAGCATGTGCAACATTTGAGCAACAGACCTCGTAAATTCAGAGATATGAGTATTTTTAAAATCTGGCAAATAGTACTCGAGAAAATGGAATGTTTTCAAACATGTTTCATTTACCGGCCGTGTGCCACCATATTCGAATGAATACGCCAAAAACACGCGCTTCCAGGTCTTCTTACTTTCTTCCATAAACTTCATTAACCTTAATGACCCCAGTTGAATTCGATTTAACTAACCAAGTTGTTTCCATAGGGTCCTTGTCATGTGAAATTGAAATATGACTCCGTCACTCCCATAGATACAAAGCTTGCTTAAAAATTTCTGATCGTGTTTGGTAAATTTCTGTGAAGTAGGGTGCTAACCTTACTTGCACATAGCCCCAAAGAAACCTTTTCTTCTAACGGTTTAGGGACCATCGGTGAATCGGATAATCCGAACCACCTGAGCAGGAGGACTGCGATACAGAATACGTCCGAGATGCCTACTCCTATTCCACAATAACTGGTATCCCGATTCTCAGAGTCTCGTACTAGGCCGTTCATTCGTTACCCAAGTGTCACGAACGAGGATGTGATTACAGTTACCCACACAATGAACCACTAAATTAAAAAGAAAATAATCTAATTTCCACATTGATTTGTTATAAATAGAATTAATATTAATTTTTTATATGACCGACAACAGATACCGTACGTAATGGTAGTGCTTTAAAACCAAGTGATACGAAATCCCACTGCAGTAGTAAATACAGCTACAAGACATGAAATAAATTTAGAGAATGATAAATGGTAACATTATGAATGTACAGTAATGATGCCTATTTAAATTCTATAAAAGTACAGAGGTATGTAATATTACTAAATCATACGCAAATTTGAAGTCATGTACCAATTTATCATTTGAAAAAAATATGTAAATTCTGTGCCACAAAGTGCGGAAGCCTTTGATACAGACGCTGAGATTTCGGTCCGGAGTCTTTGCTAAAAGCATTCCAAAAGAAATATGTCCACGCTAATAACAGTTAACTGTCAGAATAAATTACACGTGAAGCCAAACCAGAAGGAGAGAGACTCTGGTTAATAACGACGGTGAAGTTTGATGAATTTTGTGACGGAAGTTTCGCCCTCCACCAGATGAGATTGGTTTCTTTTACGACTCGCTGAAAGTTATTCTGTTCATCCCCTGTAATGACTAACGAAAATTGACAGTATTTCTCGTAAAAGTATGCAAGAAACTCCTTCAGATGTTATAAACCTTCTTCTCCTTCTTCTTCTTGTTCGCTTCCCACGCTCTCGTGTGGTTACGAGCGTGAATTCTGATACACTTGTGAACTTGGCCGTGTTTTACTACCAGATACCCTTGGGACGCCAACCTTACGTGCTGGGATGTGTTGACTATTGCGTGCTTCTTTGGAGGTTGGAAGTGTAGTGTGTTGCGGGTAAAAGAAGATGTGCGAATTAAGACAAACACAAACAACTAGTGCCAGAGAGTTGGCTACCCGATACGGGTCGTCAAGCTTTGACGTTGTATATTTCGTGAGATTGTGGGCTGGAATCTACCACCGACAGCCCTGAGGATGGTTTTCGCTCGTTTCCCATTTTCACGCCTTCCTAGACCTAGTCCTTTCCCATCCTTGTCACGAAAATCCTCCGATGTGTTAGTGCGATGTGAAACCACTATAAATGTCACCCAGTCCCCAAGCTAGAGTAATTAACCACACGGCCAAAATCCCCGAACTGGCCAGGAATTGAAACCAGCACCTTCTCCACCGATGGCCAGTACGCTAACCATTTTTACCAAACTGCTGGATGTTCAGTTGGTTTTAAGTCAGGAAAAAGTAGTAAACTGTCACTTATGTTCACTACATACAAAGCACCACGACGAGCGCTAATGTGAGTCAATGCAGAGTCTCACTTAAGCCCTTATAACTAATTTCGGTGAGGACATTTGTCAAAAAATATAAAACGCTTGAAGCTATTGAACTAAGAACACATTACAGAACGAATTATGTAAATAAGTTAATTTGATTAGGATCTCAATCAAAAATGAAACGAGTAAGGAAACACGCGATTTCAGGCTTTTTTTCCGGAACTGCATTTAGACTGGAAGTGATTTTCGAATTTTTTTTTTTAAGTTTGATAGAGCTACTGAAGACTCATAATTTGAAACATTTCGGGGCCCTTTAGTCCTTCAACTTTCAGCACAATTGAGGAAATTGCTTAATTTTTCGTTTTTCATAGTATGGGGACTCCTATTTTGCTAAGAAATGTTTTCAACATAAAAAATAAAGTATTGCACCACACCAAGTTTTCGGTTAACGAAAACTTACAAGGACGTTGAACTACGGAGATGGGCGGCGATACAGTCGGGCATGGAGGCGTACAAACTTCGGATGTTCTTCTGAGGAATTCTCTACCACAGTTGGCGCAGAAGACCTTACAAACTTGCCACAGTTGCCGTTGACCGAAATGGCCGTCCAGCCTAGTCCCAAAAGTTCTCGATGAGTGAGATGTTTGGAGACTTTGCTGGTCAAGGAAGCATGTTGACACTACGAGGGCAGACCTAAGGTAACCGATCTGTGTATGGCTGGGCATCACCCTGCTGGAAAATAGAGTCATTGAGCTGCACCAGGAAGGGAAGCACACACAGTCGTAGAATTTCCTGGACGTATCATCGCACTGTCAGGGGACCTTCAATCACCAAAGTGGGGAGGGGAAATCGTAGGAAATGACACCTCTCGTTGGGGTGGTGTGCCGCTCTCCGATGAACTGTGGATCACTGCGGTGACCAGGACATCTTCAGACACTAATTGGGTGGTCGTCTGTATCCAGGCAGAACCGTGATTTGTCACCGGAACACCACTCGTAGTCAATCCGCAAGCTGCCATGCTGCCTGTTCCTAGCTAAAGTTCAAACGTGCTTGGCGATGCTCAGGTCGTAACTGGAGAATCGTAAGGAACGCCGCGATTACAGATCCTGATCTGCTAGCCACCGAGTATGGTGGAGACAGTCATAACTCTAGGTGCTGTGACATATCTCTGGATGGTGAACAGCGTCGGCCGTTGAGTGCTTACATCCTGTCGCACTATGGAAGGATCCTGCGGGGACGACGCGGGCCATTTCAGCGCGTGTGTACCCTCAAATTTCCATATTGTAGTCAGAACGGTTCAAGTCGCGAGCAATGTGTCGAATCATACAACCTACAGTACCTCTCCCAAACTTACCTAATTTTTCGAATGTGCCGTCGGGGCACGTTGCGTGTTTACCCAACTTAGCTCTGTGGCTCACATGATATCAAGGTCTCATTTGGTGACCTGCATCTACAAGCGTTGGACGAACACACACACACACACACACACCTACAATGCAAATTAAATTAGGAATTAGAAACACAGGTTTTTTTCTTTCTTTGTTATTTGCTTATCATCACACCGAGTCACATAGGTCATACGGTGACAATAGGATAGGACAGGGATAGGAGAGAGAATGAAGTGACCGTAGTTTCAATTAAGATATACCGCCAGCATTTTTATGGTGTGAAAAATGGGGTAACAACGGAAAACCATCATCAGGACTGTTGACAGTGAGGTTTGAATCAAGGTAAAAACTAAATGTAAATACATATACACTGAGTGGCCAAAAGTCACGGGAAGGGGTGTCCCAATAGAAAATGTACCATGTATGACCCATGAGCGTCGCGGCTAGCTACGGCGTCGCTGAGCAGTCTTTCACAGACAGAGTGTCGTGAAGATGGCAACACGTCGCGAGTTAACCTATTTTGAATGTGGGATGATCATCGGCGCACGGGTCATAGCATTGCGGAGATTATATGTGAATTCGTGTTTTCGAGGTCTACAGTGTCTAGGGTGGATCTTCAATATAGCAGAGAGAATGTTACCATCCGCATAAACAGCCGAACGGGAAGACCACAGATGTTTAACGAACGGACATCAATGTCACCTCCGCAGGATCATACTGGGCGCACGACAGGTCACGGTGAGTCAGATCACCCCAGTTGAATGTTGGGAGTCAGGAACCCATTTCTACCAGGACTGTAAAGAGGCAACTGCACCGCGTAGGCTTCACCAGCTGCCTAGCAACTCGTTTCCCTTTGCTGACATCTCGGCACAGAGCTCAACGACGTGCATCGACAATGGATTATGGAACAGTGGTATGGTCGAACGAATCCCGGTTCCAGTTGCATCAAGCTGATGGGCGCGTGAGAGTGTGGCATATGCCCCATGAAGCTAGGGATCCTGCATGTCAACAAGGTTGTGTCGAGGCGGGAGGTGGCTCAGTCTGATCTGGGCGGCGTTCTCATGGTCGCAATTAGGCCCCATTGTCCAGATGCAAGGAGCGCTGACAGGTGCATGTTATGTAGACATTCTTTCAGATCATCTGCATCACTTTCTGGCCCTAGAATACCCGGGTGGAGATGCCATGTTTCTACAGGACCATTCACCATGTCACCGCTCTGTGGTGGCAGGCAGGTGGTTGGAGGAGCACTCCAGTGAAATTACGACCATGGATTGGCCCTTCAGACCCCCCGACCTTAATCCCATCAAGCATGTATGGGATGCTGTCAATGCTGGTGTACGCTCCATAAACCCTGCACCTACTACACAAGACCAAGTGTAGGTAGCAGTGCAGGATGCGTGGGTCCAGATCCCTCCAGAACGATTCCAACAGCTTGTAGAGTCGATGTCTTGCCGTATTGCTGCCATTTTGTGGCTCTCGGAGGAGCAACTCGTTATTAACATCACATTCAGTGTCTTCCCATGACCTTTGGCCACTCAGTGTATAGATAAATTATCCGTAAATAATCCGGTAAACAGTAATAGTGACATTTTAAAGACATATCTGGCTTATCAGTCCGTAAGTTCCCTACCTCAAGACGCTCAATGGAACACCTTTTATTCGCTGTTTAGTTCGGGCATGCTTTTAACAAAAACCCTATATACACATCCCTAATTTGTTAGAATCCTTCGTTCATGTATCGGTTGCGAAACCTTCTGAGCGGTGACTTGCTTCCTTCCACTCACTTACACTGAAAAATATTCAACTTTCTCTCAGAAATTGTTCTTTATATCCCAATAATTATCAGAACAAATGTTGGTTCTTTTATTTTGAGAAGAATCATTTGCACATTAATCTTTCATAAAGTACTGTATGCAGCTAGTGTTGCAATGAACTTCACTAGTAGAGAAGTACTTACACCGATTTGACTCTTACCCTCATAAGCACATTAATCGATATTATTTTTAAAGAGGTATATATGTTTGTCATTCAAACCTGTGCATTCATTTACGTAGCCAAAGCACAGAAGTCCATCAGAAAAGCACTGCAAGCAGGCCAGGTTGTTGCGAGTCAGTCACTGCAGATAAACTGGACTTCCTTCACATGACCATCATGAGATGTCATCGGTACTTACCTGAAAGAGAGAATATGTTCATCAGAAACTAATAAAATAATAGAGGGGTATGTATATTACGCTAGCAGTCGGGATATACGCCCTTAGGGCATGTACATGGCGCCAGTGGATATTTGGGGCTAATTTACGGTTTAGCTAACTTCTGATTTTGGCAGTTTGTAAGATATTGTAACATGAATGCATGTAGCGTAGATAAAAATATCTCTTAATTAATATTTTGTCACATCGAAGATGTTTTGTCCGAAGGGTCGTAGGCAACGATTTATTCTAGGCCTACGTTCTTTCCCTACTGTTTTGACATTAGTCACACACTCTGTACCTCTTACTTTGAAATTATTAAAACAATTTTAAGTACTTATTACATAAATAATAATAATAATAATAATAATGTTATTTGTTTTACGTCCCACTAACTACTCTTTTACGGTCTTCGGAGACGCCGAGGTGCCGGAATTTAGTCCCGCAGGAGTTCTTTTTCGTGCCAATAAATATACCGACACGAGGCTGACGTATTTGGGCACCTTCAAATACCACCGGACTGAGCCAGGATCGAACCTGCCAAGTTGGGGTCAGAAGGCCAGCGCCTTAACCGTCTGAGCCACTCAGCCCGGCTTATTACATAAATAAATACCTTGTCAAGTACTAGGTACATTTTCTATCATATGTGTGCCAAATTACATCTTTTGTTGTTGAGGTAATAACGTCTGTTGTCCCCGGAAGGAAACTTCTTCCTTTAGGAAATATATTATTGTAATGTTCCCTATTGATACATCGATGCTTGAAGTTGTTGTGTAGATCGACACTCTCACGGTCGAGGAATTATGATCACTGAAGCGGAAAGCATTTGAATTTGTCCACTGGCGCAATGTACAGACATTTTGGGGAGCAAAGAGGCTGACCCCTTTACATTCTTCTGACCAGTGCGGTAGTTTATTTACTACCAGCCAATAATATAACACATTCTGACAGATTCATCATTTCACATTCAATTTAATAAAAAGAAATAAATACCTGAAGAATTGCTAATTCATAAAACTTCTTTGAATTAAGTTAAATTATAACTTTGTATGAGGGCAAGGAAATGAATACTATTTGTGGAATATGCCATTTAATGTTTGACTATTTTTACATATTCATAAAATATTAACTTGACTCCTATAACTATCTAATCGCGATTAATATACATTTAACACAACAGAATACGGAAAAGTATTTATATGTTACACAGAATGATCACTAATTTATAATATAACAAGGAAACACAATGCCGCTTCATACTAAACATCATGCTGGGAATAATTATTTTAACTAACATCCATTGAAGGCCCGAAATAGCTGGTTCCACGATTACTCAAATAACTGCACCTGTGGGTTGTTCGAGAGCCCTTGAGGTTAAATGTATTAGGAGCTGCATCAAAATAGAAAGACCAATGAGCATAGATAACTATGCAGAAGCCAAGGAAAAGAGGTTGATAGATCTGGGTAAATATAACTTATTTGCTAAATGCGATAGTCGCAATATTGTCTGATATTTGAATAAACTGTACAGCATAAGCCAATTCGAAAGAACTTATTGTTTGACCAAACGTTGCACTCTTACATAAAATTCTACATTTATAGGCCTTAAGGAGGCCAAGTCAATGTTAAAAACATCCCAGGAATATGCGCTACACATTTGAATAAAATAAAATACAATAAAGTGTTAGAATATATTCTTTATTTTTTTACTAAAATTTACAATTTTCTTAACCATTGTTATCCGGTCGAATATATTAGCAGTTTGCCTTTTTCTACTTTTTCTACCAGTCAGAATGCTAATCTGAGTCAATGCTTTGTTTCACTAAACCACCTTTGTGCGCTAATGTGAGTCAACGCAGAGTTTCACTTAAGCCCTCGTAACTACATTCAGTGGGAACATTTTAAAAAAGAAAACAAAAAATGCCTGAAGGTTTTGAACAAAGGAACACATTACAGAAAGAAAAATGTACATAGGTTAATTTGGCTAGGATATGAATTTTTAAAAAAGGAAAAGACAACGAGTAAAGAAACAAGCGATTTTAAGCTGATTTTCCGGAACTGGATTTAGACCGGGAGTGATTTTTCGAATTTTTTTTTTTGTTTGATAGATTTATCCAATACTCACAATTTGAAACCTTTCCTGGCCCTTTGCCAACGGCCATAGCCGTGTTGAAATACCGGATCCCGTTATATCTCCGAAGTTAAGCAACATTGGGCGTGGTCAGGAGTTTGATGGGTTGCCACGCGCTGTTGGTGGGGGTAAGGGAGTGGACGAGCGGAAAGGAACTGGCCACCCTACCGCACGTAAAATCCGGCTCAGGAACACCTCTGCAGAGGTTCGGACCTGCTTTCGGGCAGAATAACCCTTACCGTACCTGGTCCTTTAGCCCTGCAAAGTTCGGTACAATTGATGAGATTGTTTAATTTTACGTTTTTCGTAGTGTGGAGACCCCTACTTTGCTTGCAAAGAAATGTTTTCAACATTAAAATGGACCCAATGATGTCGCCCTCCACTCTCCAGGGATCGTCGGCGTAAATGATACACCTTGTTCAATGAGCATAGAAACCGACCAATAAGGAAAATTTCTGGTTCTCTGAATCACGCATTTTCTCCATGGATACTCATATACTTATTTGCCTGAGGCATTGGATATACCATAAGCTGTAGCTTTCACAGTACCACTTCCAGAGATCATCACGTAATGTGAGCAATAGCCTGGGTATTTGAGATATGAATGAAAGTACAGAATGTTTCAATAAAAGTGTGGTAAATTCAATCAGGAAATAGGAGACACACCACCGAATATTTTGAGATACGGTAGCTAGGGTCCGATAAGCCAACTTAAGGAGATACGAGCTTAAACATGTGCATCACTGTAACTGTCTAATATATGACTGTTTCACAGATTATTTACAGATAACTTGCGAAATGATTCGAAACATGTAAGGAATATTTGAAAAGATGCGACAGAATCTCGTACTCCAATATCATGCTTGCAACATTTTAAGCAATATTGCTAAGGTAGAAGGTGGCATGTTTCGTAAGGTTTGTAAGTGGCATGCTTCTAAATAATGTAAAAAACTAAATACAAATAAATAAATATAGGCCCTATGTGAAATTAGCTGTAAATAGGCATTGTTAAGGACATTTCTCCTTAAACTGGCTTCTCAAAACCCAGGTTTCCTATCTGAAAATGATAAGTAGAGGATCCTTTATTTCCTGTTAAATTTCTGCATGATTTTCATAGAACATCCGTATGTCTGAATACTTTAACGTGACCCACTCGTGTCCAGGGTGAACTACAGCACCACGATTTTTTTCCAAGATGGATGTGGTGTATTTTATAACAATAATGTGACATTTATTACAATCTGTTCTACGTCGCACCGACACAGATAGGTCTTATGGCGACAATGAGATAGGAAAGATCTAGGAGTGGGTAGTTAGCGGCCGTGGGCTTAGTTAAAATACAGCCACAATATTTTCATGGTGTAAAAATGGAGAAACCACGGAAAACCATCTTCAGTGATGCCGAAAGTGGAGTTCAAACCCACTATCTCTCAAATGCAAGCTCACAGCTGTGCGCCTCTAACCGCACGGCAAACTTGCTCGGTTAATTACACTTAGAAGACTATTTTAATATGACTAACCAGTTACGCAGCTTATTTACTATCTAAGCGTCCCAACTACGCATTTTTCTCCTACTTCTTTCACATTTTCGTTTGTTGTATGACCCTCTTAGGAGATAGCACGAAAACAAGTATGTTAATCAAAATTATCAGCTTACAAGCTTGCCATATCGAAGGTCGATCGTCAAGTAATTTTTTAATGAAATGAAGACAAGAAAGCAAAGTAATCAACATTATGATTTACTGTGTATATTAGGAAGGATAAACACTGTGCATGTCTTTGCTGGTGAGACCTGCAGTAGTGATTACAATGCACTATGTCTTGTAGTATGGGTGGAATAAAACTGCACAAAAAGAGCGATCGGAGTATCAAAGACTACGACTCGTTTAGCTACTCACACGAGAATCATTCCTCGTTGAAGACCCCAGAACACTTTTGCCTCTACCCAACAATAGAGCCTCAGAGAAACTACTAACATCACTCAACAAAAGCAAAAAAAAGATGATATACCTCCAGAATTCTACGGAACTGGAGCCATGATAGATCGGACGGGGACAACATCCAACTGTGAGACGAGGCACGTGTTTACAAGATCGGAGTACACATTATTTGTGTACCGGGCGGTACACCTCCACGCCGCTAGTTCAAATATTGCGCCAATCGAAACTCCTCTACAGGAGAAAGCCTGAACTTTAAAAAACTGTATTAATTCAACAGTTTCTCAGAAGATCGCTCTGTGTGAATTTTGAAGTGTTTTTTGTTTGTCATTGATCAAGAAGTGTGGACGTTCTCTACCAGATGTCTCTACATAAAAAATACGATTATGCACTCTGGTGTGAAGGAATGAACTTTCCTGGAGAAATGTTTTATTCATAAGTTTTGTCATTACTATATTTTGTTCTGTTATCTTTGGGTTGGCAATATTAATCCTTTTTATCCGCCTGTTTTGAATTTAGCCAATCCCGAATTTCTTTAATTAATTCTCAGCCAATCATGTATGTCTTCTTCGATATGGATATGTAGCTCTAAGTTATCCAATAAAGTTGAGGGGGTGTGTCTACTCATTCTTGAAAGGTCTCGAATTTTCCACGAGGGTATAAAAACTGCTCATTTTCTTGTCCCGGGGCCACTAGTATAACATCTAACTCAGTGTGTGAATATGTAGCAGGGGGCGGAAAGCGCCTCGTTCTTCAGTCAACAGATCTTCAACAAGGTAATGGCTTTTTAACATCTTTATTTCTTGATAGCTAAGCCGTTTAACTCTCGGGGAAGGTTCGAAATCTATAATATGTAACCTACCACTTTTAAAATGTAAATTCCTCTTCTGTCTATGTAAAAACTACAAATCTCTTTAACTATAAAGCGGGGATAGAGAGTGCTTTTCCCTCTCGAACTCCCCTTCATTTTGAAATTGAGGTGACTACGTTTTCATAACCGTTTCTACGCTTCCTTAATGTATTAAAGTTTTCTCATACGGGTCACCTCCCTAGCTTGGGATTAGCCCCTGTGTATCGGCCTAGAGCCATTTAGGTTTTGAAAAGTGTATTTGGAGTGCAAGTTCACGCCTCCAGTCCTCTCTGTACTTTGGGCCAGTAACTTAACCTGATGTTTTATTTTCATTGCGAAGGCCCTGTAGGTTGGGTATTAAATACCCCTGTTTCTTTGTGTGCCTTGAGGGCAGATAGAAGTGAAATTCGTTGTGGCTTTTTGATAGGCTTGAACTTTGAGAGCGGGTCTGCTCTTTCCTAAATTTAGTTTCTGTGTGCCTCTAGGTGGCTTAACATTGTAATTTGGAGCAAGTGCTCCTTGGCATGATGGGGTTTTCTGCCCCTTTGTTCGATTTTGTACCTTGGTAAAGTTGGGCTAATAGTTCAAGGATTGTGATTGTGGGGCTCGAAGCCCAAATCTTGTAACGAACTGTAATTTGTAATTTCTTAATTTGTTGATCTGCTACTTGGTACCTGTTATACTTTGTTATTGATTGATTTTGAAAAGAAAATATAACCTTTGTTAAAGTTTTAAATTAACTTTAATTTTGTAGTTGGGACCTATTCCAGCCCGCACCTTCTTTCACCTACACCTACCACGGATAACTCCGTAATAATTGGTAGCAGAGCGTGGTTGAATGGGTCTCAATTTAGCCCCTTTTGACGGCTAAATATTGCTTTTGGTTCGAACTCTAACAATTTTCTCCGTCGCTGGATTTTTTCGATTTTTCTAAATTTGTAAAGTTCTGTCATCATGCCCGGCCCTCGCGATGTCCTCCATCCCGGCTATTTGCGCAAGGAGGAATTGATTTATGAATTAACAATTAGAAATGTGCAATCTGGAGGCACGGTTGCAGTAGATACCATCAAGCTTAAAGAGTCCCTTGATTTGCCCATTTCCATCCCCACCTTGGGAGGGAAAGAGATTGACGACGCTCTCTTCACGATCACTGATAATACTACTGAGCTAGCATCTGTAGTTAGTTTTTTTTTGAAGAAAATGATCCCTCTCCAAATCAACTTCAACGTGTGCAAGCTAGATTGTTTCATTTTTACGATAGGGTCACTGATCTATTGTCTCTTAAGTTAAATGACAGTCCAAGGAAGGAAGCTAGTGCAGTTCTCGAAAACCTTTCTGAATTGTCCAGTAAGGTTAGCCTATTGTTAACTGGGGCAGTCCCCCCCAAAACCGACCAACCCACTCTGGTAAACGTTGTCAGCGAGGAGCATTCTCCCACGGGGGAAGACAGCAGGAAAACTGTATAAGTCCGACAAACTTCTGTTCCATTAGAAACTGAGTCCGTTCGTCGCTCATCCATTCCACCCTTTCTTTTGAATAATGCACCCTTTGAAACAGCTTCTCCGCCCATTAGAACCTTACCTACTATGTCACCCGGGTTCGGTAGTTTGCCTCATCCATTAGCAATGCTGCTCAGGGCTGCGAACCATGTGACCTTGCCGCGGTGGGGAGGCTTGCGTGTCCCAATGATGCAGATAGCCGAGCCGCAGGTGCAACCATATCGGATGGGTATCTGTTGAGAGACCAGACTAACGAATGGTTCATCGAAAGGGGGGTAGCAGCCTTTCGGTAGTTGCAAGGGCGGCAGTCTAGATGATTGACTGATACGGCCTTGTAATAATACTCAACATGGCTTAGCTGTGTTGATACTGCTACACGGCTGAAAGCAACGGGAAACTACAGCCGTAACCACCTCCCGAGGACATGCAGCTCTCTCTGTATGAAAGATGTACTGATGATGGCTTCCTCCCGGGTAAAATATTCCGGAGGTAAACTAGTCCCCCATTCGGATCTCCGGGTGGGGACTACACGAGAGGGGGCGATCATCAGGAAGATGGATACTGACATTCTGCGAGTCGGAGCGTGGAATGTTAGAACTATGAATCGTTGTGGTAGGTTAGAGAATCTGAAAAGGGAGATGGATAGGCTAAAGTTAGATGTAGTTGGTATAAGTGAAGTACGTTGGCAGGAAGAACAGGATTTTTGGTCAGGCGACTACCGAATTATCAACACGAAATCAAACAGGGGTAATGCAGGAGTTGGTTTAATAATGAATAAAAAAATAGGGCAGCGGATAAGCTACTACGACCAGCATAGTGAAAGAATTATTGTCGTCAAGATAGACACCAAACCAATGCCCACCACAATAGTGCAGGTCTATATGCCTACTAGTTCAGCGGATGATGCAGAAATTGAAAGAATATATGAGGAGATAGAAGATTTAATACAATATGTCAAAGGTGACGAGAATCTAATTGTGATGGGAGACTGGAACGCAGTGGTAGGCCAAGGAAGAGAAGGTAGCACAGTAGGAGAATTTGGATTGGGACAAAGGAACGAAAGAGGAAGTCGGCTGGTTGAATTCTGCACTGACCATAATTTAGTCCTCGCCAATACTTGGTTCAAACACCACAAACGACGGCTGTATACGTGGACGAGACCTGGAGACACTGGAAGGTATCAAATAGACTTCATTATGATTAGGCAGAGATTCAGAAACCAGGTGTTGGATTGCAAAACTTTCCCAGGAGCAGACGTGGACTCTGACCACAACTTGTTGGTCATGAAATGCCATCTGAAGTTGAAGAAATTGAAGAAAGGAAAGAATGCAAAAAGATGGGATCTAGACAAGTTGAAAGAAAAGAGTGTGATGGATCGTTTCAAGGAACATGTTGCACAAGGACTAAATGAAAAGGCCGAAAGAAACACAGTAGAGGAAGAGTGGAGAGTCATGAAAAATGAAGTCAGTAGGGCTGCTGAAGAAATGTTAGGAAGGAAGAAAAGATCAACTAAGAATCAGTGGATAACTCAGGAGATACTAGAACTGATTGATGAACGACGAAAATACAAGAATGCTAGAAATGAAGAGGGCAGAAAAGAATACAGGCGATTAAAGAATCAAGTGGATAGAAAGTGCAAGGTAGCTAAGGAAGAATGGCTGAAGGAGAAGTGCAAGGATGTCGAAGGCTGTATGGTCCTGGGAAAGATAGATGCTGCATACAGGAAAATCAAGGAAACCTTTGGAGAAAGGAAATCTAGGTGCATGAATATTAAGAGCTTAGATGGAACGCCACTTCTAGGGAAAGAAGACAAAGCAGAAAGATGGCAGGAGCATATCCAACAGTTGTATCAAGGTAACGATGTAGATAATTTAGTTCTGGAACATGAAGAGGCTGTTGATGCTGATGAAATGGGAGACCCAATTTTGAGGTCAGAATTTGACAGAGCTGTGAGTGACCTAAATAGGAACAAGGCACCTGGAATTGATAATATTCCCTCTGAATTACTGGATGCCTTAGGAGAAACCAGCATGGTAAGGTTATTTCATTTAGTGTGCAAGATGTATGAGACAGGAGAAGTCCCATGCGATTTTCGGCAGAATGTTGTTATACCTATTCCCAAGAAAGCCGGTGCTGACAGGTGTGAAAACTACCGCACTATTAGTTTAGTATCTCATGCCTGCAAAATTTTAACACGTATTATTTACAGAAGAATGGAAAAACAAGTTGAAGCTGAGTTGGGGGAAGATCAATTTGGCTTCAGAAGGAATGTAGGAACACGTGAAGCAATCCTGACTTTACGTCTGATCTTAGAGGATCGAATCAAGAAGGACAAACCCACGTACATGGCATTCGTAGATCTAGAAAAGGCATTCGATAATGTTGATTGGACCAGGCTGTTTATGATTCTGAAGATGATAGGGATCAGATACCGAGAACGAAGAATTATCTACAACCTGTATAAAAATCAGTCTGCAGTGATAAGAATCGAGGGCTTTGAAAAAGAAGCAGCAATCCAGAAAGGAGTGAGGCAAGGCTGCACTTTGTCCCCTCTCCTTTTCAATGTTTACATAGAACAGGCAGTAAAGGAAATCAAAGAGAAATTTGGAAAGGGAATCACAGTCCAAGGAGAGGAAATCAAAACCTTGAGATTTGCCGATGATATTGTTATTTTATCTGAGACTGCAGAAGATCTCGAGAAGTTGCTGAATGGTATGGATGAAGTCTTAGGTAAGGAGTACAAGATGAAAATAAATAAGTCCAAAACAAAAGTAATGGAGTGCAGTCGAACGAAGGCAGGTGATGTAGGAAATATTAGATTAGGAAATGAAGTCTTAAAGGAAGTAGATGAATATTGTTACTTGGGTAGTAAAATAACCAACGATGGCAGAAGTAAGGAGGACATAAAATGCAGACTAGCACAAGCAAGGAAGAGCTTTCTTAAGAAAAGAAATTTGCTCACTTCAAACATTGATATCGGAATTAGAAAGATGTTTTTGAAGACTTTTGTGTGGAGCGTGGCATTGTATGGAAGTGAAACATGGACGATAACTAGCTCAGAAAGAAAGAGAATAGAAGCTTTTGAAATGTGGTGTTATAGAAGAATGCTGAAGGTGAGATGGATAGATCGAATCACGAATGAAGAGATACTGAATCGAATTGGTGAGAGGAGAGCGATTTGGCTAAATTTGACGAGAAGAAGAGATAGAATGATAGGACACATCTTAAGACACCCAGGACTTGTTCGGTTGGTTTTTGAAGGAAGTGTAGGTGGCAAGAACGGTAGGGGTAGACCAAGGTATGAATATGACAAACAGATTAGAGCAGATGTAGGATGCAATAGTTACGTAGAAATGAAAAGGTTAGCACAGGATAGGGTGGCATGGAGAGCTGCATCAAACCAGTCTATGGACTGATGACTCAAACAACAACATTCGGTTAACTCTACCAGTGACGTTATTTCATTCTTAAGGTTTTTAGTTGAATTCCAAGACCATGCTCTTGTTTTTTCTCTATATCCGTGTCAAATCCTTCAAATTATTTACCCTTATTCCATTGGTGTCCTCTCAGACAAAATAGTTAGGGCAATTGCCGAACAATCAACTATTGAAGAGTTTCATGCACACCTTCTGGCAAATTTTATCCCCGCTCGAGCTAGGTCATCGCTAATTCAAAAGTACTACTACCGAGTACAGCGTCTGGATGAAAACCTTGCTGACTTTATTCAAGACATCAAATTCTACACCAGAGTATTTGCCCTTCATTTTCCAGAAGATCAAATTGTACAGGCTATTTTGGCAGGTATTTCTCCATCATACAGGTCATATTTGTGCTTTGCGTCGCGTCCTCAAACTTTTGCTGAATTAGAGACTATGGCTGTCTCAGCGGAAGGAGTTAGATACGCCGACACCTTACGTGTCGCGAAAGAGCCCCCTCCATCCTCTAGTAATTTTCGGCCTCCACCTCGCCGAACCTTCACTGCCCGTAAATGCTACGCTTGCGGGTCGCCTGACCATCTTCGGAACAAGTGCCCCTTGATTAAACGCAATGGGACCAGGAATGGAGCAGGGTCATCCCAAGGCTGTTTTAAAAGCGGCGCTTTTTCCCATATTGCCAAGAACTGCCCTAATGCTAACAGCACTACCTCCTGCTCAACTTCGGGGGCAACTTCCACCAACAATCATAAGTGGCTCCGGCTGAGTCGGCAGATTCATATTTTCAAGGCTCAGCCCAGGTTAAATCCGACGAAAATTCAGGGAAAAGTCAGAACTGTTCTACATTACCATTTGAATGACCCAGAGAATGTCTTAGGATTGCGGCGGATTCACCCGCACCTGTTCCCTTTCTCAAAATTGAATTGAATAATGAACCTGTAACAGCCCTATTAGATTCTGGCAGTGTTTGTTCTATTATTTCGGCTGAATGGTATTCCAAATTAAAATCTGTGTGTAAACTTCCTGATTATTGTTCGTCTTTGGTTCAATGCGTTTCGGCAAACTCCTCTCCATTAGAAATTGTAGGTTTTCTGTATGCTAAAATTAGAATTGCCAAATTTACTTGGAAATTTAAATTGTTTGTGGCTAAGCACTTGTCTTGCCCCATTATACTAGGAGCGGATTTCATGTCACACACCGGTCTTGTTCTCGACAATCAGAGCAAGTCGTGCACTTTCAAATTTGATAGTAAATTCAATATCCCTTTATTAAAATGTAGTTCTTTGTCAGGTTCATCTGTTTCGCCTACCCAGGATGAGACGTTGTTAGATCTTAGACATCTACCTGAGGAGCAGGCTGATAGTATTCGTAAGTTGTGTCAGTCGTTTCCAGAGGTTTTCTCTGATACTCTTGGTGTTACTGATCTCATTGAATACAAGATTGAGGTTACGGATTCGATTCCAGTCCGGTTTCCGCTTTATATGCTGTCTCCACCTAAAATGAAAGCTTTGAAGGTAATCATAGATCAGATGTTGAAGGATGGTATTATTCGGCCTTATAAGTCGGCGTATTCTTCGCCTATTTTTCTAGTCCCGAAACCCCAAGGTGGCTTCAGGCCTGTGATTGATTCTAGGGCTCTCAATCGGAAGGTGGTGTTACAATCTGTGCCCCTTCCAGACCTTCACTCTTGTTTTTCATGTTTTCGAAAGGCTAAATTTTTCACCATCTTAGACCTTAATCAGGCTTATAATCAGATACCGCTAGCAGAGGAATCTAAACACCTGACAGCTTTTGCCACAGATTGGAACTTGTACGAATACAACCGCGTGCCTTTCGGGCTCCCCACGGGAGCAGCTGTGCTTACGAGACTGCTAGATAGGGTCTTCTCCGACATCAAATTTGAGTATTTAAACCATTATCTTGATGATGTCGTCGTATTTTCTGAGACCTTTGAAGAACATCTAGATCATCTGAAAGAGGTCATGAGTCGCCTTCGTAAGGCAGGGTTAACGGTGAAGTTGTCCAAGGTTGCCTTCGCTAAACATTCCATGTCATTCCTAGGGCATATTGTGTCGCCCGATGGTGTCGCAGTCGATCATTCTAGAACACAGGCCATCCGTGATTTCAAACCTCCCAAGGACATCAAAGGTATTGCCAGGTTCATAGGCATGGTGAACTTCTTCAGGAAATGTATTCCCAACTTTGCTAATAGAGCGGCGCCCTTGATCCTTCTTCGTAGGAAAGGCGTCAAATTTGAGTGGGGGCCTTCTCAACAAGCCGCTTTCGAAGACCTCAAATTAGCCCTTTGTAATGCCCATGTCCTCACTATGCCCGATTTCTCTAAGAAATTCATTGTCCAAACCGACGCGTCGTCATCGGCGGTAGCTGCAGTCCTTCTTCAAGAGATTGAACTAGGGAGGCGACCCATCGCCTATGCCTCTAGGACATTATCGGCTCAAGAATCCAAGTATTCCATCTACGAACTTGAAGGGTTAGCAGTTTTGTTTGCTCTAGAAAAGTTCCGCCTCTATCTGGAACATGTCAAGTTCGACTTGGAGACAGATAACCAAGCCTTAAGTTGGGTCTTAGGCAGGCCGCGTCGTACAGGTCGCATAGCCCGCTGGGCCATCAGAATTTCTGCCTTCCAATTTGGTGTTAGGCATATAAGAGGAACTGAAAATGTTGTGGCAGATGAACTAAGCCGTATGTTTGCCAATGACGTAGAGACCCCTGAACAGGTTGATAGTTCTTCACCTCCCGAGTCCATACTACCTGAGGTTAATGCCATTCTGACTGATGCTCCCATGTTATTTAGGGATATTGAAAATATCAACGTGAAGATCCAGTGCTTGCTCCCATTATGGAAACCCTTTCTTCTGGGGAACATGTCGTCCCTTATGTATTGAGGAACGGGGTTTTATGTTGCCCGTCGGGGCATGATAAGAGGATGAAAGTTGTGATTCCAGCTGTTCTTATGCCCATGATCTTCAAATACTATCATGAGACCCAATTAAGGGGACATCTAGGCATCTTTAAAACTCGAGAAAAGATCGGAGAGAGTTTCATTTGGAAGGGTATGGACGGAGAAATCCGTGAATTGGTAAAAGCTTGTAAAACTTGTTGGCTTAGTAAACCCTCCATGTCCACTAAGCAAGGGCTCTTGTCTTCTCATCAGGCGTCGCGCCCCATGGAACGTCTTTATATCGACTACGTAGGACCCTTCCCCCAGTCAAAGGGGAACGCCAACAAATTCATTTTGGTGTGTGTAGATGGTTTCACAAGATTTTCCTGGTTATTTCCGACTAAGCTGGCTACCGCTCAGTCCACTATTTCTTGTTTAAATTCCATCTTCGCTTCTTTTGATCCATGTCAGTATATTGTTTCTGATAATGCTAAAGCTTTCACATCTAATCTCTTTCGAAAATTCTGTTTTGATCTATCCATCTCTCATGTGACTACTTCTGCTTACTATCCGCAACCATCTCTTGCTGAACGGGTCAATCGTAATCTGAGGTCGGCTCTTATTGCCTATCATCACGACGATCAATCCAGATGGGATACATCCCTGCATTGGTTAGCTTTTGCTTTGAATTCAGCGGTTCATGAATCCCATAAATTTACTCCAGCTTCTTTGATGTTTAAGTTTGTTCCCAACACGCCGCTCTCTAACCTTTGGTCTCTTAGTGATATTCTACCTGAGACAATAGATCCGGATAATATTAAAGATCTTTGGACGAAGGCTAAGGCCAATCTTAAAATTTCTCATGAAAAGGTTAGGGAAAGATATGACCGTGGACGGAGGCCCACCAATTTAAAGGTAGGAGACCAATTTATGGTCAATAATTTTGTTCCCGCGGGCAAGCTTGCCCCCAGATTTCATGGGACGTGCACCGTCTTGGATTTTCTTACGCCGGTCACTTTGTTAGTGAGCAATCCAGCCACCGAGAGAATCTTTAGGGTTCACCTGTCTCAGATGAAACTTGTGTAAATTACTTGCTCATTGGATCTTTAACATTTTGTAAGAACAACAAAGCTTTTATTTTGGGAGGGGGCGGGTTACTTTTAAGGCCTTCTGCTCTGTGTTAGTTCATTCACCTTGTAAAGCCTTCCCCATAGTTACTCTGCTGTCCTGTCTATTCGGCCATTACCACGCTCCCGTCTCCTGCTAAAACACACCAGTGGCATTAAAATAAAAGAAAAATTTCCACGCCGCTGGCCCCTCAGCCTCACCACAAAGACTGTACCCTAAAACCATTTTGGGCCAACAAAATTCTGCCACCGAGATCTTACTGTTTCAGTGCCTCCGCAGCCGTGCGGCGCCGCACCGCCACTGAGGTGGGGCCCACTCCACTCCAGTGAGGTCAACCAGTGTACGGCGAGCCGGAGTCCTCCTTCCGGCCAAGGCTGATGTGCGGCGCACCACCCGCAAGCCACTCGAGGACTGTAAACAAACTTCGCATCTGCAGCGTGCTTCACCACGACTACCCCTCTCATAGTAGCGGGAGAGAGGTATCTCAGGGTACTTGAGGGATCCGAGCGGTCTCCACTGGACACAAGCAGCGGCGGCAGGTCTTGCCGTCAAAGTTAGTCGGCAGCTAATGTATTTCAACAGTTACATGGACACTTTATTTCTGCAATTAATAATTGCTTCAAATCAACCTTTGGTGCACTTAGAAAAATTTCACTTCCATGAATTAATGTTTTTGTTTCGCAATTCGGCTACTACAAAGAAACTCTAAGGCTGAACTTAAAATAGTCACATCCATCTATATCAAATTACTTAAGAGACCTCCGACAAAAAAAAAAAAAAAAAAAAAATTCTCTTCTAAATTTTTCTTCAACCCATCTGCAACAAACTTGGACTTTGTATTGAATTTTATTCTTTTTCTTCTGTGTCACCCCTTGGAAGGACTTTGGGGGGGGGGAGGTCTGTACCGGGCGGTACACCTCCACGCCGCTAGTTCAAATATTGCTCTCCTCTACAGGAGAAAGCCTGAACTTTAAAAAACTGTATTAACTCAACAGTTTCTCAGAAGATGGCTCTGTGTGAATTTTGAAGTGTTTTTGTTTGTCATTGGTCAAGAAGTGTGGACGTTCTCTACCAGATGTCTCTACATAAAAACTGCGATTATGCACTTTGGTGCGAAGGAATGAACTTTCCTGGAGAAATATTTTATTCATAAGTTTTGTCTTTACTATATTTTGTTCTGTTATCTTTGGGTTGGCAATATTAATCCTTTCTATCCGTCTGTTTTGAATTTAGACTATCCCGAATTTCTTTAATTAATTCTCAGCCAATCATGTATGTCTTCTTCGATATGGATATGTAGCTCCAAGTTATCCAATAAAGTTGAGGGGGTGTGTCTACTCATTCTTGAAAGGTCTCGAATTTTCCACGAGGGTATAAAAACTGCTCATTTTCTTGTCCCGGGGCCACTAGTATAACATCTAACTCAGTGTGTGAATATGTAGCAGGGGGCGGGAAGCGCCTCGTTCTTCAGTCAGCAGATCTTCAACAAGGTAACGGCCTTTTAACATCTTTATTTCTTGATAGCTCGTCAGTTTAACTCTCGGGGAAGGTTCGAAACCTTTAATATGTAACCTACCACTTTTAAAATATAAATTCCTCTTCTGTCTATGTAAAAACTACAAATCTCTTTAACTATAAAGCGGGGATAGAGAGTGCTTTTCCCTCTCGAGCTCCCCTTCATTTTGAAATTGAGGTGACTACGTTTTCATAACCGTTTCTACGCTTCCTTAATGTATTAAAGTTTTCTCATACGGGTCACCTCCCTAGCTTGGGATTAGCCCCTGTGTATCGGCCTAGAGCCATTTAGGTTTTGAAAAGTGTATTTGGAGTGCAAGTTCACGCCTCCAGTCCTCTCTGTACTTTGGGCCAGTAACTTAACCTGATGTTTTATTTTCATTGCGAAGGCCCTGTAGGTTGGGTATTAAATACCCCTGTTTCTTTGTGTGCCTTGAGGGCAGATAGAAGTGAAATTCGTTGTGGCTTCTGATAGGCTTGAACTTTGAGAGCGGGTCTGCTCTTTCCTAAATTTGATTTCTGTGTGCCTCTAGGAGGCTTAACATTGTAATTTGGAGCAAGTGCTCCTTGGCATGATGGGGTTTTCTGCCCCTTTGTTCGATTTTGTACCTTGGTAAAGTTGGGCTAATAGTTCAAGGATTGTGATTGTGGGGCTCGAAGCCCAAATCTTGTAACGAACTGTAATTTGTAATTTCTTAATTTGTTGATCTGCTACTTGGTACCTGTTATACTTTGATATTGATTGATTTTGAAAAGAAAATATAACCTTTGTTAAAGTTTTAAATTAACTTTAATTTTGTAGTTGAGACCTGTTCCAGCCCGCACCTTCTTTCACCTCCACCTACCACGGATAACTCCGTAACAATTTGTACAAACACATCTTACCATGAACCAAGAATGTAAACTATGGGGACATACGTGTGAACGGTACCACTTAGAACTCTAGACCAAAAGAAGAAAATCAATTAAAAATGATGCAAAACAAAGCGCAAGTAGGCAACAAGAGTGTATCATTCCTCTATTGTTATGGCTATTTGCTTGCGATAATTTTGATTATTATAAAATTGTTAATGACGATATTAAAATGGCTGTAGGACGAGTGATGCTAGTAACACAATTCTTTGTACGGCCAGTCCCAGTTATGGAGCGTGTATTTCAGTGGGATTGTCAGACCGATATTTAATGGCAACTTATGAATCGGTGATGAAATCAACGGGAAACTATCTTACTCGTTATATCCCTGACATGTCCCTTCAGTGACGCCTAGAAAGCTGACGGTGGAGCTGTTGAAGATCTAATAATGTTATTTGTTCTACCTCCCAAAAACTAGATTTTAATTGATTTTGGAGATGCCGAGGTGCCGCAATGTTGTCCTGCAGGAGTTATTTTACAAGCCAATGAATGTGCCGACAAGAGACTGACGTATCTGAACACTTTCGAATACCACCGAACTGAGCCAGGATCGAACCTTGTAGTTGAGCTCTGAAGGCCAGCGCTCTACCGACCGAGCTACTCAGCTCGGCTGTTGAGGCTGAAACCAGTCTTCAGGCTGAATACCCAACATAAAACAAACACTGAGACATAATCCCTACTAAGAGTATATTCAGCAAAATCCCTTACTTCATCTTAAGAATATTAAAGAAATAAATCCTTCATTTTACGGACACTTCAAAATTATGTTACTTTCATGAACATTTTAGCGCCATCAAATCCAGTCATTTATCGCAATCCTATTTGAGAGCGGAGAGGACAGGGATTAGTGGGTTATTTATTGCTGTCATCAGTCCTAGATTGGCAATACAGTTATCAGTGAATGCATTTTCAATTCAATATTGATCACTAGGCAGCACGGTTACATTCATTTAGGCTAACAACAATGTACTACACTTCGGTTTCATTTCCACCCATCGGTTGTATTTCGATAGAATAAAATGATTTCCATTATTGAATATTTAACTGTCGCGACCGCGTTGTGCTCAAAATTAACTTTTAACGTATTAGGTAGTGTTCAGTACATACTTCGCGTCGTTTGCTCTATCCAATTAAGCTATGGTGGCCTAGGTTAATTTTGTTCTATTGGAAAGGATTTTAGCTACAGACCTGACATTACTGTCATCACACAGTTCAGTCCGTTGCCCTAGAGCAGAGGTGCTCAGCCGGGCGGCCGTTGAGACTAGCCCAGTGCGGCCGGGCGAGCCTGACGTAAATGCGGGCAGCTTACGTAGCAAGCATACGCCACAGTGAAGCGAGAGTGCGAACACACTTGAGAGGGATGTGGAGCGGTGATGTGATGTGACTACGAAGCTCTCCTCAATTAATCAGCGAAAGGTTAATTGCGGTACCATATCGTTAAAGAAAACCTTACTATGGCCAGAAAACCGACCTTTTCAAGATACTCCGGTTTGATTTATACTACGCTGAATGCAAACAGTCAGTTTTATTGTCATATATTTATACTTATTTATTCAAAGAAAACTGACACGATATAATTTTTGTTACAATTTACAAAGATACAGGGTTTAAACGTACAAGCTAGGACTTACAATTCCTTCGATACAAATGACAGTATTTTCATTTTAAAAGGTCAAATTCGTGTTGTTCATTCAGCAAAACGTAATATATTTACATAATTCAACAAGTCTGTTGCTCGATTTTGCACAGTGTTGTGTGATTTTCCCTGTTTACTGAATTTCTGAAAATAGTATCTGAATCTAATCGGGCGTCCGATAATGTGTGTGTTTTTGTTTTCTATAGCACCTTGTCGGTGACATAGTTAACTCACGAACACTACTCCAACAACACAGATATTTTGTTTGATAAGTTGATATGTAACTGTATGTTATTCAGTATAGTATGGACAGATAGATTCCAGAATTACGTGATTTATTATTCTAGTGGAGAGCCTTCCAAGATGTGTACATTCTTTTAATTTTTAAGGTATATTTTCAATAATGGTTTCTCGCAATTTGCTTTACGTCGCACCGACACAGATAGGTCTTATGGCGACGATGGGGTTGGGAAGGCCAAGGAATGGGAAGGAAGCGGCCATGGCCTTAATTAAGGTATATCCACAGAATTTGGCTGGTGTGAATATGGGAAACCACGGAAAACCGCCTTCAGAACCCACTATCTCCCGGATATAAGCTAACAGCTGCGCACCCCTAACCGTACGAGAATCATAACGTATACTTTGTGTATTAGCAAGTACATTTTCTGTCAATTTCAACAACATGGTTGTAAAACATGAACATGTAAGTAGGTTTGTATTGAATAAAGTTGATATTACAAATAATAATAGCTGGCCTGTAAATGGCGAGAGATTTCCATCACGAGTAAGGACATATAGATTTACTATCCAAGATACAACAATAACGTAAATGTGTCTACCCAATATGTGTACAGTATGCCTTGAAATACATAATCTAACTGATAACTGATGTTATTCCCGGTAAGCATGGTTGGATTGTTGGTCAGTTTATCAGATAATTTATATCCAAGCAACCACAAGCCACAGATTATCCACATTATATAACCTTAATTATATATATTATATATATATTATATATTATATTATATATTATTATATTATATTATATTATATTATATTATATTATATTATATTATATTATATTATATTATATTATATTATATTATATATTATATTATATATTATATATTATATTATATATATATTATATATTATATATTATATAACCTTAATATTATTTATTGTATTGTGGTTAAGTGTAAGAGAGGGCCGTGTGCCCTAACTTCGCCACATGAAAGAAGCCATAATAAATAAATAAATAAATAAATAAATAAATAAATTAACTCCGTATTATGTTAGAGATGTTTCTAAAAGCACCGCTTAAAATACTGCGTCACGAAATTAGAGATACAAAGTACAATGTTACTTAGCAACCAAGTAGGCCGTGATGTGAAGTATTGAGGGATGGCAATGACTGAGATATATATATAATGCTCGTTTATCAAAGATATCTCATTATTCTCTATAGTTCGTTCCATGTTAAGAAAATAGTATTGCTCTTATGACAACAGGGTTGCCATATCGAACGGCTCTGTTCAACACCATCACGGGAAAATGGCGGCAAATAAATTTGTAAAATTCTGTATTTAAATTCAAGATAAAAAGAGGAAGGAACCAAGCCGCAAAATTACTTTTATGAACTAAAGGGGACGGGGTGTTTACAGGGGCTATTATTGGTTTGTATGGAATCAGGTATACTACGGCAGATACAAAAACCTTAGCATTGCAGTGTAAGGCAAATTGGGGCAGTAAATAGAAAAATAATATTTTTATGGGCTCTAGGGGTAATGGAAGCATTTAACTGCATTTAATAAATTTCCCCAGACAACGCGGGGTACTACTGTGCTGTCATATCACTCACAAAAACGATAGTAAAATTTAAATACGGTCTAAAAATGTGGTACAATTAAAATATGCTTAGAAAAGAACAGCTAAATAACAATACCAGCCACAAATAAAACACATGGCCATTTTTTATCAGTACAAGTTATGCCATGACGTATCGCTGCACACCACAACACCAAAATATTCAATAACAATTTCTGTACAGTACGAAAATAATAGAACACACACAAGAAATATGCAATATACAACCAACTCTCACTCAACATAAGACAAGTACACACTGATTTAAAGCCTAAAACACACACGCAGCAAATGAATACTGTAGAAGACTTCACTACAGGAGTGAGCTGTCAACGGTTCACAGAATGAGGGACTACACGAGGCTTGTACTAGAACAACACAGAAGAAGGAAAATGAAGGAAGGCAATGAAGCGATGGCTGTTCCTTCCATTGTGCTTCCTCCCTATGAATATATTTATGTAAAAGAATATGTTATATAGTTATTTTAATAACTCGTGGGCAAAAATGCCTCCTATTTTTATCTGTCTTTCAGAATACATTACAAAGTACAGTATAATATCCCTTAATCGGGAGGAATTATGATTGTCTCGGAGTGTGTTCAATCCTTGTAGATCCGTAAGACCAATACTGTTTTCTTAACATGGAATGAGCTATAGAGAATTGATTATTTCATCCGTGATAGTTTCTCAACCCCCACCCCCCCACCACCCCCACTTTTTTGATGCACTGAATCGTACACTTTTAGACTGCATAATTCCATATAGATGTCTCTCAAAACTATTCGTTATATGCAAATAAATTAATCGTTGCCAATTTTGCATTTATAGAAATACACCTATTTAAGAAAATTACAGTATCTTCTGTTCGTGGTTGGTAACACACTTTATGAATGATCCTCCACTATTTATTATATAACCAAATTTCAAGTAGGCCTACTCGTTATACTCATAAGGATCTGTATTGTACATCATGTCCTGAAAAGGAATGATAAATTTCTTTTGAACGTAACTGTGGACAACCTCCTGTGTTCTCAGATTGGATGATAAAACTTGAATAAGGAAGTCAAGTCCCTCCTATCGTACACATCAAAGATTTAACCTTTCAAAGTCGTGACATCGTCTTTTTCTTCTTGTATGGTGTGCGTTACTCGGGCAGGAAAACCCACATGAGAGTGGGACGAGAAGTTCACAAAGACATCTCCTCTCAGAAATGAAAAGAAGAGCCATCAAGGACGACATGGTTATCATTCTTAACAAAGAATAGAACAAACGACGATGAGCCTCGGGGGGCTAACAAAGTGAAGTCAGATCTGTTCTCTGCTCTTCTTTTGTTTTCGTATTTGGAGAACCATGCTGCTTTGTCTTACTGCGTGTCGTACTATCGAGGTAATGATTTATATTGGCTAAAAGCGGTAGATGATGAGGTTAACAACAAATAGATGTCCGAAGACAGAATTATCACAATGTTGTTCAAGTCATCAGTCCATAGACTGGTTTGATGCAGCTCTCCATGCCACCCTGGCCTGTGCTAACCTTTTAAGTTCTATGGACTACTACACCCTACATCTGCTCTAGTCTGTTTGTCATATTCATACCCTGGTCTAGCCCCACCGTTCTTACCGCCTAAACTTCCCTCAAAAAGCTAACTGAACGAGGCCTGGGTGTCTGGATGTGTCCTATCATTCTGTCTCATCTTCTCGTCAAATTTAACCAAATTAATCTTCTCTCACCAATTCGATTCAGTATATCCTCAATCGTGATTCAATCTATCCATCTCACCTTCATCATTATTCTGTAATGCCATATTTCCAAAGCTTCTATTCTCTTTCTTTCTGAGCTAGTTATCGTCTGTGTTTCACTTCCATACAATGCCACGCTCCAGACAAATGTCTTGAAAAACATAGTTCAATTCCTATAAGAATGTTCGAAGTAAGCGAATTTCTTTTCTTAAGATAGGCTTTTCATGTTTATGCTAGTCAACATTTTATATCCTCCTTACTTCTGCCTTCGTTAGTTATTTTACCAACCAAGTAACAGTATTCATCTACTTCCTTTAAGTCTTCATTTCCTCATCTAATATTTCCTGCATTACCTGACTTTGTTCGACCGCTCTCCATTACTTAGTGTATGTTTTGGACTTCTTTATTTTCATCTTGTACTCCTTCCCCACATTGATTATCACATGGCAATGCATTCATTTGCTCTAAAGGGAAACAAACTTGTGCATCATCAAATACTTAGAATAGGTATACTTTCAGGATGGTAGTAGGAGAAATTGAATCAAGAAGTAGCAAATGCAGTGAATCAGTAGGTGAAAGTCTCCTTAAACCAGTATTTTCCTATACCTACCTCGTGGTAGGGGAGTGACCCTCGGTGGACACAGCATTATTCATTAGCCAGAAGTAACGGACATGAAATTTGTGAGAAATGTTCATGGTACAAATAGGTGGGAACAATGGCTGAAGATGGACATAAACAGGCTAAATTATAATGAAGTTGATAGCCGAAGCTTTCCGTATGAGCTGGTTTCGATTGTGATGTCTTACGAGGCAAATGGAGCAGGATAGGTTACCTAATACATTGACTCCTATTCTAATGATTTCCAGTTGAAGCGTGTGGAGACAGAGGGTTGTGAAGGCGCGCAATTCATTCATAAAGCTTTACGCGATCAAATATCAAACTCACGAAAGTATATTATTATTATTATTATTATTATTATTATTATTATTATTATTATTATTATTATTATTATTAGGGTCGCGCAGCTGTGAGCTTGCATTCAGGAGACAATGGATTCCAACACCATTGTCAGCAGCCCCGAAAATATTTTCCCGTGCTTTGCCATTTTCATACCAGGCAAATGCTGGGGCTGTACCTTAATTAATGCCATGCCCACATCTTTACACTCCTAGCCCTTTCCTATCCCATCGTCGTCATAAGACGTATGTGTGTCGGTGCGGCGTTAAGTAAATTGTTTTATTATTATTATTATTATTTCTTTCTTTCTAAATCTGTTTAACCTCCAGGGTTGGTTTTTCCTGCGGACTCAGCGAGTGATCCCACCTCTAATGCCTCAAACACAGTGTCCTGGAGTGCGAGTCTTTGGGTCGGGAAAATTAGGGAGAAGGACCAGTAACTCACCTGCTATGTTGAACAAGGGCATTGTGCGGGGGGGGGGGGGGTGAAGCGAAGATTGGAAGGGATAGACAAGGAGGAGGGAAGGAAGCGGCCGTGGCCTTAAGTTAGGTACCATCCCGCCTTTGGCCTGGAGGAGAAGTGGGAAACTACGGAAAACCACTTCGAGGATGGCTGAGGAGAGAATCGAACCTCCCTGTACTCACTTGACCTCCCGAGGCTGAGTGGACGCCGTCCCCGCCCTCGTACCATTTTTCAAATTTCGTGGTAAAACGGAGAATCGAACTTGGGCATCCGGGAGTGGCAGCTAATCACGCTAACAACTACACCACAGAGGCGGACGATTATTATTATTATTATTATTATTATTATTATTATTATTATTATTATTATTATTATTATATTCGTTGTGCCCAACTGTGGAGCGCGTTTAGACTTATTTTGCACAATGTTTCTTGTTCTTTTCTTCCCAATATCTCTTCATTTTTTCACTGTGTTCCTTTCTGCGTGTTTCTGTCCAGCCTGTATTTTTTCTTGTTGGTTTCTCTGCAAATTTATGTTTGTTTACTAAGCTTCTAAATTTCATTCTATCTTGAATGGTTTCGTCCTCAATACCCATTTCTTGTAGATCTTCATGAATTTCTGCTAAACAATTGTTGCAGATTTTCAGGGTTAGAGCTAGATTTAGAATTTTCTTTGTCAGCCTGTTGTTATCCATTCTGTGTAGGTGTCCGTAGAATTTTGGTCGTCTCTTTCTGATGGTATCTGTGATTTTTTCTGAGAATTGAAAAACTTCGTGTAGTTTCTTTTTCATCCAAATTCCATTTTCGAACTTTGGTCCTAGGATTTTTCTGAAAATTTTCCTATATATTTCTCAATGCTTTTTATTTGTGACCTGCCACCAATGATCAGTGTTTCAGATGCATAAAGTGCCTCTGGTTTGATGACTGTATTGTAGTGTCGTAATTTTGCAATTTTTTGATGTACACCTTTTGTTGTATCTGTTCCATGTGATTTTGTAAGCCCTTTGCAGTATAGCAGTTCTTTCTTTGTTAGCTTCCCGATTTAACCCTGCTGGCTGAATAATTTCACCTAGATACTAGAATTTGTCTACTTGGGAAATTATTCCACATTTGGTGATTAATGGTTGATTGTCGAATCTTGATTTTCTTCCATAAACTGCGTCTTTTAAAATGAAATTTGAAGTCCGGTTTTTGTGGCTATTTCATGCGATTTTTCTATGGATTGGATTGCTTCTTGTCTGTTGTTCGAAAGGATCGCAAAGTCATCTGCGAAAGCTAAGCAATCAAGGTGAATTTTGTCTTTAAGAAGTCTGCCAATGTTTATACCTTTAGTTTATTTTCTCCATTCACGAATCACTTTTTCTAAAACTAAATTGGATAGTAGTGGGGATAGTCCATCTTCCTGTCGGACACCAGTTCTGATTTCGAACGGTTCAGAAATTTCTCCCAAGAACTTAACTTTTGATGTTGTGTTGGTCAGAGTTCGTTTAATCAATTCCCTCGTTTTCCTGTCGACTTGAAATTCCTCTAGTATGTTGAACAGGGTCTGCCGATCTATGGAATCATACGCCTTTTTGAAGTCAACAAAGGTGATTACTGCTGGTTTGGTTTTGCGAATCTGTAGTATGTTTTTTAGATTTAGGATTTGTTCTGCGCAGGATCTCCCTTTTCGGAATCCAGCCTGATAATCTCCGATCAGGTGGTCTGTTTGTTTCTCTAATCTATTAAATAGAGCTTTAGAGAAGATTTTATATACGATTGAGAGGAGAGAAATTCCTCTGTAGTTAATAATATCTAATTTGTCTCCTTTCTTGTGAAGTGGGTGAATCAGTTATTATTATTATTATTATTATTATTATTATTATTATTATTATTATTATTATTATTATTATTATTATTATTATTATAATATTTCTACTGCTACAGATTTTAAGAGATGTTCCTAGGCTGAGTAGCTCAAATGATAGAGCGTTGCTCTCTGTGCTCAAGTTGATGGGTTCTATCCCAGCTAGGTCCGATGATACTTGAAGGTGCGCATTTACGTCAGGCTGTTGTTGGTAGATTTCTATGGGACAAAATTCCGGCACCTGGGCATCTCCGAAAACCACAGAAGTAATTAATCGTACGTAAAACCAATTAGGGTCCGAATGCTTATGACCTAAACATGTTAGAAATATGCAAGCATTTATGAATTTAAAAAGTATTAAAATATGACAATAAATATGACTTCAAGGTTTTTTGGTCACATTTTCGAAATCTCCAAAATTTTGCCACTGTTATTAACATTGTATTGAAAATATATTTTTAATATCTAGAACATTCAATAATAATAATAATAATAATAATAATAATAATAATAATAATAATAATAATAATAATAATAATACGCAATAATATACATTTTATTATTATATTTTGAACTCATTTAATTACTCATTCCAGAGGTACCTCTCGACTCTGCACAGAATGAAATAAATGTCACATTTCGATGGGCGATTAGAAATAATAAGAATAGCATTTACATATATTTTAAAGTTTGCAAATAGGAACGATCTTCTATTTTAGCGCAACATTAACTTGTAATGGGTCATATTTCCCCGTGAATTTTCGTGTTTTTCATATTTTTATTTTTTTATTCCATTTTGGCGTACCTGCCTTTAGTCGCCTCAAAGACAGATTTTTACACCTCTTAACTGTTGTCTGTAATTTCGCTCAACATCGCAGGATGTCAGTAGGCATTTTTTATTTTTTTATTTTTCTGCTATTTGTTTTACGTCGCACTGACACAGATATGTATTATGGCGACGATGGGACAGGAAAGGCCTAGGAATGGGAAGAAAGCGTCCATGGCCTTAGTTAAGGTACAGCCCCAGCATTTCCTGGTGTAAAAATGGGAAACCACGGAAAACCATCTTCAGGGCTGCCGACAGTGGGGTTCGAACCTACTATCTCCCGAATATTGGATACTGGCCGCACAGTGGGCATATTTGAAATACGTCAAATGAAATGAAATGTCGTATGGCTTTTAGTGCCGGGATATCCCAGAACGCGTTCGGCTCCCAGGTGCAGGTCTTTCCATTTGACGGCCGTAGGCGACCTGCGCGTCGTGATGAGGATGAAATGATGAAGACAACACATACACCCAGCCCCAGTGGCATTGGAATTAACCAAGTAAGGTTAAAAATCCAGACCCGACCGGGAATCGAACCCGGGACCATCTGAACCGAAGGCCAGTACGCTGACCGTTCAGCCAACGAGTCGGACTACGTCAAATCATTAGAGTTCAACTGAGGCTCACTATTCTCTCGTTTTCTGTACAGCTTACCCTCCTAATTCACATAAATATATATTTCTAAGAAAGATAATTGGAAAAAATAACATAAAAAATAGGAGATGTAAAAATTCCGCCTTTGAGACTACTGAAAGCCGGTATAAAAATGGAATAAAAGATAAAAAATAGGACAAAAATACGAAAATTCGCGGGGAAATATGACAATAACCTGAAAAATTACCGGAAAATGGAGAAAAAAACGTTAAAAGAGCCAAAATATGACCTTATGTGACCCATGAAAAATGTATAATTTTAGTTACTGTATATAAAATGATGCTCAACTTGCATTTTCCAACGAAATAATAAAAAAGAAATAAAATATGGCATGTCATAAACATCTGGGCCCTAATTAACATCATTATACATCGGGATGCCTGAATTTTGTTTCCCTAGACTTTTCTACTGAGCGAGTTGACTCTACGGTTAGGATCGCGAGCTGTGAGCTTGCATTCAGGAAATAATGGGTTCGAATTCCATCGTCGGCAGCCCTGAAGATGGTTTTCCCGTCGTTTCCCATTTTCACACCAGGCAAATACTGAGGCTGTACTTCAATTAAGGCCACGGCCTCTACCTTTCTACACTTCAGTGGCCGAAAAACTTAGATGTGTCAGTGCGACATTAAACAAGTAGCAAGAAAGAAAAAAGACAGAAGAGAGAGGTTTCTATCACACCGGGAACCTAAGTTAAATCCTCAAAACACCAACTTTAGCCGGGATCGAACCCGTAGTCTTAGTAATACGTGGATAATGACTAATGAAATATGCTGATGTGACAGGCACACCGTCATTTCTATTCAGGGTGGTCGGAAACAACGTGAATCGGGTATATGGACGTTAGAGCGTTTGCCACTCTTAGAAATTAAGATGAAAATCCACAGCCTGTTTCCAGTCATTTGACCGGGTCAGGAATGGAATGAATGAAGCCCCCTTCTAGCTGCGAGGATGGGAATTGTGCCGGCTGCCGAGGCCTGTCGCACTCTTCTGGGGCAATGATTGATGAATGATCAATGAAATGAAACGTTATTGGAGAGTGTTGCCGGAATGAAAACCGGAGTACCCGGATAAAACCCTGTCCCACCTCCGCTTTGTCCAGCCCAAATCTCACATGGAGTGACCGGGATTTGAACCACGGAACCCAGCGGTGAGAGGCCGGCGCGCTGCCACCTGAGCCACAAATAATTTGTAAAAATTAATTCAATATGTAACGCCGTTGTCATTTTATCACCTGCTGAATTTAGCCAATCACATCACTTCGCAGGAGAATTCAAATGGGCTTTGCGCGGCGGTGTTGCTAAATCTGCGCATGGCTTAAAACGGGCTTGAGAGCCACGCCGAGAAATCAGATCAAACACAAACACACCGGACGTTTCAGTCCGTGTCACCGTAGCGTGCTTGGTATGGCGCGAATCAGTCACTCCGGAGGTCCGTCTTCACATCCCTCCTCTGACGAAAGTTTTTCCTTCGACAGATGATCTCAAACCGGTCTTAAGCCAAGTGCAGATTTAGCAACACCGCTTTGCAAAGCCCATTTGAATTCACCAGCGAAGCGATCTGATTGACTAACATTATCAGCTCATAGAATGTCAACGGTGATAAATATCGAATTATTGTTTTCAAATCATTTCTCAGCATGACCTAATCTCCTGTGTTAATGTATGTATGTATGTATGTATGTATGTATGTATGTATGTATGTTTAGTTTTCAGCCCTAAGGCTGGTTGGATCCTCAACAGCTCTGCCATCAGCTGTCATATATGGCCTAGACATCACTGAAGAGACGTACTAGGAAAATGAGGAGTGAAGTAGTTTCCCGTTGCTTTCCTCACCGAGCCAGAAGTTGCTATTACATATCAGTCTTCCAAGTCCACTGAAATGCATGCACCAACCGACCCTATGAGCAACATTTTCACACCATTCATAGCAGGGACTGGCTGCAGAAGGAATGGCATTACTAGCATCGCTCATACCTCAGTCACTTTCACATTGTCAAAGCCGAGGATAAGACAGAGACAGATCAATGAAAGTAACAAAATTACTCTAGCCTATACTAGAAGACATAGTGCACTGTAAACACTAGGTCCTGCCAGCAAAAGCATCCTATATTCATAAACCGATTAACGGTGTTTAAGCCTGTAGATATTTATTTATTTATTTATTTATTTATTTATTTATTTATTTATTTATTTATTTATTTATTTATTTATTTGTTTATTTATTTATTTATTTATTTATTTATTTATTTATTTATTTATTTATTTATTTATTTATTTATTTATTTATTTATTTATTTATTTATTTATTTATTTATTTATCCTGGCAAGATTAACACCCATACAATTTCAGATGATATTTGAATAAAAAGTACAAAATTTTCCTTGCAAGAAATACTGGTGCTCTGTCTGGAAGATTTCACCGCTTTTTGTGAGACACGGAGAGTAAGGGAGAGAGAGAGAGAGAGAGAGAGAGAGAGAGAGAGAGAGGTCCTTCTCTTGTGAGATAGCATGTACTGCTTTAAAACCTCCATCAAGGATTACCGGATCTGGAGTTCCTAACCAGCCGTAATCTCGTAGAGAGCTGCCTCTACTCTCAGACTTCCTTTTCACTGTAAACCACCTTGGAACAGTATTGGCGAATTCAATTCAAAGAGTCGAATGTATTAGTGGTATTCTATATTCTATTAGATGGTGAAAGCAGAAATAAGCTACCAGTGCCGGCGTGTGTGTGTGTTAAAGCCACGTAGATATCATTTTGAAATATAAACTCCAATCGCCATATTCTTTTATCATCATCATCATCATCATCATTTCGTAGATATATATATTCTTTTGTGAATTGACCCCTTAGGGTCACGCCACAATTTCATATTTTCTTTGTCAGAAGTTTTCTCTCCCTCCAGTACTCCTTCATTTGGGCGCAATGTTGTTTCTTCTGTTCATCCGTCCAGGCTCTCCGCGTCTTTGCAGTTCTTTCGACCTGAAACCCTTCCAAATTTTGATTCATGGTCTGATATATTTTTATGCTTTCCTGTTTCATCCTTAATCCATGACGTCGTTTCTCCTTGTTCCACAGGTAGTCGAAAAACTTTTTGGTTAGTCTGGTTTTGTCCATTCTATACAAATGTCTGGTTCCGTAGTTTCCAGCTTGTTTCAATCTGGATTGGGCCCAAGATTTTCCGTAGCATTCTTTCTAGGTTCTCCAGTTTCTCTTGTAATTCATGGAGAGGCATTCGCTGGCATACAGACCGTTGCCTACGCTATAATACAAGGCCTTGAAGTGCACTCATGGAAACGGGTTGGCATCCTAGTTCACCATTCATCTGCTAGGATCGCGTTCTTGCCCCATTGTATTCGCATGGCCGTATATGTCAATAAGTAAATTACATCCTAAATAAAAAGAACTGAATGCTTTTGCGAGTATTGACAGTACTTTATTTATAGAGCGGTGCTGCCTTGGCTTGGATATGTCATTGTAGTCTCAAAACTTTCCTTGTGAGCGGCTTCTTATCAAGTTTCAAAACGTACTTGAGTGGCTCGAAGCAATGTTGTCTAATAGAGGTCTCAGAAATTTTTCTATTAGAAAAAGAGGTGTTTTGTCGTCTTTACACTTTCTACACTTAATTTCACTGTTGAACATGTCTTTCGGAAAAAAACGTACACCTTAAACTCTCTTTGGGGCAAGTACTGCGTAACGGAGGTGACAAATTCTGTCGTTCACTGCAGAAGTGCACCAGACGATGATTTTCGGTATCTGAGGGCTCCTCGATCTTGAAAACGAATAAGATACAATGTTGGACTTTGAGTAGCTGGAGAAGAGATATGTTCTCAATAGCCTTTACAGTCTTTCCTTTCTTTTCCCACACGAACCATAATGTCATTGTGTTCCGCTTGGAGTCTTAGGTAGCTGAAGAAGAGCTCGATGTTATCGCTCGTTAGGTTCCTCGTCAATGCATAATGAAAATGTATACTTATGAGGTATTTTACGCAGGCCACAGTGGACTGGGTAGTCAGTATCTATGCCTGATACATTTCCCTCATGAATCTTTTTGTAGTTTCTCTGAATGCATTTTAATTTTCTTAATATATGACAGGAAATCATTAATTAACCAACTAAGGCGTTCATCTTCAGCACTAAAAAATGCTCGTTTGTTCTCATTACTGGAATATGTCCCATGTGAGGTGCAGACGTCATGCGCATCGAACAATTTCATAAAATGCTCCATAAAACAAATGGTTTATTTTAAACTGTATTTAATCATCTCGGGACAAACCACCTCCACACTTTTCAAACCAGAGATTGTTTCAGGGGAAAATACAATATTTTTAGCTCTTTCTACATTCATTTTCTCCAAATTTGTTGGGCAAATTATTTTTCTGGTTGGTTTCCTAATTTCAAATTTCTGAGTTTGAAGAGGCTTCTCAAATGATCACCGATCACGGTAGCATTGTTTACAAAAAAGTCCAGTAACAAATTTTGGGATCGCCCGATTTTTATGACGTAACTCGGATCTAAACTTAGGAACAGAGACCTAATTTCGTCAGCTTGAAGTCGTATCCCATGCGTAATACTTCCTCTGTATAATGTTTCGAACATTGAACATTCACTGGAAACTTGTGAAACGAAATTCCACTACCTTTAATTTCTCGTGAATAAACCATGACTGGAACTGCGAATGCTTACCATCAGACGAATATATAATACATTCACAACCAACTCAGTTAATAAGCACGTTCAAAGGCGCGAACCTGGTAGACAGGGGGGAAAAAGCGATCCTAGCGGCCCGGCATTGGATTTCAGTGTGACCACTTCGATAGCGTTTTACGGGCTCTATTTCCAGGCCATGTATTATAACGTAGGCAACGATACAGACATTCTGCTTTATTTTGCCTTATTTTGGCATTCCATGATATGTATTTCTTGTTGTCATCATTTTATTATGTCCGACTCGTTGGCTGAACGGTCAGCGTACTGGCCTTCGGTTCAGAGGGTCCCGGGGTCGATTCCCGGCCGGGTCGGGGATTTTAACCTTAATTGGTTGATTCCAATGTCACGGGGGCTGGGTGTATGTGTCGTCTTCATCATCATTTCATCCTCATCACGACGCGCAGGTGGCCTACAGGCGTCAAATAGAATGACCTGCATCTGGCGAGCCGAACCCGTCCTGGGATTTCCCGGCACTAAAAGCCATACGAAATTTCATTTCATTTCATCATTTTATTATTATTATTATTATTATTATTATTATTATTATTATTATTAGGCTATTTTTATTGTACCAGGGGTGAACGCCATCTATGCCAGCGGACTTAAACTTGTAAACATCCAAAGGTTTTGTTGTCTACCGTTAGATGGCTGGACCATCGATTTTTAATTACCTGATACAATAACGTTTATTTTGAAGTTTCTAAACCTGGTTCTAAGGATTTTTTGATGTACCGAAGTTGTCAACACTTCAGCTGGTTCCTCCTCGATTGTAATCAACCTATCGGATACTTGGAAATATGTTCTGTAGCCAATTGAAACCGGAGGTGTGTACAGGAATCCAGCCTATCAGTAAGGAGTTCTGGAAGCTTCACCTTTATAAACGCAAGATACTTTAGGCTCCAGTACTGAGGAGTGCGACTTAACCTAGGAGGCAGGGGTGAGGAAGATCCAGCGGCATAAGGTAATGACAGAATTTACCTAGATACGTGATAGCTCCTGTGGGTAGTTTGAGAGGAAGGTTTCAACCTCCTTCTTTTAATGTAATTTTGTAAACTGGTAGTTTCAATGTAGAATTTTCGGCACGTCTGAGGATTCTGGTTCTATTCCCTACTGGGAAGTACGTAATGTAATGGAACAAAGAGTGATACCCCTCTGTCGTTTCCCATTCAGCCTTGCATTGGGTGACTAAAGTTTTCCAAACTTCGTTACCTCATCTTGGCTTTAAATTTATCTTCTTTAGTCACACCTTACAGTATAGAATTAACTTCTGTATCACTGGGCCGTAGTCCCACTTAGGGTTTTAACGATTTCTATAAGGAGTGCTGGTGTTTCGCCTCCTTGCCTATTGTTTATAGCCGGTTATGTGCAACCTATTATTTTTCCATTAAGGCCATGTAGTATGGGCAATTATGCCCCCCGTTTATTCAGTAACTGTTTCTGCGTCTTGGTTTCCTTCAGGAACACTACTTAACGTTATTGTAAGTGTGGAAGTCATTGATGTACACTCTAAAGTGAGGTCACCTGATGGGTTTCCTAGAGTAATTTCTGTGTAGCAAAGAAACTGATTGCCTCTGTGAGGCTAGACTATGGTATTTCGGAGCTCAGGCTCCTGATTAGTGTACCTTCTCTGAGCAAACCATGCTCTTGTAAAATATTGTACCTGGCAAGAACAATAATGCTCTTTTTATGTAAATTAACTTAAATTAAATTAAATTAAATTAAAGCACTAGATTTTGTACCTGATTTTCGGACTTCTAAATCCCCGATATTTTTAGAGAGGACGAGCTCATTAATAACTTGTTAGATTGTCTGTTATTCTTTCTGATTATCTCTCTCTCAATTTTAAACTAGAAAAAAGAAAAGGAAAGAACATTTACAAATTTGTTGTATTATGTTCTGCTCTGGTTAATTCCTTGTCCAGCCATTCAACCGAAGCGCTTCTTATCCCTCTGTGAACCACGGAAAACCCCGGAACAATATTATTATTATTATTATTATTATTATTTCCGGCTTCATTGTTCATTGTTGAGCTGCAAGAGTCTTGGTAATCACACCTCAAAGACCCGGGTTCGATATTTGGCTAGCTGGAGGGATTTTTGTCTAAAGTGGTTAATTGGCTTGGCTCAGGGATTTGGTATTTGTGAGGTCCCAAAAATACCTGCAGCTGACATACCACTCTCAATACCATCCTCTACCACACTCTGTTTCATCCTTATACATGGCAAATGATACTGACCCTCGTCGGAGTTTCTGCTTTGAATGGGTTGCACCAGTCTAGTAATAGTCATACGAAATTATTATTATTATTATTATTATTATTATTATTATTATTATTATTATTATTATTATTATTATTATTAGCTTTCTTTTCGGCCAACTAAGGACCACGTTTAACAATCATTCCATTAATTGTAGCCTTCTCTCTCTGCCAGTATCTTTTAATCCTCTCTCCTTCTTTTGTGTAGGATCTCCCATTCCTCTTTAGTGCCTCACCAGTCTCCTGCAAACCACCGGGCGTTTTCATGAGTTGTCCAAATTGATCTCTGCCCATTATATCATATTCCGTAATCTCCTTCTCAGTCAAGTCCAACCTCACTTAATGAAACCATGTCAACTGTGCTTCCTCTTCCTGAAAAATTCAAAGATTCTCTTCGTCAGTCTGTTATTGTCTGTCCTCAACAAGTTTCCACAGAAATGTGTCTTTCTCTTCCTTTTCAGTTCAACAAGTCCTTCTGTCCTTTGATACGTTTCTTTGATAGATTTGAATCTCTTTTCCCCATTTTTTCTTTTCACATTTGGGCCTAGATTTTTCTGAGCCATTTTTCTTTCTCTCTTCTCGATAACTTCAAACACACCTTTCCAATCATATCCAATGTTTCTGCTATATGCAGGCGCCCATGTTTAACAACAGGGTCTAGATGCCTGAGATTTATTATTATTTTGCTGTTTTTTTGTTTTTTTGCTTTTGAATTGAGCCTTAATTGACTGCGTGTTAACAACCAATTTCATTTTCAATGTCTGTGTCCTTTTCGTCTGCCGGCTTTGACATCCTGCCAGTGTCTATTGAACCCATCGATCAGCGCTTTCTTCCATTCCTCTGGTAAAGGCCCTCTCCGTCTTCTGGGTACTGTCTGCACCATAAAACCCTGACAGCTTTTCACCATCCTTCTGAAACTAACCCTGTTATTTATTTTATCCTCCGTAATGCCCACCTCTCTCCGATCTTCCTTAATCTCTTGGAACCATCTCAACTTAGATGGCTTTGGTGTTAGAAAAATCCAGATTTTCTTTGTGAACAGGTCATTATTCACACGGAAGATATGCCAATAAAACTGCAATCTTCTCTTTCTAATTGTTATTGTTATCGGTTCCATCTTGCTGTATACTTCTTTATTGGATTTCAGTTGAACTTCCCCGTCAACCTATCTGTTAACCGAGATCTTTTTTTTTTTCTGCTAGGGGCTTTACGTCGCACCGACAAAGATAGGTCTTATGGCGACGATGGGATAGGAAAGGCCTAGGAGTTGGAAGGAAGCGGCCGTGGCCTTAATTAAGGTACAGCCCCAGCATTTGCCTGGTGTGAAAATGGGAAACCACGGAAAACCATCTTCAGGGCTGGCGATAGTGGGATTCGAACCTACTATCTCCCGGATGCAAGCTCACAGCCGCGCGCCTCTACGCGCAGGGCCAACTCGCCCGGTAACCGAGATCTTCCGCAGTAGCCTGCGTTCTATTTTAAGTAGCTGATTGATTTGTCCTTTTCGACTCATGCACAGGGTCTCCGAAGCATAAGCCTTCTGGTCTAACAACAGTGATGTAATGTCTTAATTTAGCTCCGAAACGCAGTATATACTTATTACAGTTGTTTTCAGTCAATTGGAATGCTCGCTCTATTTTCCGGGTGCGGACATTGGTCGCTTCTTGTTCTAGCCCATTCTCTTGGATTACTTCACCCAGGTACTTCTTAATTCTTCCAAGTTTTCTATGATTTGTTAACACCCATTCTAGACCATCACTGATGTTAGTCATGTATTTTCTTTTTTCAAAGGAGATTTTTAGTCCTACTTTATCTGCTGTTCCTTTAAGAAGGTTTATCATCTTGATCTCTGAACTGATGTTGTTGGCAAATATGGCTAAGTCATCCGCGAAAGCCAGAGAGTCAACATACACTCCCTGTGTTTGCGACCTAATCGAAACCGATCTTCGTTTCCTTCGTCTTTGTTCAGAGAGTTTCTCCATTCTAGAATTACCTTTCCCAAGATACAATCGAAAAGAAGTGGGTAATGTCCACCCCTTTGTCCGACCCCAGTTATAATTATTAATATTATTACTACTACTATTATTAATATTATACTAATTAGCCTCTGAGATGATGACCTAAGAGACAGAATGTAATAAAGTTCATACTACATGCTTTACAGGTACGAATAATCAATAATCGGTTGTCCGAGTGTAAGTTCCAAAATTCCCAAACAAAGGTACGCAGCTCGCTAGTGCTCCTGCAGCCACTGATATGCCGTGTAACAGACAGATAGTGTATACAAATAAAGAAATCAGTGCTGCAGAACTTAGATGTAACAACAAGTCGACAAGGGAATATGTACATTTCACTCATTGATGATAATTCTTTGGGCACGAAACATTAAACTGCCACACATCTCCCAGTAGCGTGTGTCCGTGTTTAGCAAAGAAGAATGAGTCTGAAGTTGATGTTGAACGACTGTGAAATACTACCGAAGAAAGGTCTTACATCAATTTTCATGTTCATAACCTATATAAATAAAATCGTAACGATCGTGTGTCTGTACACTGACTATTTTGGCGAAATTTTGCTACAGTCATCCGTTTCAGGTGTAATAATGCCCATCTGTATATTTTTTAATTTTGGTGTTTGTCTGTCTGTTTGTCTGTTTATTTCTTTCTTCGTAATTTCTTTGTCGCTCCTGAATCCGAACAGCTCGACGTTCAGGATATATTTGTCCTCGATGATGAGGTTAATTCTGGAGAGGATGAGGATTTCACACAGCTTGCAGATGATGAATAGTAGGGAGATTGGGTGATAGTTCTGGGGGAAAGTGGGATTAGAAAGTGGTTTGAGTATCATGATGACCTTGGCCAGCTTCAATGGTGAGGGAAAGTTGGCAAAGGGTAAGATAGAATTGAAAAGTTTGGTGGTACAGGTCAGAGCTTTTTTGGGAAAATTCTTAAGAAAAATGGCGGAAATTTGGTCAAGACCTGAAATTTCCTTTTTTACTTTCTTGACGGCGGCGAGCAGTTTGGATGGTGAAATAAATTTGAAATTGGGTGGTTAATTAGGCTTCCTCGAAGTTCATGATTTCTTTCTCAAAGAAATCGATGAAATTGTCGCCCGAGAGGTCGATATTGGCTGTACAGGTGGTTTCAATGATGTCGGTGAGGGCGTTAACTTTTTCAAAATTTGTGTGCGTCATTCCGTGTTGTCCATGAATGGACGGTATACCAAACAGTTTCGTTGCGAAACGCCTAGCCATCCTGCGCAGTGAGTTATCAGCAACGCTTTACTCAGCTAATCTGGACTTCCAGACGCTTATCCTGTGGTTTCTAACGAGGACTTCTAGGTTTCTCTTCATCCTGTTCAAGGGGCTAAGGGGTTAAGTGCCATATCTTGCGGGTTCTGTTCTTTATCCTGATCTGGTCCAACATCTCGCTGGGCAGTGAGTCCTTTCTGAACGGTGTCACTGACTGTCCCCCTGTGGAAGATTGGACGGTCGAGATTATGATGGAAATTTTGGTCTCTAGATTATCAATGTCTTCAGGACCTTAGACACTGGGATTTCCCTTAATAATAGAGTTGATGTGATCTTTATAGAACTTCCAATTAATTTTCCATAGATGGATGGGCATGGGTGTGGAAGTATGTGAAGGGCTGGAGGTGAGGGTGGTGAGAATTGGTGGATGATGAGCATCGAAGACATTTAAGGTGGTTAGAGTTGGGTGCATACATATGTTTAGTGAAAAGGCTATGTCCACTGTGTCTGGTCGGTGATTCACATTGTGAGGGTAATGGACGTGATTTTTGTCTATAGAGCATCCAGCGTTAAGAAAAGACTACAGGCCTTATGGGCTTTTACTTCTATTGGTGTTACCCACTTTAGTTCTACATGTGTATAAACATTATAATGAATTCCTATCAAAATGTATACTTTTTCTTATGAAACAAGGATTGGTTGTGCCATACAATACTAAAGAAGACGTAAAATCATTTTGATATCTTTGAGTTTATCCTTTTAAATATCGTATATGCAGTTCAGTACACGGAACAGCCGGCCATGCTTGTCGCATTGCGCGCCACATTTCAGCGTGTAGTGCGGAAGTGTGTACAGTAGTCAACACGTGTAATAACTCAGCTTAACCACTGCGAATCATCATTGGTGAGGTCAGTGCGGCATGTTTCCCTTTTTGTGTGTGTCACTCATTACAATGATTGGGAGATATTCGGCAGAGTGAAGTGATCGTCTTCCTGGGGCGCATAGTGTTTTGTTATAAATACAGTATAATTTATTGTGTTTCATTTTTCGTGTATTGCATTGCTTTTGGTTGTGTGTATCGTGTATTGTTTTTGTCTGTTTAGTATTTTTTATATAATCAGTCAGCGAGTAATACATTTAAATTATAGCTGAACATGTGAAAAGGATAAGTAGTGAAGTTGTCAGGAGAAAGGAACGGCAAATGGTGCTTAATTCATGTTCATATTTGAAAACAAAGCATCCAGGACGAAGTGTAAACTGGGTAGTAGATAAAGCCGAAACGTTTTTAGGAATTTCGAAGACTTCCGTCTTCAAAATAAGGAAGGAAGCCAGCGAAGGGCCACTCCAGAGTCCCAGCAAGAAGCGGGAAAGGAAACAGTTAATTCGCAGTAAATCCAAACTCATTAAATACCATGATTTTGTCAGAAGTGGAATACGGCGCACTGTTCATGAATTCTATTTTAGAGATGAACCGCCAACTCTGAACTACCTGATTTTAAGAAATCATACGAATAGGTCATTCAGCATTATGTATTTTATGTTGCGGAAGAATATTTAAGTTATCGTATTTTGTGATAAACATGAAGCCCTTGCATCTGTTGTCACTTACGAGTAAATTTATCTGAAATGAGCTGAAGGATACATCACCGAGACAGAGATATCTCGCCGTCAGCTTCCTGTGTTGTAACCACACAGTATTTACCTTAATAATGAAATGTTTCTGGGGGCTAATAGACTCCGCACTGCGCTCCCGTAAAGCAACAACGATCATGAAATTTTCTCAGATATAAGAAACACGACAATCATTTCGGTTTCTGGATATGCATATTATTATTATTATTATTATCATTATTATTATATTATTATTTAGTTCGCATCCCTGCATGTTCGAACTCTTACTCTATTTCGAATGATACAGTCAGTGGGCTATTATCCTTAGAAACGTTATGGCAAAACGAAATTTCATTAATGACTGGAGATAATCTGGCATTTATATTATTATTAGTCTTGCAACAGCTGTACCAAGCGTTGTATAATTTTATGTCAGGACTGTATTTCGCAAGCAGTGTCCGAGCCGCGGTGAGTGAGCGAGTATGGCAACAGTGGAAGGCAGCAGGCCCATAAGGCCTGTAGTCTTTTCTTAACTCTGGATGCTCTATAGTCGCTGACAAGTGTGGTGCTTGAATCATTGGAAATCGGCTATATTTGGTTACACTCGTTATTGACCTCGAGCTTATTTTGTGGTAATAGTATTGGCTGCGATCGGATATGTTCGGCTCGAAGGTTTCTTAGTTTGCAAAACTAGTTTCGGCTGCGTAAGTGGGTGTTCGGCTTATCACTGCATTCGCGCCAATAATTGTTACATAGTTTTCTGAGGTTTGTCTCTTATGTGTAGTTGATAGTTTTCTCAGTTTTTGCTTCTGTTATATGAGTGAAGATGTAATTAGAGTAATGCAACTACTACTACATGTGCTACTATAGTGTTCAGTTTATCTGCATTTGCGCCAATAATATTGTTACTTAATTTTTCTCAATATCGTATCTATTGTGTGTGTTATGATGTTTTCTGATACGTATACAGTTGACGTGTACTGTTGATTAGTTTGTTTTCTCATTTTTTGCCTCTCTTTTTTGAATTAGGATGTAATTAGACTAAAACTGCTGCTATTTGTGCTACTGAGTATCTACCTTGTGTGAATGTTAACGTGCTATTTTTATTTATATTGTAGGATAGATATCCTATTTCAACAAAATATTTAATTAAAACATGGATTTCTTTGCATGCAGTCATTGCGCTAAGACCTTCAGACAAAATTAAACTTTGGCGAAGCATATAAAGCTGAAGCATTCAGGTTCCAGCACACGTTTATCTGCAATTAATGCGATTTTAGACCCGACTCGAAATTTTCCTTGACGCGTCATTTGAAAGGAAAACAACACCAAGGTCAGCAAGTAGTTGTAATGTCAAGTGTCCACTGTGTAACGAGACTTGTGCTACAAAACATTATATTAAAAAGCACTACACATCAGAGCACGAGGTATCTAACGTGAATACAACTATGAAGTTTTGGAGTGAAGAGGAGTTCTATAAGCGGAAAAGTGAAACTGATAAAAAAGAAGTCTGTGAGTTTGTAGTATGGCGGTCAATATATGTTAATAAGAAAAATGGGTGTGCAAAAGTGTCATTTAGATGTCATCGCGATGGTAACTTTAAGAATGAAATCAAAAATATATGCCACTGTAAAATTTTAGGGAGCAACAAGGTTACTGGACTTTGTCTCGCAAAAATTGGTGTAAGTTTTCATTCGTCAGGCGAAGTAACAGTTTTGTACTGTAAAATTCACGTAGGTCATCAACCAGAGTTAGGTCGTCTAAGGTTATTACAAGCCGAAAAAACTGATATTGCCAAGATTGCAATGAAAGTTCCATTCAATAAAAAACTAGATGGCATTAGAGATTCCTTGGGTAGCTCAGGGATAGAATGTATCCACCTACTCACTAGAAAGGATCTTTCTAACGTAGAGTAGCAGTCCAGTTTAAAATCACCCGCAGTTCGATATAAAAATGACTGTACGTTTGTCGAATCCTGGATTAATGAGAAGGAGATTGTTGGTGATATCGTGATGTTTTACAAACCACAGGGCATTCTTCTAGAAACCGATCCCCAACTGCAAGCTGATGACATCATTCTTATGATGATGATGAATCCAGCACAGAGGCAAATGCTTCGGCAGTATGGCAACGATTTTGTTTGATGGTACTCATGGCCTCAGCAATTACGGACTTGAACTTACAACTCTTCTCGTTCTAAATGGTATTTCTCAGGGACTTCCATGTGCTTTTATGTTTTCAACTAGAAGTGACACATGTGTCACTGTTATAACAAATGCACTGTCAGAAGCCCTGCAACTGAGAGTATTTATGTCAGATATGGTAGGAAATTAATGTATTAGGGCCTATAATGCTTGGTCTACGGTAGTGCTACCTCCAGAATTTCGCCTATTTTATACGTGGAATGTTGATCACGCCTGGCGGAAAAATCTTTCAAAGGTGAACGGTCGCGAGAAACAGGTTGAAGTGTACAAACTGCTGCGGACTTTACTAGAAGAGAGTGACGAGGTAGCATTTTCTAATAATAATACTAATACTAATAATAATAATACCGAGCTCGATAGCTGCAGTCGCTTAAGTGCGGCCAGTATCCAGTATTCGGGAGATAGTAGGTTCGAACCCCACTGTCGACAGCCCTGAAAATGGTTTTCCATGGTTTCCCATTTTCACACCAGGCAAATGCTGGGGCTGTACCTTAATTAAGGCCATGGCCGCTTCCTTCCCACTCCCAGCCCTTCCCTGTCCCAGCGTCGCCATAAGACCTATCTGTGTCGGCGCGACGTAAAGCAACTAGCAAAAAAAAAAAAAAAAAAAAATAATAATAATAATAATAATAGTAATAATAATAATGTTATTGGCTTTACGTCCCACTAACTACTTTTTCGGTTTTCGGAGACGCCGAGGTGCCAGAATTCAGTCCCGCAGGAGATGTTTTTACGTGACAATAAGTCTACCGACACAAGGCTGACTATTTGAGCACCTTCAACTACCACCGGACTGAGCCAGGATCGAACCTGCCGAGTTGGGGTCAGAAGGCCAGTGCTCCATAATCCGAGCTACTCAGTCCGGCGATGAATCTTTATACAGGTAAAGACCTGCTTTCATTATTACTTTTAATCATCCTAATTAGTTATTTCATATTTACCCGGTATTCATTTCATTCACATAACATTTTAAACGAATAAAAGGAAGGTAATCCAAGTCGAGAAGCAATTTGAAAGTCCATGGCGTAGGAGGCCATTTTCGGTCCCCAACACGAGGATCCTTATTCAGTCCATGATATCCGGTACGTTTGTCTGTGTGCGATGCCCAGCCAAGTCTACGCCACGCAGAGATCTGAAATTGTTAACATGCAGGGACACAGCAGTTCACCGATCATGCATAGCTGCATCGAAGAACAATTTTTGCTCCAAGAAATTGAAGTTGTTAACTGTACGTGGGTTGTTCAAGATTTGGAAAGGCAAACACACTACACATGTTAGCTGCCAACGGAAGGATAGGCCTACTTAATTTACAGTATTTTATCCGGAGCCTCTACAAGACAAAAAAAAAAACAGCTTGTTGTTTATATAACATGGTTTTGTTATATCGTTTTAATATTAATTGTACCGTCCATAAACTTGGTATCTTAGGCATTAAAAGTATGAATATAATTAAAAATAAAATAATGTAATTCATGCTAGGTATGTAAAAACAATGTATGTTAATAAATCATTATTTTCCTTTAAACAAATGGTTTAAAACCATCTAGCGGTTGAATTAATAAACGCGGGCGAAGCCGCAGGTGCATGCCAGTATATTATAATCTAAATCTCCAGTGGCAAGATTGGAAATCAAACGACGGCCAATCGAGTCTTTAGAACCTCGCCATTGTATTAAAACATATTACACAGCGATAGGAATAAGTGACACTGACGTTCCCGAGGGGAGGAGTTCATTATTGCAAATTGCTAAAATCCGTGCTCCTATAACAAGATGAAGCAAATCGAATGGTGTTATATCCAGAACATATTGCAAGTAATCACAAGAAAGCACTCATGTAGAAACGTATAGTTATATTGTACCGTAAACACACCTGTGATAATCACCTTCCAGATCGCACCTCTGTAATCAAGTGTCCATTTGAGAGCTATTTAACACATTTTAATTCCAGTTCTAACTCCCATTAACAGCACAGAGTAATGGTTCTGTTTTAACAAAAAAAAAAAAAAAAATCCGGTTTCCTTCAGCACTGCAATGAGATCATCACATATGTACCTTTTTTCTTGATGCCGGCAATACGTTAGAGTTTACCGTACGCAAGTCATTACTGAGGTAAAAGGTGTTATAACTTCTCAGTTAAAAAAACGTCTGGCTCCATGGCTAAATGGTAGCGTGCTGGCTTTTGGTTCGGAAGGTCCCAGGTTCGATCCCCGTCTGGTTCAGGGATTTTAATCTTCATTGGTTAATTGTGTGTGTGTGTGCCTTGTTCACCATTAGGATCATCATAGATGGGGTCCCATCCTCATGGACGCCCAGTCCTCTTCGGAGGTCACGAAACCATTCCACACATTCTGGTCCGTAGTTTCAAACTTAAGGGCTACCCCCTATCTTAAAGATGTGTATACTAAAAACGACATGTGTGAGCCTTCACCTTCTAGAATTACGATTTTCGAATCGAATCTGTGGTCGATTAACATTTTTGAATGCTTAAATGCAAGTAACTCAAATCGCGATATTCTCCGTCAATTTAAATACTGTCAGCAAGGGGTAAGAGGGGAGGACGCTATTCCGCTCTCTTTAATCCAATATCAGTTACAAGGACATTTAATAATAATAATAATAATAATAATAATAATAATAATAATAATAATAATAATAATAATAATAATAATAATAATAATAATAATAATAATAATAATAATAATAATAATGAACATAGAAGTCCAAATACCTAGGAGAATGGATCCAACCCAACGACTGGATGAAGAAGCAAACAATACAAGAGCCTACAAGCTAACACAAAACAGGTATAACAAACCAAACCAAACCAAACCCCATGGCACTACAGCCCTTGAAGGGCCTTGGCCTACCAAGCGACCGCTGCTCAGCCCGAAGGCCTGCAGATTACTAGGTGTCGTGTGGTCAGCACGACGAATCCTCTCGGCCGTTATTCTTGGCTTTCTAGACCGGGGCCGCTATCTCACCGTCAGATAGCTCCTCAATTCTAATCACGTAGGCTGAGTGGACCTCGAACCAGCCCTCAGGTCCAGGTAAAAATCCCTGACCTGGCCGGGAATCGAACCCGGGGGCTCCGAGTGAGAGGCAGGCACGCTAATCCTACACCACGGGACCGGCTAAAGGTATAACAGACGGGCAATATCCTACAAGGCCAAAATCAGATATTATAAGTCAATAATAACACCGTAAGAGTGTCCATATTTTAAATTTAAAAAAAGGGGAGATGCAAGAACTCGAGAAGAAGGAAGTGAAGATTCCGAGGAATATTCTTGTACCGCAGGAAACTACTGATGGTACTTGGAAGAAAAGGAGAAATGAAGAGCTCTACAAGTGGACTGGAAAGATCACAGACACAATGCAGAAACGAAGGCTGAAATTCTACGGACATCCAGGAAGAACAGATGACGAATGGCTGACCAAAAATATCTTCAGATACATTATGGGGTTAAAGACCACTTCGAAGTGGACAGAAAAGGTCAAGAGGGATACACAAGAAGTTGGAATTACAGCAGAGATTATCTACAATAGAAGAGAGTTCGGAAGAAGAGTCTACAGTCTAAAATAATTTGGCCGGTCGAGTTGGCCGTGCGGTTAGGAGCGCGCAGCTGTGAACTCGCATCCGGGAGATAGTGGGTTCGAATCCCACTGTCGGCAGCCCTGAAGATGGTTTTCCGTGGTTTCCCATTTTCACACCAGTCAAATGCTGGGGCTGTACCTTAATTAAGGCCACGGCTGCTTTCTTCCCATTCCTACGCCTTTCTGTCCCATCGTCGCCATAAGACCTATCTGTGTCGGTGCGACGTAAAACAAATAGCAAAAAAAAATCATTTGAAGAGAAACCATTGTGAAGAAGACCCAAATGGATTTTCAAAGAGGAGATAAAAGCGAGAAGCGAAAGAATGAAGAGGTTCTGGGTAGAGAAGAGAAGAAAGGACAAGTCCATAGTTGGCCAAATTCGAAAACAAACATTAAAGCAAAAAATAATCATAATTCTTGGATAGGCAGGGGATTTTAACTGCGTGTAGTTAATTCTGCAAGTTCATAGACTGGATATTTGTGGTCATCTTAATATATTTCTCTCCTTCTACATACAGTAATTACCACGCATGGCTATACACTAAAACGCAAATATAACCGCACTATTCTATTTTTAATGGATCATCACTGCTGCCATCTTGACTAGTTACATATTGAAATAACGAGACCTAACCATCAACAAACTAACCACACTGTATCAATAATGGAAGTTCTCTTACTCAAGTAAATGATTAATGAATGATCAATCATGATATTCATAATTAAGTCGGCTTTCAAGCTTAATGAGTAATGAAGGAAATAAACACTCTCTCTCACCCTTGCTCAATTTAGTGTTGTATATTTCTGCCTTTACTATGTTGATATACTCATTACTATAACCGTTTTCATCGGTGTTTGCCTGGAGTAAATAATTCAGTTGCCTTCTTGAAAATGTTATTGCTTGTCGGACTGCCAATGGCCGTAGCCGTACTGAAACACCGGATCCCGTGAGATCTCCGAAGTTAAGCAACATTGGGCGTGGTCGAGATTTGGATGGGTTACCGCGCGCTGTTGGTGGGGGTGGGGGGTAAGGGAATGGAGGACCGGAAAGGAACTGACCACCCTACCGTACGTAAACTCCGGCTCAGGCATACCTCTCCGGAGGTTCGGACCTGCCTTCGGGCAGAATACACCCTTACCTTACTTTGTCGGACTGAAGTGAAAGTACGCTGTAGCAATACACAAAAACAAATATATTACATGTAAATATCCCGTAAGTCAATAAGAATACACTAACGCTGAGTCTTCAAACCGTACCAAAGTCATGACAAGTTAGGTACCACGGAAAACCACTTCCAGGATGGCTGAGGTGGGAATCGAACCCACCTCTACTCAGTTGACCTACCGAGGCTGAATGGACCCCGTTCCAGCCCTCGTACCACTTTTCAAATTTCGTGGCAGAGCCGGGAATCGAACCCGGACCTCCGGGGAGGCAGCTAATCACCTTAACGACTACACCACAGAGGCGGACTTCTATACGTAAGTACTGGACGAAATAAGAGCGTATAAATCATAAAATGCTGCGTTCGTCATTTCACACCAACTACGTTATTAAATGCCACAATTCTACTTACCTGGTATTACCCAAATAGATGTACAATCCCACAAAAAAGAAAATATGCTTTAATTATACCCGCAGATGTAACACTGGTGATTTTAACAATGCGGCAGTAGCAATACGTAATTCTTGCAAGTCACGATATAAACCATGGCTGTATTGTGCCAACGTGCCAGATTAACAGTAACTGTAAGACGTCGTATCGACAAGTAGGGTCCCGAAACTCTATGGTTGGCGACACTGAATCGAACCCAGCAGTTTGAAAATAACTATAAATCACTACCTTCACTATTACAGGGGAGAAAGAGTAAGGTTGTACCCTTAGTGACCGGCTCAATGGCTAAATGGTTAGCGTGCTGGCCATTGGTCACAGGGGTCCCAGGTCGAAACTTTAACCATCATTGGTTAATTTATCAGGCACGGGGGCTGGGTGTACGTGTCGGCTTCATCACCATTTCATTCTCATCACGACACGCAGGTCACCTAGGCCTACGGGCGTCAAATCAAAAGACCTGCACCTGACGAGTCGAACATGTCCTCGGACACTACGTCACTAAAAGCCATACGGCATTTTATTTAATTTTGTACCCTTGGTACATAAGCTTACGTGCCAGAGAGTAGCCCTATAGAACACATCACACTACCGACCTGCACAGAAACATGCAATAGCGAATACATGGCTCCACATACAGTAGGGTTGGTGTCAGCAAGGGCAAAAGACCAGGAAGTTCTTAAATAGAGAATACATTTCATCATTAACATTAACGTAATACTACTAATTTGTATATGTACTTTTAGATGTATGTATTAACTATGAAAATAATGTCACTACAAACAAGTGGAATAGAGGGTCGAGAGCCTTAACTTCGCCACTTACAAACGCATAAAATTATTATTATTATTATTATTATTATTGAAAATGAAAACCCACAACCTGTTTTCCAGTCCTTGACCGGGCTCGCCACTCCCAAAGTGATTTATTAATGACTGATAGATGCTATGAAATGAGAATGGAGAGTGTTACTCGAATGAAAGATGACAGGGAAAACCACAGTACTCGGAGAAAAACCTGTCCCGCCTCCACTTTGTCCAGCACAAATCTCACATGGAGTGACCGGGATTTGAACCACGGTATCCAGTGATGAGAGTTGTGGTGATCTTAGTGTTTATTAAGTCGAAAACAAATAGCTATTCCTACGAAAAAAAAGGGAAAGGATGACATACACTAAAGCGTGTAAATTGTGCCACACAACAAGCAGAGCGCAGGGAAGCGTGGTATAAGATATTTGTGGCGTCGAATTATCGAGACCGAACAATCATGAGCAGTAAAGATAGCAAGACCTCAACTGAGTAGCGTACAAATAATTTTTGGGCCCTATTTTCCCAGAGGATTTCCGTAGTAGGTACACGTAGTATAATGAGAGGGAATGAAAAAATGAGAACTCCCAAAATTACAGGTTTCAATAACAGATATACTGTAACGACAACAGAATGGAAACAAGAAGCATTATACAACAACGAGTAAAAATAGATATCTTTGGCTTACACAGGTACTGAAATAAGTTATAATAATGGTTATCCAGTTAAATTTCGAAGGACTAGATTTGGACAGGTTTTTACATGAATTGGAGTCATTCACACTAAAGTACCAATACTTTGAAAAGGCATACTCAATCTTTCACAAATAGAATGGAACATTCCGGAAATTAATATAAGTGCAAGTAAAAACAATGTCTAATCCCCCAAGGTCAACCTGACTTGCTTCAAATAAGAAAGATGACAGAACATTTCAAAGACCAGAGAAAATACATTATTCAATTCGCAGACCACAATTTCACAGTGATTAGTTTTTAAAATCATCATAATTAAAGGTAGAAAGAAAGGAAAGGGGAAAGGACAAGGGAAAACACGAGAAAGAGAAAAAAAATGTTAGGAAGCGAAACAAGGAGGATGAAAATTTAAGTAGAGATCAGGCTGCAAAGTCCCAGTTGGAAATAATGATGTTGATTACACCACACGCAAAGTTCAAAGTCACTAATAAGGTTGGCAGTCCACCACTCCCTTCTTACACACTCGGAGAAGAAGTGCCAGAACGAAAGTTTGTGCACCATAATAGTATTTTGACGTTGAGTCCTGAAGGAACTAGAGTTCAGAATCAAATAGTAGTAAAGCCTCTCAAGGCAAGGAAAAGGCAAGTATTGAAAACATAATGTAAAATACTAGTCTGCTCACCCGGTCTGAAGAGGAAGAAGAAGAAGGTTAACAGCACACGGTCCAGCCGTGCGGAATCCAGGAGCTCCCACTGCCTATTACAAAACACGAAGCACACCTGATCGCTGGTCCCAGCAGCCATTCTCATAGTGAGTGATTTTAGCCCTTCGACCTCATTTTGGGCCTTGAGTCCTATCTCTTAATATGATTCTTCCTCGATGACATAACTTTGTTGGTTGAGGCTGATATTGCGATTTCTGTGTCTTCACTGGTCAGGATATGACCTGGCCCCTTGCGGGGCGGTTGAGGAGGTGGACGTTGATTCTTCGTTGCCGGAGCCCAACGTAGTCTGAAGAGGAGGGTCACCCATCCAAATGATGACCACTCCCGATGTTGCTTCAATATCATGACGCTTGATTACGTTACAGCACTTGGGACGAGGTAGGTTGGAATGGAGAGGGGCATTACTTGGCGGTACAGTTGGCGATTTGATTTTGATTAGGAGTTGAGTCTCTTGGCGGGACAGGTTAATGGATGAGGATTTGGTTGCTTGGCATGGCGGGTGCTTGGAGTGAGAGAAGCGGAGATAGAAGGTTTAGTAGTGATAGAAGGAGGGTTGCATTTTCTTGGCGGGGCTGCGGGGTGAAGGGGACTTGGTTTAGGAGTGGAGGTGGTTTATTGTTAGTGTGAAGGTGTTGTGCGTGCTTGTAATGTGCTCTAATTGCCCTTTTAAAGAATGGGCAGCCAGGGAACGAAGCGGCATGACTGCCTTGGCAGTTGGCACACTTCGCCTGGGCCTTGGGTACCTTACAATCTGTGTGGCGGTGACCACCACCACACCTATTGCAGCGGGTGGCTTCCGTGCACGTAGCAGCGGTGTGATTTAGTTTGAGGCAATTATAGCACATTGTGACTATTGAGGAGTGTGCATGCGGGGGTGGGTGGGGGCGCGAGGCAGTGTTTCTGGGTGGTGTAGACTTACGGGCAGATTTTTTACGTCTGCCCTTGGTCTGTGTGTTTGGAGCTGGGTTTTTAGGCCCAGAACCAGTATCTGTAAGAGGAGGAGGAGTGTTGGTCTGAACTTGGGTGGATTTGGTAGGTGGGGGCGGCAGGGGTGGTAGAGGGGGTGGGGGAAGCGGATTGGTTTGGGCTTCGGAGTGACGAGTGTTGGTGGTTTTGGTTTAACTGGATCTGGTTTGATTGCTGGTGCAGGTGGGGGAGGGGGTGGGGTCGTCTTGGCATAGGGAGTTGTCTGCAGGATTGACTATGATTGGGGGTGTAATGTCGGAATGTTTTAGCTTGTTGAGGATGATCTGGAGGATTTATTACGGAGAGGAGTGATGAGGAGGTGGTTGTTGTGGGTTTCCTCGATGATGGCTATGTGGCTGGTTATGATTGGTTCTATGGCTTGGATGACAGTTTGACGAGTGCCTGATCGCTGGTCGAAGGAAAGCGGCGAGTATGTATACGCCAGGGAAGGCAAGTCTAGAAAATGCTGGAGACAAATGACGTCAGATGGTGGCGTGGGGAGAAGCGACAGCGCAAGCAGTAGTGAGGCAGACTAGCAAGCAGACGGAACGAAAGCAGAGCAGTATAATGTGTAGCAGAACGGAGCGGAGAAGTATGCTTAAGGTAAGAGAAATGTTGATATCGGGAGCTCGTAACAGAGGTCGACGCGCTGCCGTCTGAGCCATTGAAGCTCATTATTATTATTATTATTATTATTATTATTATTATTATTATTATTATTATTATTATTATTATTATTATTATTGCACACATCAAGAATAACATGGTTAAGCGTCTTCTCAAATCCCCAACTGCATCTAGACAGTGGTTTCTACTTATTCACTTCTTCGTCTCCTATCGCTTTTTCCACACCTGCCGGGATCCCGGGTGCGAACAGAGTCGCACATGTGGATTTGGCCCTCACTAACAGCCGGATGCCCTTCCTCACGCCAAACCTATGTTGAGGGATGTAATCACTATTGCGTGTTTCTGTGATGGTCGTTAGTGTGGTGCGTTGCCTGAATATGAAGGCAGTGTTGGGGCAAAAACAAATACCTAGTCCCCGAGCCGGAGAAATTCATCGCACGCTATTAAAATTCCGACACGGCTACGAATCGAACCCGGGGGCCTCTGAACGCTGACCATCCGACCACGCAGTCGGACTCTGCATATTGACCTCTACACATTGTAATTGATAAAAGCTGAATCGTATCATCCTTTTTCTTATATTACAGGGGTAGAGTCCAATCGAACGACCTCCCCCGGGTTCCTCTCTGCTTCTCTTATCCCCGATGGCCGAATCCATTAATCTCCTGGATAATCTATTCTTTATCTATTCTCACCGACAGAGATAGGTCTTATGGCGGCGATGGGATAGGAAAGGGCTAGGCGTGGGAAGGATGCGGCCATGGCCTCAGTTAAGGTACAGCCCCAGTATTTGCCTGGTGTCAAAATGGGAAACCACGGGAAACCATCTTCAGGGCTGCCGACATTGGGGTTCGAACCCACTATCTCCCGAATGCAAGCTGACAGCTGCGTACCCTATCCGCACGAACAGCTCTCCCGGTAACTAGAGATTCATAACCTTTTCAGGACTCATCATTTCCTCTAACCATGTACATTACCTGAGACCTAGCTGCGTCAATGGTCTGTGAAACAGCTTTGATGAGGATGACATTTTGAAAGGAATATTTCTCTTTTAATGTCATTTTGAACGTAAATAGTTCGATTCCCGACCACATTGAGGATTTTAACAGAGTATTAATAATATTTACGGCTCTGGGCTCGGGGGCTGGTGTTTGTGTTCGCGTTAATACACGTCTCTTCATCTACACATGTCCGACTCGTTGGCTGAACGGTCAGCGTATTGGCCTTCGGTTCAGAGGGTCCCGGGTTCGATTCCCGGCCGGGTCGGGGATTTTAACCTTAATTGGTTAATTCTAATGGCACGGGGGCTGGGTGTATGTGCTGTCTTCATCATCATTTCATCCTCATCACGACGCGCAGGTCACCTACGGGTGTCGAATAGAAAGCCCTGCACCTGGCGAGCCGAACTTGTCTTCGGACACTCCCGGCACTAAAAGCCATACGCCATTTCATTTTTTTCATCTACACATAACACACCACATGACACTACCAACCACCACAAGAACACTCAATAGTTAATGTATTCCTTCTCATAGGATTGGTGTCAGGAGGGGCAACCCACCGTAAAACTGGGACGAAGCCACACCACGTGTCGGCTTCAATAAACTTGGAAAAAGGCCAATAAGAATATAATTTTAACATTCATTTCCTATAATTTTGTGCTCAGGGATATCATAGATATCACTCTACAATCTACATTGAATTCTCGGTAAACATTATCTTATGACCTGCTTCATCACAGGGTCTGGGTTTGAAGGTACAGAATCGAGACAGTCAGTTCATACCTGTTTGATGAGCTGGTCCAAAACAAGAGAATCATCAAAGCCCATAGTTGGTGAATTACTCTCTGGTTGTTAGGTCATAGTTTCTCCTTCATAAGCAATAATGCATTTCGTCTGCCATTGGCAAGTCAGTGATGGGCTCGATAAAGGCGATACTACCTGTCTATGAACGCCCACTCACAGCCACTATGATGCAGACAAGAGCAGCAATTGTTTGAACCTATCAAACACGTTAACTGTTTCATTTTTGGTTAAGGCGCTGAAAGACATTTCACATTATAAACATACTTGTTTAACGCCTTTCGAAACTAACACTTTTTGGCTAGTTCCAGCTAATGATAATATCACGCAACTATTAGTCTTAGCTTCTTAGGTTAACTTCCTACGATGACGTGTAGCCTTCGAGAGTCCCGTTGCAGGTCTTTCGAGTTGACGACTTACAGGCGACCAGCGCATCTGTGAAGACGGGCCCCTAGATAGGACGAATTCTAATGTTGAGAAAGGCACACCCACCCAGCCCCCGAACCATCGGAGTCCACCAATAAATGTTAAAATCGAACGTGGGATTTCGTGGACCAAAGACCAGCACGCTAACCATTTAGCAATGGAGTCAGACACTTCCTACGAACAATTTCAGTTATGGCTGTCACATTCTGCAAGCGGCTGAGGTATAGATGGTGCTGACTGCTGACTAATGACATTCGGAGCACACCTTCAGCGCCCGGATGTTATGAAATGTGCTGCAATAGCACTCTCTGGCCCAGTGAGGAAAGCTATGGAAAACTACTTCACTGCACATCTTCATTTGTAAACCTCATTAAGGCTCTTCATCGGCTTTTGCGGTTTCCCTATAACCACGTAACTTTTAGTAATGCTTTGTGAAGGTCCAACAAGCCTAAGCCAGAGTACTTGACAACGGTAGGTGGTGTCCACTGTTTATAGTAAAATGCGTCTTTGATGTGGTGTGTAAGTTGCAGAAACGTTGAGGAGATGACAACATCAAGTCCTTGAGCTAAGAGAATTAACAGTTAAAGAATACAATCCAAAGACATGGCCGGGAATCGAACCGGACCCAATGGCCGAAAGTCACCGAAATAACCTGTCATAGACATTGTAGTTTCCTTCGGATAAAAGCAACTAGTAATTACGAAGTGGAATTAGTCCTATTACAGCGCATACTGTGGGTGAAGTTGTAATATTGAGGAGTGTCTGTTCGAAAGGTGCTTTTCCACCTTAAGGTGGGGGAGGGGTATTCTTCCGAAGGCAGGTCCGAACCTCCGCAGAGGTGTTCCTGAGCCGGAGTTTACGTGCGGTAGGGTGGCCAGTTCCTTTCCGCTCCTCCATTCCCTTACCCCCCACCAACAGTGCGTGGCAACCCATCTAACTCCTGACCACGCCCAATGTTGCTTAACTTCGGAGATCTCACGGGATCCGGTGTTTCAAGACGGCTACGGTCGTTGGGAGAATGTACCTTAAGGAAGTAAAATAAATGACATATGGAATGTACCCATGATCGGCTTTGGTACAACTTTTAATGAATTATATCTTCCTGGCCTGGACTGCTCATTCCCCCTGTGGGTGGGGGCAGTAGAATCACACCCACGGTATCCCTCCATCTGCCATAAGATGCGACTAAAACGCGCCCCAGGGGCTCTGAACTTGGAAGCATGGATTGGCGTCCACGTGGCCCTTAGCTAGGTAATGGCATTGTTTCCACTTATTTGTGCCAGACTCCTCACTTTCATCTATCCTATCCGACCTCTCTTGGTCAACTCTTGTTCTTTTCCGATCCCGACGGTATTAGGTTGGAGGCCAAAGAAGTCTTTCATTTTCACGCCCTTCGTGGTCCTTGTCTTCCTTCCGCCGATACCTTGATTTTTCGAAGTGTCGGATTCCTTCCATTTTTCTCTCTGATTAGTGCTGTATAGAGGATGGTTGCCTAGTTATACTTCCTCATTAGAACCTTTGTGGCTCGAGCGGCAGCGTGCTGTCCTCTTATCTCTAGGTTTCGTAGTTCAAATATCGGTCACTCCAAGTGAGATTTGTGCTGGACAAAGCGAAGGCCGGGCAGGCTTTCTTCCGGGTACTCCGGTTTTCCCTGTCATCTTTCCTTGCAGCAACACTCTCCAATACCATTGCATTTCATTTATTAGACATTAGAGTGCGACAGGTTTCGACAACCGGCACAATTCCTATCTTTGTCACTAGATGGGGCTTCATTCATTCCATTTCTAACCCCCTGTTGCAATGTAGGCCTATAGGTCTATTTTTAATAATAATAATAATAATAATAATAATAATAATAATAATAATAATAATAATAATAATAAAAGAAGCCACAGATAATGTGTATGGTAGCCTATATACAGATATAGACAATTAAATCATGTTAAATGTATTTAAATTTATTTTTCAGTATCCTTTTCTCCATAATTCGAGGGCTGTAAATAAGATAGCGGCAACGCAGTCTAGACAGCTCACAGGAAATCGAGCATGCGCAAACAGGATATGGGAGCGGTCAGGTGCAGCGTATTATCGCCATTGATGAGACGTGGTCACGAGCCCACGAGCCTGAACTAAAGCGTCAATCAAATGAATGGCGCCACTCAGGTGCGCCACGTCCACAGAAATTTCGAGAGGAACGCATTCCGGTGAAGCTTATGCTGATTGTGGCATACTACTACTAGGGCGTTATTCTTACGCATGCTGTGCCTGAGCCACAAACTGACAACGGTGACTGCTATTGCCGATTTCTGGAGCGAAATCTGCGTGCGGCTATGCGACGCAGACGTCCATGTTTATTGCGAGACGATCTCCCTATCGTGTTGCACGTTGTCATGTCGCAAACAATGTCAACCTTTTATTGCAACGATGGCTTTGGGAGGTTTGGGACACCCTCCGTACTCACCAAACATGGCTCCATGTGTCTTCGACCTGCTTTCGAAGTTGAAGAAACCCCTCTGAGGCCACCGACTTCCTGACGTGGCATCTGTACTCCGCGCAGTAGAGCGCTCCGTCGCTGTCATCAACAAAGAACAACTTGCCACCGGTCCTCAACGACTTGGGTAGCTACATTGAAGGAATATAATGCAATTGTACTAGTTAGTTCATTAAATATTGCCACTACTTTACTGATAGCCCTCGTACATCTACTTCAATAATGCACTGTTGACAGTATGAGTGTTTGTTCATTGGAGCCAAACTAAAGGGTCTCAACTAATTTTTGCACTCGACGTTAACCCCTGACGGGACGTACTACGGCTCCACTTCGAAGCCTTACCGAAGCCTTACGGAGCAAGCCGAAGCTTTCCGAATGGCGTACACCGCCATCATGCATCGAGTAGTTCAGATCTGAACTGAACTATTCTGAAGAACTGTTCTGCAAGAACATTGCTATATGTTTATTTTCACCTACTGCAGCTTCACATGGTCAGCACTATTTCTATTATTTTATGATCAGAGTATTAGCATATGTGTATATAAACGTGATTCGTGTGTTGAGAATGTCTTGTGAGAAGATATTGGATAGTGCTTTCGGTCTCTGGAGCTCAATGATTGTCGTTATATCTCCGAGTGGTACATGTGATGGTGGTGGTGATTATTGTTTAAGAGGAAGTACAACTAGGCAACCATCCTCTATGTAACACTAATCAGAGGGAAAAATGGAAGGGATCCAACACATCGAAAAATGAAGATATCGGACAAAGAAAGACAAGGGCCACGAAGGGCGTGAAAATGAAAGACTCCCTAGCCCTCGCAAACCTAATAGCGTCGGGTACGGAAAAGAACAAGAGTTGACCAAGGGAGGTCGGACAGGATAGATGAACGTGAGGAGCCTGGCACAAGTAAGTGTAAGCAATGCCTGGACTCAGCTAAGGGCCCCGTGGTTGCCAACCCACGCTCCAAAGTGCAGAGACCCTGTGGCCCCTTTCAGTCGCCTCTTACGACAGGCAGGGGATACCGCGGGTGTTATTCTACCGTCCACACTCACAGGGGGATGGTACATGTGATCTACTGCCCGTTGCTTGTGAGAAGATATTGGATAGTGCTTTCGGTCTCTGGAGCTCAATAATTGTCACTGTTGTTACATCTCCGAGTGGTACATGTGACCTACTGCCCGCTTAAAGCAAGCCAAGTCTTTTAAAATGTACAGGCTTTATATAAAAAAATGTGTAAAGAATTTTTTTTTGTGTATTTTTTAAATATTATATTTGACGTTTATATTGTATGTTTCAGTTCAATATTGCATTGAGTATTATAACCTCTAGTTATATATTGGAATGAATGCCCTATTTTACCTTAGATACCGATATACAGTTTGATTAATCAATAAGAATTGCAGTAATAATCAGTGATCTGCATTAGGTGCTGTTGCCCAGGAGGCAGATTATACTTTCACTATAAGTCTCAACTAATACAGTATAGACCTACGGGATTGATAAAATTAGCCAAAAGATAATTAATTATAGTACAAGGTAGTGAAACTAAGGCTGTACTTGTATTCCAGTATTGCTGATCTTGAAGGGTATATCCATTAGTGGTTGGTGAATTTGCTTGAATCTATATCAGAAAGTCAGAAGAAAGTGACAATGAGAAGGTTGAATATAATCCCATCAAAATCAGTACCTCTAGGTTATCATAGAACAGGTTATGTATTTCCATAGACAGAACTGATATTGAGCTGATATTGAAGGGTATTTCTTTTTCTGCCAAGCATGAGATAATGAGATTCAAGCAAATTTGCCAACCACTAATGCATATAGGCTATCCTTCCAGATCAGCAATACCAAAATACAAATACAACCTCAGTTCCACTACCTTGTATTATAATTAATTAATATTTTGGCTAATGTTATCAATACCATATACTGTATTAATTGAGACTTACCGATTAACAGTTTTCTAGTGAAAGTATAATCTGCCACCTGGGCAACAGCACTAAAGATAATCTCTCATCCTAAAGGGTCAGTGGTACACTCCTGTTTCTGTTGTAAAAAAGGTCAAATCACATTAAATTTTCGAGCATGATACACTATGGTATGATTTTTTTTATCACACTACATGAGGTGTGTGACTGATATAAGATAATTACCTTCCTGAAAGCTGCAGGTAACAGCTAAATCTGTTCTCAAGATTGTTGGTTTGCAGCTTCCCTGTTGGTACATGGTAGTACTGCTGAAAGTGTCAGTCATTTGTATGCCATGACTGAAATTAATAGTTCTGCAACTGTTAAGCTATGATCAGAAATTTGAAAGAAATGTGAGGTGTCATTTGCATAACTGAAATTTGCTTCCAGTGGATTCCTGTGCAAAGTAAATTTTACAAATTTCTTACATCCATACATCATCATCTTCAAACTCCAGTTTCCCAGGTGTGGAGTACAAGCACTTGCTACTTCATCCTGTTACAGTTTAGTTTCTGTTCCTCTATATCTTCCCACTTGGCATTCCTCTTGCTGACCTCTGATTTCACTGTCCCTATCCATCAATTCCTTGGCCTCCCCCTATCACTTCTCTGTCAAAATAATTCCTTGCTGTTCTCGTTCTGTCCATCATCATAACATGTCCAAACCATTGTAGCCTGCCTCTTCCTAAAAGCTCGGTAACAGGCATTTTGATGCCAGCCTCCTTTCTATTTGATTCATTTCTTATCTTGTTCTTTCTGGTCTTTTGGTTCATTGTTCTGATGAATTTCATTTCTGTTGACTGGATTTTACTATTTGCCTTGTTATGCAGGGTACATGTTTCAAGTCCATATGTGAGAAATGGAATGAAGTAGGTATGAAACATGGTCAGTTTTGCTTTCTGGGGTATTTTATCATCCCAGAGTAGGTGTCTCACTTTAAAATTGAGAAGATTTCTGAGTCCTATTATTTCTTAATTTAATGTGTTATCTTTTGGAGTGATTCTTCCAAGGTAGCCTATTTGAAGTTGGAACCAGACTGCAATAGACTTCCCTCCAGGAAATTGTTTGAATTTGTGCCTTTACTGTTAATAGTCATTTAAAGGGCTTTTGTTTTATTGATTTTTAGTCCATATTCTTTAAATTGCCATTCCAGGGATTTAGGTTCTCCTGTATGTCTGCTTCATTTTCTTCCCAGATCAGAACATCATCTGCAAATATTAGAGTGTTAGGCTCTTTGCAATGTTCTTTGTTGGATTTTATGATCCAATCCATGTCAATGATGAACAGGAGTGGTGACAAGGCACTTCCCTGCTGGACTTCTCTTTTGGTTTAAAACCAATCTGATCTTCCATCCAATATTTGGACACAGGTTAAGCACTTTTGATAGAGCATCTTTACTTTATCAATCGGGATGTCTGGTAGACCTATACCTTCTAGGTATTCCCAGATTATCTCTCTAGGCACACTGTCATAGGCCTTCTCGATGTCCATAAAAACCATCACTAAGTTCTTAACATAGCCATTTCCCAGTGCTTCTCTGTTATCATTCTGATGGCAAATATCAGGTTTGTAGTGCTTCAGTTGTTCCTGAACCCGCGTTGCTCCTCCTCCAATAACTGTTCAACTATATTCCTAATTCATTTTTTAATTATCTTCTCCAAAAGTTTGAGTGAGAAAGTTGAGTGATGCCCCTATAATTTCTGCATTTCTTCCCGTCTTCCTTTTTATACAGGGCAGTAGCGGCAATAGTGGGAGGGGGGCAGTTGCCCCCTCACTTTGTGGATAAAAGATTACATTTATATTCCATTTTAGCCAGCTGAAACTAGGAATTATAGACATTATTTTTAAACAAAGCAATTTGTACAAGCCCTGTTGTCTTATCGGCTAATTTTTCCTTCTAATTTAATTATTAACAAAATTATTAGAGGAAATGCACACAGAATGTCGTTCGTCCCGGATAACCGATTTGTATACCACCACAGCAAGTAGTGGACACTGCATGTGCTATGCGGAAGGGTAGCAAGGGTATATTTTTTGCCAAGGTCATGGACACTGAGGTATGGTTCACCCGCTTGCCGTGTGCATTCTTCTGTCTGGCAGTCTCTTTAGTGTCTGTTAGTTTCTTAGTGTGTAGTCAAATACTAACTGATTTTAATTGTATAATCACACAGTACTTCTATTTAATTGTAGTAAATGCATAATATTGTTCCTTTGGTGAAAGTTTTATTGTACGGTATAGTATTGAATCGACTACCTGTGTGGTGTAGTGGTTAGTGTGATTAGCTGCCATGGTTCATGCAGACAATTCTCATCCTAATTCCTTCGATGGCTAAATCTACCCAAGTCATCTCATTTACGAGCCTAACCAAAATTATGTTGTGTGTAATAGAACTCATGATTAACAGTCCTTCTCATTTTAACACCTGTTAAGAACACTTTCTAATCTATCTCTTCCTCATTATATCCACTTACCTGAATATCCTTAACTCCTAGCACATCCGGATGCACACTCTTTGTTGACTCTGCCAGTTCTACTTTCTTGCATAAGCCCCATCGATATTGATGGATCCGCATTGAATTCCACTTTATTTGCCAAGTAGTTTCCAATGTAAATGCCCAGAAAACAAAAGCAATGAATCTCAATGTGAAGAACAAACAGAAATTCATTTTCAAGAAGTCGAAGAGTTTACATATGTTGGCAGTGTGGTTATGCAGGATTGAGGAGCAGCTGCTGATGTCAAAACGAGAATCCACAAAGCAAATGCAGCATTCATACAACTCTATCCGATATGGAGGGCCAGAGAAATCTCAATGAAAACCAAACTTCGCATTTTTTGAACAAATGTAAAAACAGTACTGTTATATGGTTGTGAAACCGGGAAAGTTACCTCAGAGATCACTCATTAACTACAGATATTTATAAATAGATAGTAAAGGAGAATTAAATGCATTTTTGGCCAAAAGTAATTTCAAAGGAAGATCTCTGGAAACAAACAGAAGAAGAGCCCATTGGCATACAAATAAAGCGGAGGAAATTGAAATGGATCGGCCACACACTGCAGAAGCAGCAGGATGCAGTGGAGAGAAAGGCTCTGTTTTGGAACCCCCAAGGATAACGGAAGAGAGGTAGACCCAGGAAGTTTTTTTTTTTGCTAGGGGCTTTACGTCGCACCGACACAGATAGGTCTTATGGCGACGATGGGATAGGAAAGGCCTAGGAGTTGGAAGGAAGCGGCCGTGGCTTTAATTAAGGTACAGCCCCAGCATTTGCCTGGTGTGAAAATGGGAAACCACGGAAAACCATTTTCAGGGCTCCCGATAGTGGGATTCGAACCTACTATCTCCCGGATGCAAGCTCACAGCCGCGCGCCTCTACACGCACGGCCAACTCGCCCGGTAGACCCAGGAAGTCATGGAGACGCAGTGTGATGGAGGAGGCAAAATAAGAAGGGAAGACCTTTGGAGAACTGAAGACCCTAGCTCAAATAGGATACTTTAGCGCTCCTTTGTCAAAGCCCTACTCTCTGTAAAAGAGTAAAAGGACATAACTAAGTACATAGGTTTAAAAGGAGTCCCTCGCCTGTCAAATAGAAGTGGGACTGAGTTACTCCCATAGGTTCAAGGCTTGTTTAAAATATTCTGAGCTTGGTACATTCTGTGAAGCAGGATGCTGCCTTACTTACACATAGTCACCGTGAGAATCTCTTCTATAGGAGGTAGGGACCACCGGTTGATTGTATAGTTCTAGTTGCCAGAACAACAGGAGGGTCCTGGCTTGGAACATGTCAAAGATGTCCACCCCAATTCCATAGCAATGGGTATCCCAACTCTGAGGACCATTAACTTTGCCACTCAGCCGTTGCCCATGTAACAAAATGTGTGACATTATGTTAGCTGGCGACATTACCTTGAGAGCTGCACAAACCATGGATCTTAATGTCATGGTCCATTACATGGTTCACTCTGCACGACTGCTAGGCAACATAGCATCACACATTTTATTGAAAGGCATTTATGCCCATTTGATTTTCCCAGAAGGAAATGCAATAACTTTTTTAAATATTTATAATTTTCCATTACCGAGAGACAGTTTGCAGAAAATGTGCAGTTCTTTACTCCGTTCTACACTCTTGTTCGATCACAGGAAATGTAGTTTCATAGAAGTTAATAATTGCACAAGAGTTATTGTAGAAGAGTACCTATGTGGAAAAACTATTCTGAAGTTTAGTTTGGGAGCCATTCTAAGCTAACAACCACTTTCTTTGGGTACACGCTTCTGATATCTGAGAATTTGGCAGCAGTTAATTTGTCATGGTAATAAAATGATGGAAACATTAAAGCTTTTTGCAGAGTCTGTTTGGTTAAGCTCAGCTGATTATGATAATTTTTAAAATATACACACTGTCAAAAATAAAAGTTTTGAAATTGTTTGAGAGATGACATTCATAACTTGCAGATATTGACAAGTTCTTAAACATTACATGGTTCACTCTGTTATTGTCTGTTATTATCACACAAATTTTAAGCCCTCATGTTACAACAGGCTTCACTTGCGTAGGATGTTAGGTCTTTATCTGTGATATTTACAGGAGTAAGGGATACAGTTTGCTTAAGTGAAATAAATAAAGAGGCACTAAAGATGTCACAACAGTTTTTGCTGCTGCTGATAATTTAAGCAAACCCATTGAGCACACCTCCAGTGTGGACTGTACTCTCCTGCACATACACAAACTTCCCATTAATTAAGCCACATATTTTTCACTTTGAATGTGGTACCATTAATGGTGGACTTTAAATAAGGTAAGTTTTCGCTGGAATTGTCAACAGCCACATTCAATGGGAAGTATAAGTGCTGTTTTTTTTTTTCTGAAAATTATTTTGCTTTTTTGAACTTTGATAACTACTGACTCAAAAATTATAAAAAATGCATACAGCATCATGAGAACTGAATAATTTCTACCATGTTCTAACAGACAGAACTAAGTCTCGCTCTTCAGAAATATTTGAGTTTTTTTTTTACCACAAACATACCAGTACAGTTTGTTGATCCTTAACATCAACTGGACCGAGCTTGATAGCTGCAGTCACTTAAGTGTGGCCAGTATCCAGTATTCGGGAGATAGTAGGTTTGAACCCCACTGTCGGCAGCCCTGAAAATGGTTTTCCGTGGTTTCCCATTTTCACACCAGGCAAATGCTGGGGCTGTACCTTCATGAAGGCCACGGCCGCTTCCTTCCCACTTCTAGCTGTTTCCTGTCCCATCGTCGCCATAAGAACTATCTGTGTCGGTGCAACGTAAAGCAACTAGCAAAAAAAAAAACATCAACAGGAAAACTACAAATTAATCAATACTTTCTTTTTTTAAATGTAACATACAAGGGTGAATCAAGTTTATTCCCTAGTGCAGCACTGTTTAGTTTTTTAAAATTTATTTTATACAAGTTGCTTTACGCTGCACCGACACAGATAGGTCTTATGGCGACGTTGGGACGGGAAAGGATTAGGAATGGGAAGGAAGCGGCTATGGCCTTAATTAAGGAAACCCCCACTATTTGCCTGGTATGAAAATGGGAAACCGCGGCAAACCATCTTCAGGGCTGCCGACAGTGGGGTTCGAACCCAATATCTCCTGAATACTGGCCTCACTTAAGCGATTGCAGGTATCAAGCTTGGTGTTTAGATTACTCTCTGAGACTTTCCAAAAAAGAGAGAATGTTTATTCAAGTTTCTGTATGATGAGCTGAGGAATCATGGCTACTATATCATTTGTAGGTTTGCAAGTCTGATGTATTATGGAGGCTGAATACAGCATGGATTAAGGAGGAGATATTTCAGTTATGCAACCTTCTTTAATGCTAAGTAGTAGTTGTTACTACTTTGTGAAAGACTTGCCAGAAAAAGAAGCCCTTTTTTCCTTCTAAAAAATTGTACAGGAACACTATATCACCAGTTTAAAACATCTTGTGGGGGAGGGGGGGAGAATCTACTTCTGCATATTTTCTAATACATACCTGTTTTTTACAACCTAAGGAGAAAAATTCACATCACTGCTGTGTAGATATGGTGAAGGTTGCAAAGGTTCTTCCCATTGATATTTCGATATTTCACAATAATAATAAGAAGAAAGTGTATTATCCTTCAAGATGAATGGAAGATATTTAAGTTCGAGAAAGTTAAGGCAAATTAAAAATCTGTAAGTTAAAAGAACCAGAAACCTCATATCAATCTAAAACTTCCATGTGGGAAAGGGAAATATCCTGAAGTAGCAGATGCAATTAAGATATGTTTCACTCTATCCTGTAGGAGTGCAGATGTAGAGAGCTTTCTCTCAGATGAGCCAAGATTTGACCAATGACAAAGCATCACCCATGTCACCAGGAATATTAAATACAAGAATAAATATTGAGGATGCTTTTAAAAATTACTGCAGTAAAACAAACCACAAGTGATCTGGTCACAACAAAGCAACTGACAATGACAAGATCTACTCACTCTTGCTACACTGCTCATCCAGAAAAGAAAGAATGAGCATCAAATGAACTTGATGGAGAGGAAGAAAAGTGCATCAAAATTGAAAAGTAAATAAGAAATGCAACTTAAATACTGAAGAACTTTTAATATTTCAAGAAGCTTAAAAAATAAAAGTGAAGAAATGGCAACTAGTGACAAGCTTTTTGAAGAAGTAAAATTGAAGTTAAAGAAAGCTGTGTAATAAATGGTTTTGGCAATATAAAGGTTACTCAGGGAATGAATTTCATGGAATGATAACTTTAAAACAAGAGAAAGCTTGTATATAAAGAAGTAGAATGCATGCAGAAGAACTTAGATGGATGTCTAATCTTATAACAAACATTTTACAGAAAAAATAGCAATTTAATGGTTCATAGTAAACCTTTTTAGTTATTGATCTAATATTCATATTATAGTACTTCTTTCTTATTGTATTATGGTAGTATTCTGATAGAAATTAAGGACAAATGATAGATTTCTGTAAGTGGTGATGCAAATATTGTTTTCTGAAGAAGATATGCAATGTGTTTCTTTTTGTTTTATATTAGAAGAAAATGAGTATATCAATACTGAGTGGTAGCCTTGAGTTTTGTACAGATTATTCACCCACTTCCAGAGACAGGGCTAACAGTGAGCTGCTGATAAGTTTTTCCTTCCTCTGCCAAGTATGACTGCTGTTGTTTATTAAGTAACTTAAAGTGTTCTGTCTCCTGAATTTCCTCCATCATGACTTTGATACTGTTCCTTGTATGATTCTTTCAACAAATGTAAACATCACTTATATTTTTCTTAACTAGCAGTACCTATTCTGAAATACTTAGGTATTCATAATAGGATATATTGCAGTTGATTTCGATAAGAAAGACTTTGGTAGAGGAAGGTGGTACAGTACTGTACTACTGCACCCTGAAAATAATCTCTTGCTCTAAACAGACAGTGGTACAGCCCACGAGTCTATTGTAAAACGTCCAATCACATTAAATTTTCAAATGTAATATTTTATGTATTTAAGTAGATCTCACAAAAAAGCTTTACCTCTTTTTCAACTCACAACCTTCTGCCCTATGAAAGGTCAAGTATAAAGCAAGTAAGTTAAAAATAATTATACCCACCAAGTTATGCACCACCTCCATCATAATGTCTAGTGATCCTTCAGAACAGTACTTCTGAGGATTTCAATTCAGGAAGAAATAAATAGTAGTTTGCATATGCCTAAATGTGTTTATTCATGATTAAATAAAGGACCTCAAATCTGTACCACATGTTCCTTTTTTTTTCTTCTTTCTTTTCCTTTTGTGTGTTTAGTCCATATAGGATTAATTATCAATGTTACAAACGAGAGTTTCACAGCGTTGCTCATAACTTCCTACTTTTTGCATTAAAATCCTGAAAACAGTAATTGCTTAATTCTGTGTAGTTATTTACCTACATATTGACTAGCTATATATTTCAAAATATTCTAAACCCTTTTCTTTACAACAGGCCACAAACACATATCTCATCTAACACTGATCACAACATTTGGGGCTGATGACCTAGATGTTAGGGCCCTTTAAACAAGCATCATCATCATATCACAACATTCCAAACTACTCATTACTAACTGAAATAACAACTGCTTTTGATCTGAAACACTCAAAGCACAATGTTCATAGTCACTTTAAATCAAATGTTGCATGGTACTATACACTTGTTTTGTAATAGCTAGATATAGATACGATGGCCATTATCGTTAAGGCATGAAGTCTATGTGGTCTGACACCATGGTTGGCCAGTTTGAGTCCCGTTGGTTGAAAAAAATTCATCATCAGAATGTTGAAAGTAGGGTAGGAGAGGTGGTGGTATACAATTTCTAATCACCAGATTGCATGGCAAATGCCTGGATTAAATTCCAAAAGTCTCCACAGTGCTCATATGGAGTGAGGGCACATGACGCTGTTGATGGTGATTTGTTCGGCGGATGACAATATGACACCCTGAGCAGAACCCTTGGTGCTATTCCACAGGAGTAGGGTATGTGCCGGCATCAGGTTTTACCTTCTCCCTTCCTACTATCATATATCACGTCATTAATTTCATCCCAATAACTCCTCCAGCGAGGTTGACATCAGGAAGGGCATCCAATAGTAAAAACTCACTACAAAGATTCATCTATCTACATACCGCCCCTGCAGAGAAACAGGACTAAAGGTTGGACATACATTCATACTAGGTATATTTCTTTTAATGTGATTCTCCAATAAGGGAACCTGAAGCTAGACCCATGTGTCAGATGTAAGCAGCTGATATAAACCATAACCCAAAGCTGATACACGGTGTTTATATTTCAAAAATGTTGTCACACCTATCTTTCAGGTAGTGATATAAAATACACCCTCAACAAAGTAAATGTTTAAAGTACCCACAGTCATCTATGGCTGCTGCATTGTATGAGGTGAAACGAGGAATGCCAGTAAATATGGCAGCTTCAAAATAGGGGGTACCAAAAACTGTTGTTCTGTATAAGGCTAGGGAAAAATATCCTGCTTATAATGTACAGGATATGTGTAATGTTTAGACTGTAACTTATAACAAATATTAGTTAATAAAAGGGTAATTTATTTTGCTATATCATACAATATGCCGGCCCCATGGTGTAGGGGTAGCGTGCCTGTCTCTTACCCGGAGGCCCTGGATTCAATTCTCGGCCAGGTCAAGGATTTTTACCTGGATCTTAGGTTTGGTTTGAAGTCTACTCAGCCTACGTGATTAGAATTGAGGAGCTATCTGACGGTAAGATAGCGGCCCCTGTCTAGAAAGCCAAGAATAACGGCCAAGAGGATTTGTCGTGCTGACCACATGACACCTAGTAATCTGCAGGCCTTCCGGCTGAGCAGCAGTCGATTGGTAGACCAAGGTCCTTCAGGACTGTAGCCTGATGACACACATAGCAATGTCTCTTCGTGTTATCTGTTGCAGTGTAAGAACCCCTTTTCTTTATATACTGTGAACATGTTTTGCTTTCAATGTGCTGTTTCCACTCTAGGAAGTTTGAGAAAGAAGGAAATTGTTTATCCTCTGTCTCAGGTCCTCCAATTAAGTTTGTGTGGCACTGACGCTCGTGACGTTTTAAATTATAACTGTGCGTGAATTGTTTATCACAAAATTTACACTGGTGCGGAAGAGATGTCTCGCCCTTTAAACAAGGCGCAATTACATCTAGTTTCTCTGGATGGACTTTAGAAACATGTTTCCTAAGATTTTTATTATACTCATAGCTTTTGCCATATTCAGAACACGAGTATTGCTTAACGTTGCTCAATATAACGCTATGTAAGTAGGCCTACCTAAACTGAAGAAAAACTACACACGCGGCACGTAACTAAATACACACTATAGCTGGGCACACCAAACGAAATACACTAATCCCACAGGTACAGTAACGAACACTATGCACAAGTAGATATTCGAAAATATACACACGTAATTTTCTTCTCAAACCACTCGTACAATAAATACACTTTCCCGCTGTCAACACGAAATCGTCACTGCCCGGTTCTCTTCGTATGTTTTCGTAGTGTACCTCATAAACACTACTATAGTTCGTTCGTTCGTTCGTTCGTTCTGCAGATCTCCTACAGTTCGTTCTTTTGCATTGTCAACTCAAAGCAAGTGCGCCGTTCGGAAATCTTCGGCCTGCTCCGTAAGGGTTCGGCCGTGGTATTCAGGTGGAGCCCGAGTACGTCCCGTCAGGGACTAACGTCGAGTAATTTTTGCTCCCACTATCTGCAGATAGCCTCCATATGTACCGTTGTGCGCGCTGTAGCTGTGTGCGTCAGCTTGTTGCATAACACTGGTCTTAATTTGCTTGGTCTGTTTGTATTTCCACAGTTCGTTTACTTTGGCATACCGAGAATATTTTTGTCACTTCTTTTTTCCCTGATTCTGTAGCATCATCAGCTGTAAACAGCCTTTCGTGAAATTTCTAACTTCAAATACCTGCCACTACTTCTATTAATTGGTTGTATATTTCCCTGAAATATTACATATCGAAATATTCAATTACAAACAAAACCAACTTAGTATTCTGAAATATTATTTATTCTGAAGGTCTTTATTTGAATGTTTTTGCGTACGCTGTTTAAATAAATATTTCTTCACTCGGACAATTAGAATCTCAAGAGGCGATAGGATATTACAAAAATTTTAACTGCTGGGTAATCAATAATACAATTCTGAAAGTTATTTGTGGGGTTACAAATTAATCTTACAATGTATAGTCACTAGAAAAAGGAACGAGTGTGTGGTATTGTTCAAAATTATATCTGATTTAGTTTGAATTATTACCAAAATATAAACCTGTGTATACTTACAACAAATATTAAACCTATAAGTTCAAATGTTTCTATGAAATGTATGCCTGTAAGTAACTAATACCGAGTGAGTGGCGGCGTGATTTGGACCACGCAGCTATCAGCTTGTATTTGAGATATAATGGGTTCGAATCCCACTGTCGGCAGCCCTGAAGATGTTTTTTCCGTGGCTTCCCATTTCCACACCAGACAAATTCTGATGCTGTGCCTTAATTATGGCGACGACTGCTTCCTTCCCGCTCCTAGCTCTTACCTGTGCTATCGTCGCCATATGACGTATCAACTACCCGTGTCGATGCGACGCAAAGCAAATTCTTAAAAAAACCTGTATCTAAGTAACTGTCCTCAAGAAAAAAATGTTAGAAGACATAGAAATTTCCACGTTGTTTTACAATGAGATCTATATAATAGGTATTATATAACAATGTATCGTAGTAGACAAGTTAAGCAAGAGTCTCTGTGGCTGAGCCAGCAGCGCGCCGGTCTCTCACCGCTAGGTTCCGTGGCTCAAATCCCCTTCACTCCATGTGAGTTTTGTACTGGACAAAGCGGTGGCTGGACAGGCTTTTCTCCGGGTACTCCGGTTTTCCCTGTCATCTTTCATTCAAGTGAAACTCTCCAATTTCACTTCATTTCATTTCATCTGTAATTTGTTAATAATTTCGGCAGCCAGCACAATTCCCATGCTCGCCGTTAGATGGGGCTTCACTTCATTCATTCCATTCCTGAACCGGTCGAATGAATGGAAACAGGCTGAGGATTTTCATTTTCACTGGTTAAGCACTATAAATTTAGTTGTGCTTATATTGTGGTCCACGTAAAATACTATGTCATGAAGCATGTTAGGTTTAAATTCGTGAAACTGAATTTAAAGAATGATGGGCTGTTGGTATGGGACAGAACAAGTTTGTTGCTTTCATTTGTCTGTCTACTTCTCATTCATGACACATTATGCCAATGCTTGTAGTACTATTCCTTATGCGCTCAATCTCTGTGAAGATATCGCTCACAAGGTTAGATGTTTTATTTCAGTACTCTCGGCAGACAGAGGGATTGCAAGTAAATTCTTGACAAGGAAAACAAAGGAGAAACTACCACAATCTTCATGTTCATAGTACGTGTTTTCAGTGATGTCTAGGCCTTCTACGGTAGTTATAGTGGAGCAGTCCGGGATCCAACTGGTCTTCGTGCTGGGGATCCAACATACCGAACACACTACAGTCACATTTATTATACCTATCCGAAGGACACTTGTAGGAGCAACCACTGAACATTCTGAAAGAAAGTTCACAAGAACCTCATACATCCAGCCCTCAGAAATCCGGATTTCCGGTATATCTAGACTGATTTCTTTACAACGCGACGATGTGCGTATTCTTTGCAAGATGAAAGATGTTGCGTTATTATTGCGTCGCTAAATGTAACTCAGAGATCGCCAGACCAACTCTTCAACCTACCGTTTTATTGAATAGTTGAATTCATATAGTTGTGTCCTGTTGCTGAGCTATCATTTGTGAAGTCATAGAAAGCAATGAAATTGTATTCAAATATTACCTGTGTGAGGAGAAATGGAAGTCAGTATAAGGATTTCTCAAATCGACAGAAACATATGTTAGTTCTAATATTCTAGGAACTCCGTTAATGGTATGGCCATATCGGGTGAAAGGGTGCTTTGTTATATAATCTTCATTAGGGCTATAAAGCATGAGAAATAATGAACGAATATCAATATTATTTCTCTTTATATATCTATCTAAGTGCGGCCAGTATCCAGTAATCGGGAGATAGTGGGTTCGAGTCCCACTGTCGGCAGCCCTGAAGATGGTTTTCCGTGGTTTCCCATTTTCACACCAGGCAAATGTCGGGGCTGTACCTTAATTAAGGCCATGGCCGCTTCCTTCCAATTCCCAGGCCTTTCCTATCCCATAGTCGCCATAATACATATCTGTGTCGGTGCGGCGTAAAGTAAATAGCAATAATAAAAAAATAATATATATCTATCCTCCACAAAAACAAGACTTTTTATGAGTAATTTTAGGAAATGATTACAGCGAAATTTAAGCGATGTACGAAGTCCTATTTCGCGAAATAACGCGAAAAATTGTTTCCTTTTCTCGAAATTGAACAGTAAATTAACGCAAAAAATCATGCCTCTAGGTATAATGTAGTCATGAAGTGCAGGGAGATTAGGCACCTTTCATCTTTTCACTCAAGTCTTGGTACTCAACTGGTCAGTTTAAATGCCATGGAGACATGAGTAATCACCGTCACGCAGTCTGCGTTACGAGGATACTGAATGTGAATGAGGACTCTCATTTCCATTTTCACAACGAGTACATGTCACATTCTGAGGTCCACCAGCACTAACGAGACATGGGCGAGGCTGATGTACTGTACTATGTGGGCTGAGGGTCGACAGAAACACAGGCATATTTTAAATGGCCTATAACAACAAATACTGGCTTGATTATAAATACTATACTGTTTTTCCAGGCTCCTCCTACTGCTTCTGCTCTTCGCATCGACCGATGCAGGCACATCATTGAATATACTTCAGTTATATCCGATAAGGGAACCTAATAATTTATTTCCAACTTCGATTAAAACCTATTATGTATTTTACTTTGTGAATTTTCATGACAAATTATTTTATGCTGTATTTTTCTTCACTTACCTCACATCTATCACTGCATCTCTCATTTCGCCACATTTCAGTTTAGAATATTTAAAAGTTCACGGCAAAGGCTAAAAGAACCACAGGGAAACAATGGACGGAAGAATGCAAGAAACAGCATAGCGAGTTCGTGAATAGATTTTGCGAGGAGAAAAAGAAAGGAAAACTATGAAAGTATTTTGGTCAGTTATACAATATATGACATATAGTAACCAGTTGCTACTTTTCTATAACACATGTTGTTGTAATCTTAGTACAGTTAGCAGTATTTTAAGCACCGTACTGAGGATTACCGACGAAAAAGTTGTGATTTGCCACAGTTGTAGGTATAAAGCGACCGCAACCAGCATACAGGTATTCAATTATTTCAACGCTTTGCTGTAACTTGTATATCTAGAGCCGGACTGAGTGGCTCAGACGGTTGAGGCGCTGGCCTTGTGACCCCAACTTGGCAGATTCGATCTTGATTCAGTCCGATGGTATTTGAAGATGCCCAAATACGTCAGACTCGTGTCGGTATTTTTTTCTTTTTTTGCTAGGGGCTTTACGTCGCACCGACACAGATAGGTCTTATGACGACGATGGGATAGGAAAGGCCTAGGAGTTGGAAGGAAGTGGCCGTGGCCTTAATTAAGGTACAGCCCCAGCATTTGTCTGGTGTGAAAATGGGAAACCACGGAAAACCATCTTCAGGGCTGCTGACAGTGGGATTCGAACCCACTATCTCCCGGATGCAAGCTCACAGCCACGCGCTCCTAACCGCACGGCCAACTCGTCCGGTGTCGTTAAATTTACTGGCACATAAAAGAACACTTGCGGGGCTAAATTCGGGCACCTCAGCGTCTCCGGAAACCTTAAAAGTTGTAAGTGGAACGTAAAGACAATATTCTTCTTTTTCTTCTTCTTTCTTTCTTTCTTTCTTTCTTTCTTTCTTTCTTTCTTTCTTTCTTTCTTTCTTTCTTTCTTCTTTATGCCCGCGTACAGAGCGCGTTGGAACTTGCTAGCTTGATGATGGTTTTCCTTTATTCTTCTTCTCCTCCTCCCGAAATCTCTTCATGAACTCGCTATGCTGTTTCTTGCGTTTTCCCGTCCATTGTTTCCCTGTGGTTCCTTTGGCCTTTTCCGTGAACGTGTGCTTTGCAACCAGAGTTCCAAAAGCCTTGCGATCTCTGATGGTATCTTCTGTGATGTTCATTTCTTTTAAGTCCTGCTTTATTTCCTCTAATCAGCTGATTTTGGCCTTCTTTGAATTAATTATACCAAGCAGGTTTTTTTTTTTTTTTGCATATCTAGTTTCGTCCATTCTACAGATGTGACCATAGAATTTCAATCGTCTCCTGCGTACGGTATCGGTGAACTTGTCGATTGCTTTGTACAAATCTACAGTTTTTCTTTTGATCCATATAGCAGTTACACGAACGGGGCCATACATTTTCCTACGAATTTTTCGTTCTTGTTTTCCAATTTCATCAATTTTAGAGTGGCCTCCCAGAGATGTGGCTTCTGAGGCATACAAAGCTTCCGGGGGAACAACAGTCCTGTAATGCCGAAGTTTTGCATTCCGTGACATCACTTTTATTGTAGTGATTCCACGTTATTCGGTATGCTTTCAGGAGTTTGGTGGCCCTTTCTAAATTAGCTTTCCAGTCCAATCCGGATTTTACTGATTTCTCCTAGATATTTGAAGGAAGGGACCTGTGTTATTATTCCATAATTTGTCTGGAGTGGGGAGCTTTGGATATTCTGGTGTCCATTAGCCATGATATGAGTCTTCTCTTTTGATATTTGGAGGCCTGTCTTTGATGCTATCTCAGGTAACTTCTCTATGGCATACCGCTTTTTTCGCTAGTCTTGAAAAGAGCCTATGTGTAGCCGCCATCTTGCGCAAGCGTCCCTAGGCCATCTCCTAAGAGCGTATGTATAGCCGCCATCTTATGCAAGCGCTCCTGGGCCGTCTCATAAGAGCAGCCGCCATCTTGCGCAAGCGCCCTTAGGCCGTCTCATTAAATCCTATGTCTCCTCTAGACCAGATTTCTCCATAAGAGTCTATGTATAGTCGCCATCTTGCGCAGTAGCCCCTAGGCCAGCTTTCTTCAGAAGAGCCTGCGTATAACCGCCATCTTGCGCAAGCGCTCCTAGGCCGTCTCATAAGAGCCTACGTATAGCAGCCATCTTGCACAGTAACCTCTGACCCAGGTTCTAGGAGTTAGTCTCATAAGAGCCTGTGTATAGCCGCCATCCTGTGCAATTCACATCTAAGGTTACACCCCTCCAAGATGGCGGTTGTGAGGTTAGGCTCGCACTTTTAGGCGTCGGGAAGGGCATCTAGCAGTAAAACTGATGTTAGGCCCCTCCAAGATGGTGTCTGTGAGGTTAGGTTGCTCCCTTATGCAAATCCGCAAAATCGGCTTTGTACAACTACTATACTAGGGGTCAACGACCACGGCTCAGAACCCGCATGGCTACACTACTAGACCTCGGGTGCTGACGCAGCAGAAAAAATGCTGACGCTATGACACAGAACTGTCACTGCTCCTCTACTCTTGTATGCCGTCATTCAGATCGTACTTTTTGCAGCTTTCTATAATACCTTCTGCTTGATCTCTTATGGTTCTCATGGTTGATTCTGAAATTCCTGTAGCTCTGACAATGCTTACAGTGCGTTCATATCGCCTTATAACATCCAGCTTTTCTTATTGATTTCCTTTGCACTTTGCTTTTGGAAGCATTTTGATCTCCTTTTCTTTTCTTCATAGCGTTTTTAGAAACAATAAAACACAGCTTGCTAACTATATGTTCTCTTTAATACTGACTACACGCCGCCTTGCAGCGCCGCACACTCGATCACGAAATCGTACACAGGGTGATTGTGAATTCGCTTAAGTATTTTATATAATCTATATATATAAAATTGGATGTTGGTATGTTTGAAGCTAATAGACTCAAAAACTACTGGACCGATTTCGCTGAAATTTTCACAGTTTGTTCTTATTACATCTGAGAGGGATTATGAAGTGGTTTGAATGAAACCTGATTGATAGTTCGGCAATAAGGGGTGAAAAATAAATTAGGGGAAGATAAGCAAACCGCAAGGCAAGTCCGATCAGCGGGTTGCCTACCCAACAGTATGTGAAGATTATGATGTGTTCCTTAAAACTTATCTCTGCTTTTATCAAATAGTGTGGGGGCAGGACACCCCTCCCAACCCAAGGGGAGAGGATGAAATGTAAAAGTAATCGAAAACGACCGATATTAGTGTCGTATATGCTGAGGTAAATGAATGTACACAGGCAGGACATAGGTTTATCTGTTTTCTAAATATGAACGCAAAATTTAATAATGATGTGTTTGTCATACTAAGTTTCCTTCTAGTTATGAATATTCTGAAATATCGTTATAGCGAAAACGCGTGAAGTGAGAATACGTATAACGAGGGATGACTGTACTTTTTGCAATTTGTTTTTCTACGTCGCACCGACGCACCTGGGTCTTACGGCGACGATGGGATAGGAAAGGGCTAGGAGTTGGAAGGAAGTGGCTCTGGACATAATTAAGGTACAGCTCCAGCATTTTCTTGATGTGAAAATGGGAAATCATGGAAAAACATCTTCAGGGCTGCCGACAGTGGGGTTCGAACCCAGTATCTCCCGATTGCAAACTCACAGCCGCAAGACCCTAACCGCACGGCCACTTGCTCGGTGATCACTGTACTAGGTTTTGCATTGTATTGACAAGGTGGATTTTTAAATAATTAATAACAGTGATTTAAGTCAACACAGACCATTTGTGGCCAATGTGCTAATGAAATGAAATGTCGTATGGCTTTTAGTGCCGGGATATCCCAGGACGGCTTCGGCTCGCCAGGTGCAGGTTGACTCCCGTAGGCGACCTGCGCGTCGTGATGAGGATAAAATGATGAAGACAACACATACACCCAGCCCCCGTGCCATTGGAATTAACCAATTAAGGTTAAAATCCCCGACCCAGCCGGGAATCGAACCCGGGACCCTCTGAACCGAAGGCCAGTACGCTGACCGTTCAGCCAACGAGTTTCCTCGTTTCCTGTTTCATCGTCGCCATAAAACCTATGTGTGTCGGTGTCGATACCAAACACAAAGGTTAGTAGAGTTAAAACATTAAAGAAATATAATTACTAATTAGGCAGTAAGTATCCTGTTTAGACAGACTAATGCAAAGGCCATAGACGAAATTACATCTATATTTTGAAATATTTTACATTGCTTTTGTTGTTACTTTTGTTCATATGCTAATATTATTTGCTATAATTTGTTCTCTAAGTGCACGTTCAGGATTTCTCTTATATACAAAGCAAGACACACTTGCAGATTATTTTCCTTTGTATAATTTTCAAGTCTTCTTCTTTTCTTCTTCTTCTTCTTCTGTATCTGTTTACCCTCCAGGGTCGATTTTTCCCTCGGCCTCAGAATATGGGTCGGGCATACAACTGGGCAGGATGACCAGTACCTCGCCCAGGCGGCCTCACCTGCTATGCTGAACAGGGGCCTTGCAGGGGGATGGGGAAGATTGGAAGGGATAGACAAGGAAAAGGGAAGGAACCGGCCGTACCAGGCATTTGCCAGGAGGAGGAGTGGGAAAAAACGGAAAACCACTTCGAGGATAGCTGAGGTGGAAATCGTACCCACCTCTACTCAGTTGACCTCCCGAGGCTGAGTGGACCCTGTTCCAGCCTTCGTACAACTTTTCAAATTTCGTAGCAGAGCCGGGAATCGAACCCGGGCCTCCGGGGGCCGCAGCTAATCACACTAACCACTACACCACAGAGGCGGACCACTTTCAATTTATACATTCTATTTTAAACCTTAAGTTATAACAATAACATATTGTTTTTAAGAGATTAACTCATTTGTACACTTCCGTATACAATTAGTTGAAAATAGTGTATTCCATGAAATAAACCCCCAAAATTATTTTTCTCTCCCCTTAAAAATTACTGGTTTGTTGGTTACATCGTTATTCCCGCTACACCGGTTGAGTTGGCCGTTTGGTAAGGAGCGCGCAGCTGTGAGCTCGCATCCGGGAGATAGTGGGTTCGAACCCCACTATCGGCAGCCCTGAATATGGTTTTCCGTAGTTTCCCATTTTCCCACCAGGCAAATGCTGGGACTGTATCTTAATTAAGGCTACGGCCGTTTCTTTCCCATTCCTAGATCTTTCCTGTTTCATCGTCGCCATAAAACCTGTGTGTGTCGGTTCGACGTAAAGTAAACAACACAATAAAAATACGGTACAATTTTCCGTGGTATGAAAATGGGAAACCACGGAAAATCATCTTCAGGGCTGCCGACAGTACGATTCGAACCCACTATCTCCCGGATGCAACCGGGGAGGTTTTTCTCTTTGGCTTTCTCTGTTACCGTGAACCTTGTAATTTGAGCGTTCGTTCAGATGAAAGGAGGTTTTTCATTCAATGAATCCTCGTCTCGACAAGAAAAACCTATTCCAAAGGATCATGAAGAGCAATTTTGGAGACGTAATATTTTACAAGAGTAGTTGGAAACTCGCATGCTGCTGAAAATGCGGGATATTCCCAAAATAAACACATGGCGTAAGAGTTTCGATACAAGTACCATAGCCGTGGATTCACGTAAAACACATAGAATCTTTGTATATGGTGTCTCTAACCTTTTGGGTCAAATTAAAACAGGTGATACTGGGTCCACAATGGATTATATTGAGATAGGGTACCAATGGTCGGAAATACATAATACATATTTATTGTGTTGATGACATACACCGGAAAACAACATAGCTCATAGTAATTGTTCAAAGTGACGACCGTCAGTCTTACAACGGCGCAAGCAGTTCTGCCGCATTTTCGCACAAAGATCACGGGTGCCTGTTAAACACTGGAATAGCAGCGGGTGGTAAACAGCGTACACCCCTGACCACCAAACAGACGTACGACTGATCCACGTTACTTGGTGTTCGTGCGAGATGTGCTACCACAGTTCCTGGCGACTGTACCTCTTGTTGTCCGCGAAAGGATGAGGTTTCACCACGACGGTGCACCAGCCCACTTCGATGTTAATGTCCGCGAGCATCTGAACAACACGTACCCTCATCGTTGGATTGAAAGGGAAGGTCCTGTCCCATGGCCGGCGTGATCGCCGGATTTTACACCTCTGGACTTCTTTCAACGTAAAGTCGTTGGTGTATAAAACCCCGTAGAAACAGATGAAGATCTGCTTGCTAGGGTCCAAGCTACCTGTCTCCTCGTACAACAGACACCAGGAAACTTTGAGAGAGTATGGCAGAACTTCATGCGCTGTTGCCATACATACATTGAGACTGGCATCACTTTGTACATTTACTATGAGTTACGTTTTTTGAATTCGGTGTACTCTGTGTACCAGTATGTCCATAACATAATAAATATGCATTTCCGACCATTGGTTCTCTGTCTCAATATAATCTGTTGTAGATCCATTAAACCGGTTTCAGTTTGACCCAAAAGGTTTGAGACACTCCGTATCGGAAAAATATTCCACATGCGGTCACAAAGGGTCAAAGTAACGTAATGTTTAAAATGAAAATGTTCCTTGATTTAAATAACTCGAGTTCACGTAATTTGATGGCAGCAACAAATTACATGCCAAAGAAAATATACTAAGTACTTGTTAAACATGAGAGGTGGCATGCTAATAAATTATGACCTAAATGTTGTAACCACGCTTGCTATTGAGCCACCAATAAATATAAACAGCACGTACTACAAGGTAAGCTAACAGGTAATTGTAATAAATTTCAACAGAATACTGGCATTACTACCACAATTCATTCCTGTACACCGAGTGAGTAAGCCGTGCGTTTAGGGGCGCGCAGCTGTGAGCTTGCATTCGGGATTCGAACCCCACTGTCGTCAGCCCTGAAGATGGTTTTCAGGTTTCCCATTTTCATACCAGAAAACTGCTATAGCTGTACCTTAATTAAGACCACGGCCGCTTGAATCCCACTCCTAGCTCTTTGCTATCCCATCGTCGCCATAAGACTTGTCTCAGTGCGACGTAAAGCAACTCGAACAAAAATACCGTGTGAGTTGGCCTTGCGGTTAGGAGCGCGCAGCTGTGAGTTTGCATTCCGGAGATAGTGGGTTCGAATCCCACTGTCGGCAGCCCTAAAGATAGTTTTCCGTGGTTTGTGATTTTCACACGAGGCTAATGCTGGGGCTGTACCTTAATTAAGGCCACGACCGCTTCTTTCCCAATCCTAGCCCTTTCCTATCCCATCGTCGCCATAAGACGACTGGTTCATTACTGATTCATGTTATCAGTAAACTATCTTTCGTTGACAAGTTTACGCAACTTAAACAATACTGTACATATATAAGCATGCTTTAAGTGATTTGATATAATCTGAAGATGTACTTGTAGAACGAAACATGTAATTCTTTGTAGTATATAATAGTGTGTATTTTACAGGTATGTTTATAGTGTTATAATTTATATTGTAATTGCAGTGTGTTTGACAGAATGAAACGTTGTTGTTACTTCAAGATTGTCAGCATCCATCCACTCGAAAAGAGATAGTCAAGTACATCAAGATCAAGTAAGGCAGGTTTGATTGGGTACGAAAATATGGACCCGTGTATTAGGAAATCTTGACCTCATTTAGCAAACCCCATTTCAGCCCTTCAGTTTACTTCTGAAGTTCATCTTTGTTGACAGTAAATCGATTCGATTGGGCCATTACTTTTAGAAAGTACGTGTACATGTTGCTGGTGATATCGCGCAAAAATGTGTCTAATTTTGATGCAAACCATTTCCAGTGCTGTAAAGGTCCAAGTAATGTTTGGCCCTCCCCAAGTAAATGTAAGTTCAATTCATTCAGATATTTATTCATAAAAATAAGCTATCACACAGCCATTCCTTATCAATCAATTCCGAGAAAAATGTTCTCTTTTCATCGAGAAACTCTTTGATTGTTTATGGATATGGTACAAATCTGTTAAAAACTACCTCGATTAAGCCAACAGACATTGTTGTACAACGGAAAGTCGGAAAATGTGTTATTCATTTCTTCTAGAAGAGACTTTAAACTCAACAGTGGCTGCCTCTAAAGGGCAGAAGGGCACGTGTCCCTCCGGCTAATTATTGTACGGTTTCAAAAGTACTGTCACTTCGAATGACGGTGCATTCAGTTTTATAGTTGTAAAATAATGAACAATGCGTTCTGACAGTTCTTAGAGGGAGGTCTGTTTACTGCCAGCCTAAGGGGGTGGGGGTGGGGTGAAGGGAGTTCGGGGTATGATTGCCATGGAAACGCAGGCGGACCTACTGCGGTTGCCATGGAGACAGGCCTGCTGGCCGGTTCGTGTTGCTTGGAGTTGCCAAACTTCTCACTTCTGACTTACGTACAACCAGAACACAGAGGTCTGAACGAACGAACAAGTGAGCCTGAAGAGAAGAGAAGAGAAGAGAAGAGAAGAGAAGAGAAGAGAATGAGAATGAGAAAGAAATGCAGGAATGTGGCAACATCGAGCAATGGCACGTGCAATGCTCCTCCTATCTGTCAAAACGCTTCTTTTAATATAGTACTAGGTGCAGGATGCATCTAGTGGGGCAATGTTGTCATCTGAAGCGTAATTCGCTTCCTCTGGCTTGTTGGCCGGTTAAGCTGAGCCTCAACTGTTCTCTACAGACTATTTACTGGGTAAGATCGGTTCGCGCCTGCGCAGATCTTACGATTTCTTTACCCTCAACTTGTGAGATGGTATTTCGGAGACGTATATTGTGAGGTGAGGTCTCTGCGATCGCTGATGTATGTTAGTTACGCATTGCCACATATAATCAAACGAATAATTTAAAATTGATTTCATGTTTGGTACTTCCACTCATCTAACATGGGTTAAAAATGCAGATATTTAATAAATTCAAAGCCTATCCTAATAGAGAACGACAAAATATTTTCACTGTTCGTTAGTTTGAATTAATTTTATGCGAAAACTTTAAAAAATACTATTACATAAGGTAAAAGAAGGTATATTAGTGATGCATGTAAGTTCGTAATAAATATTTGGAAAAGTACCATGAACTTCCGTATTGCAGACTAAGCATGTCAACTTTACTACTACTTCCCTGAGTTCTCAACAGATGTCTAGCTACTTACGTTGGTTTTCATCGCACTCGAAACGTACCTCCCGTTACTCTAAATAATATTTAGGAACAAATACATGTGACTGATAAAGTGAAACAGTCAAACAAAATAAAGTACATCATGTTGTCAAAAATCACAGCGTGTAAATAAAGCACATATAATTTTTTAGGCAAAATGTTTACGCGGTTGTGTCCAGCTTCTTTTCAATGGGTACAAGCTATAATGGACTTTATTACACGTGCTTACCACCTATTGAGTCCAATTTAGGATCTCAGTCATAACACAGTACATTTCTAAGTTAGTCACAGAAGTAGAGTAGGGTATGATTTTATTGCTTAAAACTTTTGGAGGAATGTGCCGTTGCCTGAGGGAGTACAGATTTATAGTGGTACCAATAATAGTAACTTGAGTTTTATTGGGGTTTATTAATAAGATTTATTTGTGTTACGGAGATATCCGTGGTAGTTAGAGGTGAAAGAAGGTGCGGGCTGGAATAGGTCTCAACTACAAAATTAAAGTTAATTTAAAACTTTAACAAAGGTTATATTTTCTTTTCAAAATCAACAAATAACAGAGTATTAACAGGTACCAAGTAGCAGATCAACAAATAAAGCAATTACAAATTACAGTTCGTTATAAGATTTGATCATCGAGCCCCGTTTTACATTCCTCGAGCTGCAAGCTCAACTTTGCCAGGTTACAGATCAGATCCCAGGGGCAGAAAACCCCTTCATACAAGGAGCACTTGCTCCCAACTATTAACCTCAAGCCTCTCTAAGGCACCTTTACCACAACACCATAAAGAGCTGATCCGCTCTCGATCTTTCAAGCCTATAAAGGCAATAACAGACTCTTATCGAAACTGCCATTAAGACATACAAAGAAACAGGGGTATTTAATACCCAACCTACAGGGCCTTCGCATGAAGAAAACAAAACATCAGGTTAAGTTAATGGCCCAAAGTACAGAAAGGACTGGAGGCGTGAACTTGCACTCCTAAATATACAATATTAAAACCTAAGTGGCTCTAGACCGATATACAGGGGCTAATCCCCAGCTAGGGAGGTGACCCGTATGAAAAAACTTTAATACATTAAGGAAGAGACGAAACGCTTATGAAAACGTAGTCACCTCGATTTCAAAATGAAAGGGAGCTCGAGAGGGTGAAGCACTCCTTATCCCTGCTTTATGGAAAAGGGATTTGAAGTTTTTACATATACTGAAAAGTAATTTACATTTTAAAGGAATTGGTTACATATTAAAGGTTTCGAACCCTCCCCGAGAGTTAAACTGCTGAGCTAGCAAGAAATACAGATGTTAAAAGGCCATTACCTTGTTGGAGATCTGTTGCCCGAAGAAAGAGGCTCTTCCCGTCCCCTGCTACATATCCACACACTAAGAAAGATGTTACTGAAGTGGCCAGGAGACAAGAAAATCAGCAGTTTTTATACCCTCGTGGAAAGTTCGAGACCTTTCATGAATGATAACAACCCGCCCACAAACTTTTATTGGATAACAGCAAAAACTAATACACAAGACGAGGAAGAAACACCTTATTGGTGGAAAATTAATTACATAAATTCCTGATTGGCTACATTCAAAACAGGCGGAAAGAAAGGATTTATATTGAACCCATAATTCTACGGTGAGAAAAATTTTTATTTTTCCCAAATATTTATTTGGTATTCAGAAACTACTGTATGTTTGAGGGCAGCCATTTTTGCGCTCCCAAGAGCCCGATGTTGCGTGGGAAGGTTCCCGCAAGGCGAGCTCGTGGATTGCCGGGACACTTCGGTGGAACTCGAGTGCCCGACAATTTTCTAAATTAATGAATTCTGCACAACGAGGGATTTTGACAAGATAGTAAAGGAAGAAATATATAAGCAAAATTATTCATACACCCTCTGTGGAGGTAGTGACACCAGGGAAAATTTTAGATGCAGTTAAGCCTAAGTGTGTGTTAGCGTGAGAACAGCGAGCTAGTTACACGTGCCAAGGTCATGGGCAGAAGAAAAACGCGCGAAACGCACGGGCAGAAACAATTTATTTCTCCTGTTGTGAGTGCAGAAAAATTATAAAATTAACATCGAACATAAGTACAAGTCTGTCCGGAGTTCTGGGACAAATCTTATCAAAATTGGTCTATTAGAAGCAAATTTGGCAGATTACACCACCGAGACTCATAGAGGGGATAGCGTCCTTCCGGAAATTATAAAAGAAACCCCCCACCGTAGATTTTGCAGTGTCGATCTGGAACTTGAAGCCGCGGGAGCTTGTGCCCGTCGTCATTAGAATTTCGCGCCAGATTGACCGACAATATATCAAATACATGTTCGTGGCTAAAGTCCATACATTTAGTAAGAAGAAAAGTGAATTGGAGAAGCTGTGAACGTTTGCAGACGAACTGGGAAGGTGTAGGCTGGTTGAAAAATACACAGCAGATTTTATTTTTATCATTTCCTGTACTCTTGTAAGTGAAGAAGGTCTGGGGGGAAGCGATTCAAAATAGTTCGACTCCCTTATCGGCCGAACACCTGTTCTTGTTGAAACAACGGGGAGAGAAACCACTCTGGGAGACGCATCAGACAGTTATAGCCGACTGCAGAACGAGGGAAGTTCGTGGTGCAAGTTACAAAGAAAATGCATTATTTATGGTAATTTTAATCTCGTGTGTGTGTGAAGGGTAGTGTTTGGATGAGTGAGTTTTTAAATATGAAAATGTTATCTGTGAAAATGAGGGGCTAAGTGCGAGGTTGCTGGAGATGATGTAATCAGAATGCTGAGAATGTCACCAATGTGCAGGTCTGTCTATTTTACATTATGTTGTAGTTAGTTAGTTAGTTACTGTCTGTCCTAACCAAATTTTCCAGATGATTGTCGGGTGATATGCGTAATTATCAGGCGAAAGGCGTTGTAAATTTTGGTCAGCGTGTGAAAATTTTCAGTGTGTAAATTTCATGTCAAGAACGGTAAAATGCGACGCTTAAAATTTTGTGTTGAGATGAGATATCATTCAAAGTACGGATTTGTGAACGTTATAAGTGTAAATTTGTCGTGGCGAATATTGTAATCTCAGGTGTCAGTTGCATTCAGAAATGCTGGTTAATAATAATAATAATAATAATAATAATAATAATAATAATAATAATAATAATAATGTCTACCGCGGGATAAGGAAATTCTTCTATGTCAAATTTCATTTAACCAGTTATTTTTACAAGGATCGTAGGCATATTTAGATAATGTCAATAAAATTTGTTAGAGTCACAGTCATTAATGGGAAGAAAATTTTGAGACATCGTGTATACTTGAATTGCGAAAGGTCGATGTGTGCTCTTGGATTTTTGAGGTTCGAAAGTCGTAATTATAGTAAAGTCAGAGATGTGCTTAAAATGGTTGTCGTTTTCACCAGGGGATCGAAGTATGAAAAGGGGTCTTGAAGGAAAAGGGATTGAAAGCGATGAATTTATATGTACGTGAAGATGAGAGAGAAGCGTTACCGCTGGAATCAAGCGATGAGAAAGAGTGTTGAGACATTTTTGGTAGAGGAAGTATTTAGGAACAGGCTGTGTGAGGCAGGCTGTATTGTTTTCCGCAATCAATCCGAATTTGAGATGACTATGATGTGAAGCATTGTAAATTTATAGAATGATTCCAAGTGAAAACGACTCTAGTAAAATGTAAAGGTCTGGGTAGTAAACATCCAGTGATTTTTGTTAAGATAAGGTACGGCCTCCAGGATTAAAGAGCACTTTGGACACACGGTTGGGTTATATTTAATTTGTTCATTGGAGAGGTCATGGATAAGATGGTTGGAATTGATGATAGGCGATCTGAGAATTTCGAATGTGATGGTGATGATTATTATTTTGAAGGCATCCACTAAAAGGGAAACGTGTGTTGGGAATTTTCATTGGCAGCCCTGACACTTCAGTGCACAGGCTGAGATTGTGTTCGAGGTGGAGAATCGTTCGTCACGTCTATTTATTTTTGAGTTCACATATTATGATGAGGTAGACACTTGTTGTATTTTTTTCGAGAGGTAGGCACTTACCGTGTTTCGACTTGCATTCTTTTGATAAGAGACGTAGTTCCGTCGTGCGTATTTTTTGTCTGACCAGATTCAGTGTTACTGTTGGAGGTTTGTTGGAAATTGCGGTTCGCCTGATATGTTAAGGGAGACGTGGTGCGACCCACTTTGACGCCCAACGATAGATTTTGGACGTCACGTGTTTATTCTTGGAGTCATTGATGATGAGACGTCCTAGGTCACGCCCGACGATAGGATTTGGAAGGCATCATGTATATACTGATTAGGTTTAGGGTGTACAGATTTCAAGTGAGCCCGACGATAGGTCTGGGATGGTAGCTGTACACACTCAAGTCTCAGTTTAGATTTTTTTTCTTTTGTTTCTTTTGTGAAGTGGCCTGGTTGAAGGTAGCCATTACAGTGCGATATGATTTATTGTAGAGGGTCTACGCGAAGCTCTCATTGAGATAACGGGACTGCTGTTGACAAACGAGGGCTGTCCAAGTGTGGGACATCGACCCGATCTAGATTATATTTTTACTGTGTTTCTTCGTGCGTGTTAAGCTGTATGACTTCAGAGATGTTAATTTTTTTTTTACGGACTTTATTGTTTCCTCGTCTTGACGTCCGTTTTCATTGATAGTGTGCATTATTGACACTTAGTGTTGTAGAATGAGACTTGAGTTGCGAATGCGGTTTCGATTCGTCAGCCAGTATTTTATTTTATTTTCACCTTGTCGTATTTCCATTCTTATTCATAGTAGGTAAGTAAGTAATCACTTTACCAGTAGTGTATTGGGACAGACAGTAAATAGAGAGATCTGTACTGGTAGCATTGTTGTCAAGGGAAAGAATTCCTTAAATTTGTAGTAAATTTTAGCGTGGACTGGTAATTTTATTAAGTATAACAAACCCATTTCTAACCTGAAAATCGGTTCAATAATAATATTTTCAAGTGACTTTTCACTTTTTGATTAACTTCAGTGTTTGGCATTTCTTCTAAATGCATGATTAGTAAGTGTTTCCTGCATTTCGCAGTTTTGTTCCTTTAGAACGACTTAACGTAAGATCCTCCCGGATCATGTGGTTGTTGGTTCCTTCCGAACAGTTGTTTGGGTGATGCACAGTTAGCATCGGGATTAACGTATCACTTAAGGGTGTCATGAATGACAAATACATGGTGGAATTTTAGGTCAATTGTGAATGATGCTGTTAACTTGTAGTGAACACCATGCTTTCCCATAATATTTCGCAACCTATCCAAAGCAACTGATAGTCAGTTTGGTTCGATTAAGGGTCCATTCGGCGGATGTTTCCGTATCCGTGAAGGGTATTTGACTGGTGGATAACCTTAATTAAGAGAAAATCAGGCGTTCTAATTGTTGAAAGTCAGATTTTCCACGGATCGTGTGGATTAACTCTCAGTTCTTGTTTGGAAAAATAGGCGCCCGGTTTTCAGGTCTTCCCCTTTTCAGTTTTTCAGTTTCGCTGTCCACTAACATATTAGCTTCTCCGAAGCAAATCTTCGACATTGGAAGAAACGAAGTGACGTGATGTAATGTGACTGTGTTTGGAACTTTTTAAAAATCAATAATTCAATTTTTTTTATATTTTTGTGGCAAGAATGCATATTAAATTAACGATGTTATCGTGCTATTTCAGTTTAATAAAAGTTAGTAAGCACCTTTTTGCTCCTCATTTCAAGTAGTTAGGCTCTCTTCTGAACCCCATCGTTTGGTTAAGATCGTGACCGAATTTATTCCCGCAACGACCCAAGATTTAAGAGTTCCAAATTGTTCTACTATAGCAGCCGTGGCCGACCAACGATGGAATGGTAAGTTCAAGGGTTCAGTAGAAGTGGCGCCATCAACTTTGGGGCATTAATGTCACGATAACGATGAGGAGCCCAAAGTCACGATAACGATACGATGCCACGATAACGATAATGAAATTATCCATTGAAAATAAATGTTAGAAAAATATAAAATAATGTTGAGGCTTAAGCCACATTATAAATAATACAAGCGGGTGAAATTTATGGCTGAGCCACAGTTAAACGAATTATGCCCAATGAGAGTGCTAGATATTAACACGTTTAATGAGGAGCGTAACTACTTGGTAGATAATAATAATAATAACAGTCACAATGCATTTTAGGAAACCAGTATTTAAAGCTGTATTGAAGCTTATGTCATGTGGCCAATATAAATTTTGGAAGTGGTAATGTTGAATTACATTCAAAGTTTATGCGTTAACATGTTCTTTATTTACTTAATTTACGGAAGCGAAACTATTTGGGGATATTTATCCAGAGTAACTTATTAACTTCAGAATTTTCTTTTATTAAACAATTTTGTGATACCAGCCATGTAAACCAAATTTTATAGGACAACTGTTGGAATGTTGTCAGTTTCGGTATTAAATTGTAATAGCGTTTGTATGTGAAAACGCAGTAGATAGTGAATTCTTTCCTTGGTAGTTTGGAGTATTCTGGTTGCATCAACAGCCAGCGTACTCATTATTGTATTCTTTGTGGTATTGTGAGATGGAAGGTCAGGCGACCTTGGAGAAGTTAATGCAGATGATAGAGGACATGAAAGTCCAGAGTGAGAACTTGAATAGTAAGATAGACGGTTTGGATAGTAAGATGGAGGATACGAAAGGGCAAATGTTAGAAAGTTTTGATAGCAAGATGGAGGACGCGAAAGTCCAGAGGGAGAATTTGAAAGAGGACATGAAGGCTCATAATGAAAGTTTGGATGGTAAGATCGAGGAGTTACAGAGTAGTATCGAGGATACCCAGGCTAGGTGTAGAGAGTCTAGTGATGAGTTGAAGGCTGGATTGAAGAATGTAGTTCATGAGACACGCACTATGTGCACCGAACTTAAAGAGGAAGTCAGGGGTGAGATAGGTAAACTCAACCAGCGTTTTGATGATAGCCAAGTGGAAATTAGGGATGAAATTGACAAACAATTTGCGGAAGTGCAGGTCAGTTTAAAGAACGATTTCGACAAACAGTTTTCTAAAATCCATGACAGTTTAAAAACCGATATGGACAAGCGTTTTGACGAAAGCCACGACATGTACAGTCGGTTATGTGATAGTCAGGATGAGATGAGAAAGGAACTTGACAAGCATTTACTGGAAAGCCAGGCGGCGCATAAGCAGCTGATCGACAGCCAGGTTGAATTTAAGGACGACATTACACAACAGGTCGTAGAGATGCGGATCTCCAGTGATAAGGAAAAGGGGAAAACGCTAACCATAATAGAGGAACAACGTCAAATATTATCTGCGGACATTCAGTCACTGAACAACAAGGTAGATAAAATTAGTGTGGAATTGGAGAGTCAGGTATTATCAAAAACCGAAACCATGGAGAAGAAATTGTTGCAAGTTAATGAGGAAGCAATTAGTAAACTCCAAGTGGCTAATGAGGACTCCGAAATTTTAATTAAAGAAATTCAAGAGGAGTTAGTTGAAATGAAAAACGAACATACCAGGGAATTCAACGACAGGCAAGTTAGTATAGAACAGGACTTAAGGGAAATCACGTCAGCCCAGGAAGAGACAGACAAGAAAGTTGGGTTCATTAAGAGCGAAGTAAGCAGTTGGATTAGCAGCGTGGTAGATATGCAGTCCAAGGTGGACAAAGTATTGAGTCAAGCATCGACAGCTGTTAACTCTGACCTCAGTGGTCAATTGCCAAATATCAATCATGTGAATAATAACGGTCAGAGCTCGAATGTAGATACCAGTCGATCTCAAAGCTCAGGGGTCACCAACGTTATTAACATGATCAAGTTACATGAGGACCAGCCCAAGAAATTTAATGGAGGTCCACATACCACGCCGAAGGGGTTCCTTAAGGATCTCAGGGAGTACATCCGGGACGCCAAGATTCCTGAGGAACGTCAGTTGAGGGTAGCTGAAAGATATTTAGAGGGGGCACCACTTTTATGGTTTAAAGGCTTCCGATACCACTTTGATACCTTTGATGAGTTCCAGAGGGCGTTTCTTAATAAATTTTGGAGTACGGAAATTCAGCAGAGTCTTAGATTAGAGCTATACTCACGTCGGTATAATGCAATAGGCCCTACAAAGTTCAGTGAATACTTTATTGCACAAATGGTAAAGTTCAGAGAACTTGAGGCGCCGCCCTCGGAGCAAGAGTTGGTACAGGCCATCCAGAAGCAGTTACCTCCCGAAGTACAAAGGATGCTCATTGCATCAAAGGTAGAGACCCCCATGCAGGCAGAAATGATCCTTAGACAATTGGATCATACCCATAATCAAATAGCACCCAGAGGGGGACGATCACACGAGCAACATGTAAACACTGTTAGCCAGGTCCCAGAGGGAAGTCAAGAGGCACCAGAGCAGGGGAAACCACAGCCGAATGAGCGGAGGCGTGAGTTTCGCAATAACTGGGAACCCTCGCATCCACGAAATGAGGATTGGAAAAGGCGTAGGGGTAATTGGAATTATCCACAAAGGAGGAACCCTTACTGGAGGCGATACGATGGGGACAGAGAAAACCAGAGGAATTTCAGGAATGGACTTAATAACCGCAGGGACTGGGGAAATAATCGAACCCAGAACTTCCGCCGTGATGAGGATGAACGGTACCGTGAACGTGTTCAATACACCGACGGGTTAAGGAAGGACCACGAAAGGAAAAAATGGCAGGGGGCTATACAGCGCCAGGACGTCAACACCGATTGTTTCGGGGCTGAAAGTTTGGAATTCCAGAAGGCACATAGGCAAGACCAGCGAAACTCCGGTCTGAACCCGTTTGCGCCGAATTTCGAGCAAGAGTCAATGTCGACTCTTGATAGAAAAAAAAACTTCAAATTCCCAGTAGGAAGTTTTTCAGAGTCTTGCATCCCAGATTCTGAAGAAGAAACGTCAGATGAGTGGGTGGTCGCACAGATAGATTCGTGGATCATTACCTCTGATGACTTGGTGGAAGACCACTTAAAACAGGAGAGCAATCAAATAAAGAAACTGCCTTTAATAAATGTCCGCATCTGTAATTTTCATGTCAAAAGTTTGGTAGATACCGGGGCCAGTATCAGCATCATCTCCCAAGCTCTTTTCGACGATTTGAGACAACGAAATAAATTGCCAATTATTCCGGTGTCAAATGTAAAAATTCGAGGGGTCATTCCTGACAAAATTGCTGTTTGTAAGGTACAAACTTATTTGGACGTACAAATTGGAAATTCAACTTTCGCTCATGCATTCGTAGTCATGTCCAAAATGCACTACAATGTAATTTTAGGGGCTGATTTTATCCGTGAGACCAACGCAGTCATTGATTTGAGCAGGAACCAGATAAAGTTCAGGAAAGAAGAGGGAGCAGAAGTCATTACACTAAACGAGGAATTGGGAGAAGATAGAACATTAGAGTATGGCGAAGAGGAGGCCCAATGTGTAGACTTTGTAAATTCATTAGAGGGAGTCGCTGGTGAAATTGACAGTGTAGATGACGAAGGAATTCATCATGAAGAGTTACATGACGTCTTGGAAGCTGAGGTTGACACTGATTACGAGGCCTTAATTGGGTTAAAGGTCGCGGAATGCCCTGGCACTGTAGAAGAGAAGGAAAAACTTAGAGATCTCTTAATGGAATATATATCTGTGTTCGATTCCAAACCGGGTCTAATCCCTAATTTCACATATGCACTAGCTGTTACGGATTGGACACCGTTTAAGAGGAGACCGTACCCTATACCGGACAAGTATTATGCTCAAGCTGCAAAAATTATTAAGGAAATGGAGGAGAACGGGCTAATTTCCAAGCAGCCCACTCCATATTTGAATCCGTTGGTCGGGGTTCAAAAACCGGACGGGTCTCTGCGCGTGTGTTTGGACGCTCGTGCCCTCAACGAACGCCTAGTCCCCGAGCATGACCATGCCCCTCCTATTAAAGAGGTTATCAAACGTTTCAGAGGAAAATCACGTTTTATTAGCGTAGATTTGACATCCTCGTATCATCACATCGGTTTGGAACTCAAGTCTAAATTGTTTACTGGCTTCCTTTTTGACCAACAGACGTATGTATTCAATCGTCTCCCATTCGGGTTGAAAACCGCCGGTGCAGCTCTCATACGCGCCCTAGATCGATGTCTAACTGATGAAGTTAAAGCCGCTACAACTCGGTATGTCGATGACATCTTGCTAGCTTCATCCAGTTTTGAGGAAAATATCAGGGATTTGAGGAAACTACTGGAGAATTTGAGGGCATCAGGTTTCAAAATCAACTTGAAGAAGTCACATTTTTGTCAAAAGGAAGTCCTATTTCTCGGCCATGTCATTGATGGTGAGGGAGTTCGCCCGAACCCGGTGAAGCTCCAAGCCATAGAAAAGTTCCCAAGACCGCTCAAAATTAAGAATGTCAGGCAATTCCTTGGAATGTGCAATTTTTTTTCGGACCATTGCATGAATTACACGGAGGTTGTAGCCCCACTTCAGAGCTTGCTTCACAAGAATAACAGGTGGAAATGGAGTCCCGAGCACGAAGAGGCCTTCAGGAAGACCAAAGAGCTCTTGCTAAACAGCGTTAAGCTAGGGTATCCGGATTTCGAGAAACCCTTTATTGTACAGACTGATGCATCGACCGTAGGAATCGGGGCACTCCTATATCAGGAATGTTTGGACAAGCCTCGCAATAGAAATTATTTATCTTTCTACAGCCGAAAGTTGAGATCACACGAAGTCAAATACAGCGTGACCGAATTGGAAATGTTGGCTATTGTTCAGGCATTGCAACATTGGAGGAAAATGATTTATGGTTTTCACATAATCATTAAAACCGACCACAAGGCGCTGACCTTTATAATGAAAACAGCAGTCGCTAGTGAACGAGTGGCTAGGTGGGCCCTGTTCATACAACAATTTGACTTCGAAATTGAGCACTGTTCCGGAAAATCGAACATCTTGGCAGACCTGTTAAGCAGAAACCCTAATGAGGAAGAACACGTCGTGAATCACTTAGATTTGGTCCAGGAAGACCACGATTTCTTATCAGAGTTGAGACAATTGGGAGATTTGCAATTGGGAGATCCTTTCTGCGGAAAAATGATTTCTTTCCTCCGAGGGACACTTCCGGCTGACGATCCACGGTACTTTGCTATCCAGAAATTGTCGAATAACTACTTGTACGTGAATAACATGTTGGTAAAATTCGTGGACAGCGATCACGTGAAATCCCGAATTTTGGTACCACCGCAGCTGCGGAAGGGATTAATCTGGCACGTACACAGGGTTATTGGTCATGGAGGGATTGATAAGGTTGTGTCAACCATTCAAGAAACGTTTACCTGGGTAAATCTGAGGGAAAATGTCAGAGATATCATCATCACCTGCGATACATGCCAACGGGTCAAGGCAAACCCTTATCTGATCAGGCAGGCGCCTATTCCTCTCTTACCTTCGCAACCTAAAGAGCTGTTCGCGATGGATATCTATGGGCCGCTCGTGAAAGGAAAGCGTGGAAACAAGTTCGTGCTGGTAACCATTGATGTTTTCTCCAAGTATACGACTCTATTTCCCATGCAAAAAGCTAACACCAAGCTAGTCTTGAGATGTATTTCCCGCAATATCATTCCGGAAATGGGCACACCGAAATTCCTTCTAACAGATCATGGTCCCCAGTTCACCTCTGCACAGTTCAAAACTGCCCTTCAGAATATGGAAATTCATCACATCCTGAGCAGCGTGAGACATCCTGAGGGAAATCCCAGCGAAAGAGTAATGCAAGTAATTGCAAAATTCTGTAGAATTTATTGCGCCCAAGAACATTTCAAGTGGGTTGATGTGCTACCCCTGATAGTAACGTGTGTAAACAACACCATACACGAATCTATTGGGAAGATTCCTTCTATCGTGCACTTCAATAGGTATCCTGTGAGATCCTGGCATAGTGTCATCCAATGTCCCATCGATCCCCGTCCGTCACAGGAATTATGCATTCAAAGTACGGCAGAGCATCTACGTCGACAGGCAGACCGCCGATTACGCAGGGTGAGGAACCGGAGATTCCACCGTCCTTTAGAGGAAGGCGAATTGGTGCTTGTTAGGAGACCCGTGATGTCAAAACCGCAGGAAAACATCTATGCTAAATTTGCTCCCTTATATGTTGGGCCTTTCAAGGTGGTCAAAAGTTTCAGGAATAATTCCTACAGAATTCAGAGTCTGGATGGCAGCAGCGAAGCTATATTCAATGCCGCCAACTTAAAGGTTTATCATAGAGCCGAAGAAAGAATTCCACTACAGGATGACGCAGCCTTACCAGCTGGGGAAATGGTCACCGAAGAAGAAGAAGAAGAAGAAGAAGAAGAAGAGGTACAACCAGTAAATATGATCGTCACGTCGAGAGGAAGACAGGTCGAGGCACCACTCCAAGGACAGGCAAGCAGTGGGAGTAAAGAAGAGGAAGACGCTGAATGTTTACAATGTTCATTCTTAAGAGAAGACTTTGTTGATGACATCTGTAACGCAATCCTATTGTTGGAAGAAGAAAACAGGGAAATACGTGAAAATAACAGAGCCCTACGTCAAGAGTGAGATCGGCTGGGAAAGTTTACGTAGAATCATGGTTCATCTGTATCAAAATTCCCATGTACACTTTAGAATTTTGAAGGAATATATTTGTTTAAATATTTCCCCTTTCTGGGTAAACATTTCGTTGTTGTAGGTGGATTATGAACCCATAATTCTACGGTGAGAAAAATTTTTATTTTTCCCAAATATTTATTTGGTATTCAGAAACTACTGTATGTTTGAGGGCAGCCATTTTTGCGCTCCCAAGAGCCCGATGTTGCGTGGGAAGGTTCCCGCAAGGCGAGCTCGTGGATTGCCGGGACACTTCGGTGGAACTCGAGTGCCCGACAATTTTCTAAATTAATGAATTCTGCACAACGAGGGATTTTGACAAGATAGTAAAGGAAGAAATATATAAGCAAAATTATTCATACACCCTCTGTGGAGGTAGTGACACCAGGGAAAATTTTAGATGCAGTTAAGCCTAAGTGTGTGTTAGCGTGAGAACAGCGAGCTAGTTACACGTGCCAAGGTCATGGGCAGAAGAAAAACGCGCGAAACGCACGGGCAGAAACAATTTATTTCTCCTGTTGTGAGTGCAGAAAAATTATAAAATTAACATCGAACATAAGTACAAGTCTGTCCGGAGTTCTGGGACAAATCTTATCAAAATTGGTCTATTAGAAGCAAATTTGGCAGATTACACCACCGAGACTCATAGAGGGGATAGCGTCCTTCCGGAAATTATAAAAGAAACCCCCCACCGTAGATTTTGCAGTGTCGATCTGGAACTTGAAGCCGCGGGAGCTTGTGCCCGTCGTCATTAGAATTTCGCGCCAGATTGACCGACAATATATCAAATACATGTTAGTGGCTAAAGTCCATACATTTAGTAAGAAGAAAAGTGAATTGGAGAAGCTGTGAACGTTTGCAGACGAACTGGGAAGGTGTAGGCTGGTTGAAAAATACACAGCAGATTTTATTTTTATCATTTCCTGTACTCTTGTAAGTGAAGAAGGTCTGGGGGGAAGCGATTCAAAATAGTTCGACTCCCTTATCGGCCGAACACCTGTTCTTGTTGAAACAACGGGGAGAGAAACCACTCTGGGAGACGCATCAGACAGTTATAGCCGACTGCAGAACGAGGGAAGTTCGTGGTGCAAGTTACAAAGAAAATGCATTATTTATGGTAATTTTAATCTCGTGTGTGTGTGAAGGGTAGTGTTTGGATGAGTGAGTTTTTAAATATGAAAATGTTATCTGTGAAAATGAGGGGCTAAGTGCGAGGTTGCTGGAGATGATGTAATCAGAATGCTGAGAATGTCACCAATGTGCAGGTCTGTCTATTTTACATTATGTTGTAGTTAGTTAGTTAGTTACTGTCTGTCCTAACCAAATTTTCCAGATGATTGTCGGGTGATATGCGTAATTATCAGGCGAAAGGCGTTGTAAATTTTGGTCAGCGTGTGAAAATTTTCAGTGTGTAAATTTCATGTCAAGAACGGTAAAATGCGACGCTTAAAATTTTGTGTTGAGATGAGATATCATTCAAAGTACGGATTTGTGAACGTTATAAGTGTAAATTTGTCGTGGCGAATATTGTAATCTCAGGTGTCAGTTGCATTCAGAAATGCTGGTTAATAATAATAATAATAATAATAATAATAATAATAATAATAATAATAATAATAATAATAATAATGTCTACCGCGGGATAAGGAAATTCTTCTATGTCAAATTTCATTTAACCAGTTATTTTTACAAGGATCGTAGGCATATTTAGATAATGTCAATAAAATTTGTTAGAGTCACAGTCATTAATGGGAAGAAAATTTTGAGACATCGTGTATACTTGAATTGCGAAAGGTCGATGTGTGCTCTTGGATTTTTGAGGTTCGAAAGTCGTAATTATAGTAAAGTCAGAGATGTGCTTAAAATGGTTGTCGTTTTCACCAGGGGATCGAAGTATGAAAAGGGGTCTTGAAGGAAAAGGGATTGAAAGCGATGAATTTATATGTACGTGAAGATGAGAGAGAAGCGTTACCGCTGGAATCAAGCGATGAGAAAGAGTGTTGAGACATTTTTGGTAGAGGAAGTATTTAGGAACAGGCTGTGTGAGGCAGGCTGTATTGTTTTCCGCAATCAATCCGAATTTGAGATGACTATGATGTGAAGCATTGTAAATTTATAGAATGATTCCAAGTGAAAACGACTCTAGTAAAATGTAAAGGTCTGGGTAGTAAACATCCAGTGATTTTTGTTAAGATAAGGTACGGCCTCCAGGATTAAAGAGCACTTTGGACACACGGTTGGGTTATATTTAATTTGTTCATTGGAGAGGTCATGGATAAGATGGTTGGAATTGATGATAGGCGATCTGAGAATTTCGAATGTGATGGTGATGATTATTATTTTGAAGGCATCCACTAAAAGGGAAACGTGTGTTGGGAATTTTCATTGGCAGCCCTGACACTTCAGTGCACAGGCTGAGATTGTGTTCGAGGTGGAGAATCGTTCGTCACGTCTATTTATTTTTGAGTTCACATATTATGATGAGGTAGACACTTGTTGTATTTTTTTCGAGAGGTAGGCACTTACCGTGTTTCGACTTGCATTCTTTTGATAAGAGACGTAGTTCCGTCGTGCGTATTTTTTGTCTGACCAGATTCAGTGTTACTGTTGGAGGTTTGTTGGAAATTGCGGTTCGCCTGATATGTTAAGGGAGACGTGGTGCGACCCACTTTGACGCCCAACGATAGATTTTGGACGTCACGTGTTTATTCTTGGAGTCATTGATGATGAGACGTCCTAGGTCACGCCCGACGATAGGATTTGGAAGGCATCATGTATATACTGATTAGGTTTAGGGTGTACAGATTTCAAGTGAGCCCGACGATAGGTCTGGGATGGTAGCTGTACACACTCAAGTCTCAGTTTAGATTTTTTTTCTTTTGTTTCTTTTGTGAAGTGGCCTGGTTGAAGGTAGCCATTACAGTGCGATATGATTTATTGTAGAGGGTCTACGCGAAGCTCTCATTGAGATAACGGGACTGCTGTTGACAAACGAGGGCTGTCCAAGTGTGGGACATCGACCCGATCTAGATTATATTTTTACTGTGTTTCTTCGTGCGTGTTAAGCTGTATGACTTCAGAGATGTTAATTTTTTTTTTACGGACTTTATTGTTTCCTCGTCTTGACGTCCGTTTTCATTGATAGTGTGCATTATTGACACTTAGTGTTGTAGAATGAGACTTGAGTTGCGAATGCGGTTTCGATTCGTCAGCCAGTATTTTATTTTATTTTCACCTTGTCGTATTTCCATTCTTATTCATAGTAGGTAAGTAAGTAATCACTTTACCAGTAGTGTATTGGGACAGACAGTAAATAGAGAGATCTGTACTGGTAGCATTGTTGTCAAGGGAAAGAATTCCTTAAATTTGTAGTAAATTTTAGCGTGGACTGGTAATTTTATTAAGTATAACAAACCCATTTCTAACCTGAAAATCGGTTCAATAATAATATTTTCAAGTGACTTTTCACTTTTTGATTAACTTCAGTGTTTGGCATTTCTTCTAAATGCATGATTAGTAAGTGTTTCCTGCATTTCGCAGTTTTGTTCCTTTAGAACGACTTAACGTAAGATCCTCCCGGATCATGTGGTTGTTGGTTCCTTCCGAACAGTTGTTTGGGTGATGCACAGTTAGCATCGGGATTAACGTATCACTTAAGGGTGTCATGAATGACAAATACATGGTGGAATTTTAGGTCAATTGTGAATGATGCTGTTAACTTGTAGTGAACACCATGCTTTCCCATAATATTTCGCAACCTATCCAAAGCAACTGATAGTCAGTTTGGTTCGATTAAGGGTCCATTCGGCGGATGTTTCCGTATCCGTGAAGGGTATTTGACTGGTGGATAACCTTAATTAAGAGAAAATCAGGCGTTCTAATTGTTGAAAGTCAGATTTTCCACGGATCGTGTGGATTAACTCTCAGTTCTTGTTTGGAAAAATAGGCGCCCGGTTTTCAGGTCTTCCCCTTTTCAGTTTTTCAGTTTCGCTGTCCACTAACATATTAGCTTCTCCGAAGCAAATCTTCGACATTGGAAGAAACGAAGTGACGTGATGTAATGTGACTGTGTTTGGAACTTTTTAAAAATCAATAATTCAATTTTTTTTATATTTTTGTGGCAAGAATGCATATTAAATTAACGATGTTATCGTGCTATTTCAGTTTAATAAAAGTTAGTAAGCACCTTTTTGCTCCTCATTTCAAGTAGTTAGGCTCTCTTCTGAACCCCATCGTTTGGTTAAGATCGTGACCGAATTTATTCCCGCAACGACCCAAGATTTAAGAGTTCCAAATTGTTCTACTATAGCAGCCGTGGCCGACCAACGATGGAATGGTAAGTTCAAGGGTTCAATATTGCAAACCCACAAATGACAGAACAAAATTTAGTAAAGACAAAACTTATGAATACAAAATTTCTTCAAGAAAGTTCATTCCATTGCACCAGAGTGTATTACCATAGTTTTTGTATAGACATCTGGTAGAGAACGTCCACACTTCTTGATCAATGCCAAACAAAAACACATCAAAATTTACACAGAGCCATCTTCGGAGAAACAGTGAGGTGATACAGTTTTTTAAAGTTCAGACTTTCTCCTGTAGAGGAGTTTCAATTGGCGCAATATTTGAACTAGCGGCATGGAGGTGTACTGCCCCGTACAATTTGCATTGTCACTAAGATGTTGTAGATCAGAATATATTCTATTAATTACAATATATATATATATCACTCAGTTTTAATGGTAGTAAATCTATATATCATCTGCATATATTTGCAATTTGAAGAATTTAACACCTTTATGATATTAGTTTGGATGATAAACAACAGTGGACCGAGGACCGATCCCTGAGGGACATCGACTGACTTACTTTGCCATCCTGAACCCACATTTCCCACTGTCACATGTTACCGAAAATTTTCAAGACAACTGTTTCTGCTAGGTCATCAGTCCAGAGGAGGATAAGGAATGAGGTAGTTTGCCATTGCTTTCCTCACTGAACAGAAGGTGCTATTGCAGCACGACTGGCCCTATGAGCAACGAAACATCGAAGTGACACTCTATTATAATTTAGTTCTCAAAGCTTTTGTAGTAGAACCTGAGGGATGGCAGTGCCGAAGGCACTACTGAGATCTAATAATTGCAGTACAGTCGCGTTCCGTGATTCCATTGCACGTCTGATATCACTTATTACTCATAGTAAAGCTTGTCACAGTGCTGTGTGTTTTTCTGAAGCCGAATTGGAAGGGGTTGAGGAGGGAATCCTTGGAAGGTATTCAGTAACTTGTATGTGAACTAGACGTTCAAGCACCTTGGATAAGGATGGTAGGATGGATACTGGACGATGAGTGGTGAAGGAGGTAGAAGCTCTTCTTAGTCGTGAGATATGGCCATTTAAATCCTCTAGCGATATGTTTGGCGCATGTTGCTCTACGGGTTTACCTATATCTTACGTACGTATCTTACTCCATTTCTCCCTCGGACTGTTGCTTTTCATCAGTTCCTGAAAGTATTTATATTTAGAAATAACTGCTTGGTTATGTTTCTCAGAATCCTGTACCGCTCGAAATCATCTTTGTCATGCGTCCGTCTATATTGTCTACACAATTTGTCACGGCTGGCTGGCCAGAGCAGATCTTATCTTGGCCGTTATTCACGTGAAAGAATGGCGGGTGATTCTTACCAGTTACAATGGCGCGTGCTTGCCAATTATTTCCAGGACCAGTTAATTTGAATTTGTTTACTTTAGAGTTTATGTTATGAACATTACGTAGCCTATATCAATCAATCAATCAATCAATCAATCAATCAATCAATCAATCAATCAATCAATCAATCAATCAATCAATCAATCAATCAATCAATCAATCAATCAATCAATCAATCAATCAATCAATCAATCAATCAATCAATCAACACCCACGGTATCCCCTGCCTGTCGTAAGAGGCGACTAAAAGGGGACCGAGGGGCTCTGAACCTTTGAGCGTGGGTTGGCGACCACGGGGCCCTTAGCTGAGTCCTGGCATTGCTTCCACTTACTTGTGCCAGGCTCCTTACTTTCATCTATCCTATCCGACCTCTCTTGGTCAACTCTTGTTCTTTTCCGACTTCAACGCTATTAGGTTTCCGAGGGCTGGGGAGTCTTTCATTTTCACGCCCTTCGTAGCCCTTGTCTTCCTTTGACCGATATCTTCATTTTTCGAAGTGTCGGACCCCTTCCATGTTTTCCCTCTAATTAGTGTTATATAGGGGATGGTTGCCTAGTTGTACTTCCTCTTAAAACAATAATCACCACCACCACCTACCTTTTTCTGGAATGTTTTCAATGAACTTAATAAATTATCGAACATTTCCCTAGATAATGTATTCCAGTCTCTTACTCCTGGTTCCATATATTCATATTTGCCTCATTTCGTCTTCTTGAAATCCAACTTTATCTTCATATTATGAACTTCCCTTTTTCTGAAAGCGCCGCTCAAGCGTAGCCTATTCGTCTACTGAAATGGCGTTTGGATTTTAGAGCCGGGATGTGTCCCGGGACTTCGGCTCGCCAGCTGCAGGTCTTTTGATTTGACATCCGAAGGCGACCTGCGCGTCATAATGAGGATTAAAATGATGAAGACGACACATACACCCAGTCCCCGTGCCAGGGTAATTAACCCTGCCGGGAATCGAACCCGGGACCGCTGTGACCAAAGGCCAGCACACTAACCATTAAGACATGGAGCCGGACTATTCGTCTACTAATGTCATCCCACGCCATCTGTCCACTGACAGCTCGAAACATAGCACATAGACGAACATTTCTTCTCCTTACTCCCAAGCCTTCCCAGTCCAAAGTTTGCAATATTTTCTTAACACTACTCCTTTGTTGGAAATCACCAGAACAAATCCTGCTGCTTTCTTTTGAATCTCTTGTATTCAATTTTTGTGTAATTATTATGCAGTAGTTACTTTGATGCCAGCGATCACTTTGTTCATAAAATATTTGATGAATGCATCAAATATTCTGCATCGTAGTCTGCGATCCGTCCAACACCTTCCCAGGAGGATATGACAAAGTAATAATATTTTACACCATGTCTCTGTACCCTGCAAGCCTTCGTGGCTCAGGTGACAGCGCGTCGGCCTCTCACGGCTGGATACCGTGGTTCAAATCCCGGTCACTCCATGTGAGATTTGTGATGGACGAAACGAAGGCGGGACAGGTATTTCTCCGGGTACTCTGGTTTTCCCTGTCATCTTTCATTCCAGAAACACTCTCCATTAACATTTCATCTGGCAGTCACTTTTCATTGCCCCGGAGGAGTGTGACAGGCTTCGGCAGCCGGCACATTTCCTATCCTAGCCGCTAGATGGGGCTTCACTCATTCCATTCCTGACCTGGTCGAATGACTGGAAAAAGGCTGTGGATTTTCATTTTTCTTGGTACCCTTTCCTGCTGGATCATACACACCCAACGATATGAAAAGTTGACCGACTACTAAACAACGATAATCAATCAATCAATCAATCAACCAATCAATCAATCAATAAATCAATCAATCAATCAATGATCTAAAACTGGCACGCATGCCTTAAGTTGCCGATGCCTGGTCTATCCCAATGCCAGGTATACATTATTACAGTATATTACAAAATGCATATCTGGTTGATTGATTGATTGATTGATTGATTGATTGATTGATTGATTGATTGATTGATTGATTGATTGATTGATTGATTGTGCTACTTTCCGTCCATGGGTGTCCTGCATGTCTGGGTGTGTAATGATGGCGATAAGGTGGTAGGGAGAAAGTGAAACCCGGTGTCACCACACAGCTTACTTTTGTAGAATAACATAACGCGTCTGCTCAAGGCTTAACTTCCCCACTCGACGGACGAATCAGTATAAGCAACGTCATATGCCCTCATTCCCTATGGACACTGCGGAGATGTTTGGAATTGAATACAGGCTTTTGACTGCAATCAAGTGATTTTAAATTATATACAACCATCTCTTCTCATCCTGCCGGCCAACATTCCGACGGTAATTTTTCTTTTCCACCAAGAAGACTCGAACCAGACAATCACGGTATCAGACCGTGAAGACTTGATGCCTCTACGATCATGGCCAATGAAAGGGCTACTACACCTACAGTAAATTCTAATATAGGCATGATCCGTACGATGAGGCGTTGGGCAGTCTTGCGATGATTAGTGTTCTTTGGTTCGGCTGGTTGGCTCAATGGTCAGCGTTGTCACCTTCGGTTCAGAGGGCACCGGGTTCAATTCACGACCGGGTTGGAGATTTTAACATTAAATGGTTATCTCCCTTGGGTCGGGGACTGAGTATTTGTACTGTCCTCAACATTCTTGCAATTCACACACAACACTATCCTCCACTACTGGAACACGCAGTTCCCATACATGGCAGATGCCACCGTCTGTCGTACAAGGGCTGCACCAGGCTAGGAATAGTCACACAAAATTATTTATTTATTTATTTATTTATTTATTTATTTATTTATTTATTTATTTATTTATTTATTTATTTATTTATTTGAAAGTACGCAGGTTTTACACCCACTTAACTACTTTCTTAACACTCATTATCAATCTATATCTATGAAATTAAAATTTAACAAAAAACAAAATTAATATTAACATTGTATATGATACCACTTACAATTTAAAAATAATGAAAAATGCACTATGAAACCATACGGTAATACAAAGCAAGAAAACAAAACAATAAACAAACAAGCTTAAAACACAAATGATTGCACTGGGAAATAGCAGAAATAAAGAATTATCAGAAAATTACAAATTGTAAAAGCAGGCTTTTAGTTTCTTATTGAATTCATTACCCAATTCGGTGAATATATCGACTAAGTTGTTAAAGTATTATTAAGCGTTGTGTCCGGCTCCATGGCTAAATAATTAGCGTGCTGGCCTTTGGTCACAGAGGTCCTGGGTTCGATTCCCGGAAGGTTCCGGAATTTTAACCAAAATTAGTTAATTTCCCTGGCACGGGGGCTGAGTTTAGGTGTCGTATTCATCATCATTTCATTCTAATAAAGAAGCGCAGGTCGCACACGGCATCAAATCAAATGACCTGCATCTGGCGAGCCGAAATTGTCCTCGGACACTCCCGGCACTAAAAGCCATACACCATTTTTTATTTTTTTATTTGGCGTTGTAATTTTTACGAAAGCTGAATTTGACTGATGCAATGTTTTAGACCTTGGAACGTGAAATAATAGATGCTAACGTGATCTTATGTGCGGAACATGCAATGCAATGCGGTTTAACAGGTCCAAAAAATAAAATCGTCCTATTAAAATATTTCTTAGTATTTGTATAAAATTAAAGACCGTCTGGTTGTTATTATAGTGTGTTTTTTGGAGACCTTCACCTTTATACACGTATGAAACTGCATTCTTCAGACTACGGCCACTTCCTGTACACTTCCTGAACAATGCACGTCGTATTAAACAGTTGAATGAACACAGCTTAGCACTCAGGATATCCACACATCGTGTGCATGGATTTGTTTGCCATGATATACTAAATATAATATAATATAATATGATATATGATATAATAAACCCTCTTTTCACAACAACAACAATAACAACAACAACAACAACAACAAGATCGATGTCATGACGAGAAGGTCGGATCCCAAGGAAACTTATTTATTCCTCACCAAAGTGGCGTAGAAATGAAGTGATAAATATGCAGGTTAATAACATAGGTTTTGCTCGTACAGGAGTATGTGAGGCATATCATCGAACATGTCCCTAAACAATACAACTTTTAAAAGTGCAAATTAACTCCATTCTTTTACGATCTCCTCTACGGTACAGCAGGTACGACGCTTGTGATACAGTGGAACTACATAGCTGCTGTCGGAGCAACGAAGCGCGCGAGCGACGCGACTTACTAATTACAGGCCTCATCACGTCTACAACAGAGAAGCAAGAATATGAGGAGATATGTTACAGTGTATTGTCGAACTGTAATGAGAATCGTTAGTATGGCAGTAACCGGCAACAAATTACCTAGTGATTAACCACCACGATTGGCAATCAATGATTTTAATTGGTAGTATGTATAGTATGTAATGAAGAACCACTGAAAGGAAATATAGTGGATAGTGAGCTATTTATAGGTCATTACACACATTCCTAAGAAAACGAGGTTCTATGATGATCATGTCATCTGCGCCTAAGCTTCAGACCGTACACAGCTATATTTTGTAAGTTATCTTCTTCATTGCTTCTTTTAGCCAAAGGTACCCATTAAATAAGAATATAATTTTGTGATCACTCATAAGGCCAATGCAGTAGAGGGACGATTTCCAGTCGGTCCCGGGTTGAAATTTCCAGCTGAAAAATCATGTAGTATCAGACTAGAAAAGCCCTGTTACATAAGCAGGACAGATCATCCGCATAAAGTAGATTGCAGAAACGTATGGTAAATATTCGTTTATAAATCGGGGAACTGATGACTGGAATGCGTTACCTGCAGCTGGCTTAGAGCTTTTTCCCAAAAATGTAAGATGCTTCAAGAGCAATACAGCCTCCGTGGCTCAGACGGCAGCGCGCCGGCATTTCACCGCTGGATACCGTGGTTCAAATCCCGGTCACTCCATGTGAGATTTGTGCTGGACAAAGCGGAGGGGGGACAGGTTTTTCTCCGGGTACTCTGGTTTTCCCTGCCATCTTCCATTCCAATAAAACTCTCCGTTCTCATTTCATAGCATCTATCAGTCATTAATAAATCGCTTTGGGAGTGGCGACCCCATCGTATCAACAGCCTGTATATGATTCATTCATTACATCCCTGATCCGGTCAGTGACTGAAAAACAGGTTGTAGGTTTTTCTTTTTCAAGAATAGACTCCAGCATTCTGAAAAATGTGTATAAATTTCTATGTGATGGTGTCATATATTAATGCAACTCTCTACTCACTATCAATTGTAGTATTAGGGAATCTTATTTATTTAAGGTATGTGTGAATTTGTATACGAACGTGCTGTACTTACAATTACAAGATAATAATTAGTAATTGGACCGCTCAATATACTGTAAGTCAGAGTAAAAATTTTGAAATACTTAAGGTACCGGTACGTGTGAATTTTTGTGAATGACGGTGTTGCAATGTTAAGCTAGTGGTAAGATCACTCTATAGTGTTGTTAACCGTGGTGTTAAGCACTGGAATTGTGTGTGAATTTATCTATGACAATTCTGGATTTAGAATGTTAAACTAGTAATATTTCTTGTAATATTTTCCTTCCATGAATTTGCTAATTGTACTCTTGTTTTTGTAGCAGTAGTAGTAGTAGTTGTTGTTGTTGTTGTGGCTGTGTAATTATGTTTTAACTTTACTTTATTATTACACTACTGTAAGTGGCCATTGCCACCGGGATATTTCCCAAATGTGATGTATTTTTTAACAATAAATAATAATAATAAACATAGGAATGGAATTCAGCATTAGATACCGACCAAAACTCAGTATGGTTCACGCGGCTCCAGTGACCCCAAACATTCCTGGGATAAGCTGAAGCAAGTTGTTTTCCGCTTACTGAGTGAATAGTCCGCGTCGTGGCCTTCGGCTCTGAGGGCCTCGCTTTCGATTTCTGGCTGGGCCAGGGACTTTACCCGAATCTGGTTAATTCCTTTGTCTCAGAAGTTGGGAGTTTCTGTTCGTTAAAATACACATCTCTTCATATACGCTCAGCTCATCACGCTACAAACCATCACAGAAGCACGTTCTAGTGAATACATCCCTCCACATAAGGTTAGTGTCGAGAAGGGCTTCCGACCATAAAACTAGGTCAATCACTGACCCTAATAGATTGTGAGAAATATCATGAAGAAAAAGAATAAAATGATCAAAAATATATTACATTTTTCTTCTCTTCAGAACTCTAACATGCTAAATATATAAGCGCTACAAAATACAAAATTTACAAATCCATATGCTAAATCTCTGATTTCAAAGTGCTAAAGTCACTTCTATCTATTATGTCAATAGTCTGTACACCATGCTGGCAACTGCATGTTGAGGTGGCACAACAAAGGTAATCGAGAGAATATAAGTACCAAAAACCAGCAGAACCTAACATACTGGTGTACTATATCAACCAGAGTTGGGGTTGAAACACACATTACATTCACATCTTGTATACATATAGTGTGTACTTAAAATAAATTCGCTTCTTCCAAAAAATGAATTCTAAACTGTGATAGTTGGTAAATTAAGGAAGATTTATATATAATACCAACAATCAGCTTGATTTTATGTTCTATCACATAAATTACTTTTAGTCAGAACATTAATTTGAATCATAATCACACATTAGCACTTTGAGTCATCTTGCTTTTTGTGTCTACCGTTATTGTCTACTGACTGGCAGAAGTAAGTACTTTTTCGTTTCAGCCAAGTTATTTTCCCGATCTAGAGATAAATGACTTCTCAACACGACAGTCTGTATCCGAGTGGATATTATTTTATGAGGATACCTGTGGAGTTCATAAATTCTGCAAAACACACGCATGAAGTAATGGCCAATTTTAGCGACTCTACTGTAATTCCTCGACATGTCTCAAGTGAAATACACTATCCTTTCCTTTTTTTAAATTTGTTTTACGTCAACCCGACACAGATAGGTCTTATAGTGACGATGGGATGGGAAAGGCCTAGGAGTGTGAAGGAAGCGGCCGTGGCCTTAATTAAGGTAAATCCCCAGCATTTTCCTGGTGTGAAAATGGGAAAACACGGAAAACACACTTCAGGGCTGCCGGCAGTGGGGTTTGAACCCAAAATCTCCCGGATGCGATTTCACAGCTACGCGCCCCTAACTACACAGCCAGTTAGCCAAATATACTAGTTGCGGAAGAAAAACCAGAAAATATATCCCAGTTGCGTACCCGCAATGATTATGGGACATCCACATTGCGTCCCTGCCTGCATACTGAGACAACCGAGTTGTACCCCGTCCTTTCATATCACATGTTTTTTTCCTTCCTACTTTATCATCAGATAAGCTGTGTCCGCAAAGTGTAGTCGGTCTACGGCTTATTACGAGTGGTTAAACATTTGTGGCATATAGATGAACATTTACGGCAGAAATTTCTGTGAAAAGTAATATATTGTAACCAGTTTACTTCGCCTTGTCCAAGTTGAGCCATTTTATGTAGTATAAATCATCCTTGTTTCTTGGTTCGCCTGATGTTTGGCATATTCTCACTATTCATTTTTAGCTTGTACCTCATTGATGGCTTTTATTAACCAATTTGTGCCCAATAGGCATTTTTGTGCCCTCCAGGAAATTTAATTATTAGAGGAATCTACGATGTTTTAAATATGTCTGGGCATTCACAGAAAGAAATAGACACAACAATGAGCATGTATGCGTGTGTGCCTATAAACTACCACATTTGATCACTTATTGACAACTACAAGGAAGGAAGGATGTTTGGAATGCCATCACAAGCTCCAAAGAGGAGCTAAGCTTCATACACACTATAATCTGTGTAATTGAATTGTTAGCTGAGAAAGATCATACCGACATGTGCAATGATGTTATTGTCACTGGATTGTGTTCATGTGCACTCAGTGTGATTCTGTGATACGGAAAACATGAAAGTGCCCATTGGACTTGAGCCCTACACACATGTTCGTAACATATTAGGCATTTTTACCAAATAAATTGCAATATTCCTGAAACATAATACTTGAAGATATGGTTTTACAACAATTATCTAAACCTTGATACAAAATAATTAAAGAAAAGATCAAAATATCAAAATCAGATTCAAAAAATAATTTTGATATCAGTATGTTTGTTATTTCTGCTGAATTTCAAAGGATAACTAGCCTGCTTATGAAGCACCCTTGGTCGTTTCTGTTATATTTCTGCATAGAATATCACCATTATATCTCAACATCCATCTTTTAGCACATGACATTTACTGTTGCAACGATAACTGAGAAGTTTCGGCCTCTAGATTTGCCAGATGCTCTTGGTGCTGATATTTGTACTGGACCTCCTGAAGGTGTAGCTCAGATGAAGGTTTGGACAACACTTCTACAGAAGTAAGACACCGCTCCGAAGACACCAGGGCCAATGCAGTATTCTTACAGGATAAACAAACCTGCTTGTGAGACCCGTGAAGGTCATCTCATCACAAAAGGGCAAGCTAAGAGATGTGCCCTTTGTCACAAGGTGAAGATGGTAATGGCTTATGAGAGATGCCAACTTCCACTTCACAGATATTGCTTTGTTGAATATCACAAAGAGAAAACTTTTGTGTCTTATACTCTAAACAAATATGGTGAAAATAATCAGATTTGTTAGCTTTGAGACTATATTCAAACTTTAGTTTAATAGATGATTTAACAAAAGATTTGTAAAATAGTGTCTGTAATGAAATAAAAAAAGTTATTTAACAGTAAAGGAATGTAATTTATCATTATCAACTACATGTATAATCAAAATATCCTTTCGTGGTATTCTAATGGGATTCGTAACCAATGGGCACTTTCATACCCACTCCCGTATTGCGTGAAGGAACTATATTTGCGAAAATTACTCTAAATTTAATAAATGTACCTCATTTTGACTTAACAAAATGATTATCATTTTAAAAATTGAAATAAAAAGTTCCGGGCATAAATGGGTTTGAAATACGTATATTAGGATGTCAATGGTAGAATATAGCGTCCAGGTGGAATGGTCACTTACGTAAGGAGAGAACAGAAGAACGAGCGGTTTGGTCACGTAACTGTCAGCTTGCATTTGGGAGATAGCGGGTTCGAACCCCACTGTCGTTGACCCTGAAGATGGTTTCCCATATCTACACCAGATAAATGTACCTTAATTAAGGTCACGGTCGCTTCTTTCCCATTCATAGTCCTTTCCTATCTCATCGGCGCGGTAAGACGTATCTGTGTCGGTGCAACGTAAATCAAATTGTATATAAAAGCAGAGAGAGAGAGAGAGAGAGAGAGAGAGAGAGAGAACAACAAAATTCTGTATGTAGTGCGGATGGAAGTTTATAGTCCGGCTAGATGTAATTTTCCAACAAATAGTCTGGTATTTGCCGTGCAGCTCCGTCGTCTGGTTGAAAGACTAGTATAATTTACGAAACAATCGCCAATCGCGTCAGGTAAGAGCAAAACAAGCCCAGAGAATGTTGTCGGTCATATTCGCAACTAGTATACTTACATTTCTAACGTCACACAAAAGAAGTACATGATATATAACCCGCGATGTTTGTTTTCCAAGAACATACCTTCTGTAACTTCCAAAGATGTTGCCGAGAAAAAGACTTATTTTGATATGATTCTTCTCACTCTTTAGACCCCAACCAACGCAGTCGCGATGTAAACCCTGGAAGATCTATGTTCGATTTATTGAAAATATTATGTGCTTATGACAGAAATTTCGTGTTAAGACTGCGCGTCCTGTAATTACAGGATTAATAGTTATGTATTACATCCGAGAGGCAGTAGGTTTGAAACCCCGCTGTCGGCAGTCGTGAAGAGGTTTTCCTTGGTTTCCTATTTTCACACCAGGTAAATGCTTGGGCTATGCCTTAATTAAGGCAACGGTCGCTTCCTTTCTATCACATCGTCACCATAAGACCTATCTGTGTCGATGTGACATTGTAAAGAAAGTTGTAAAAAAATCGTGTAATACTAAAAGCTTTCCGCTCAAGACCAACTTTTTCATGCGTTTATTGACGGTGGGAAACAGAGGATAAAGCACTGCAAACTGACAGAAACAAGATGAGGGCTTCCATTTGTGTGAAATGTAATCTGCAGTTGTTGTTATCCTTTTTCCGTGTTTTATACACCAGGAGGATTATTAACCTCATGATGGTCAGAACCTTCCCAGAAATCCTATTTTGAATCATACAAGCGACTAGATGTGAAAGGTTCCTTATGACGAAATATTAAGTTTAACATGATTTATTATTACACGATACGGCTACGGCTGCACAAACTACCTGCAATTTTTCTTTCGGTAACTAACACCTTTTTCCTTACATAGTAGCCAAGGGTTATTCAATCTCGAGCTTCTCTTCTGCCAAGATGTTGCGCGGCTTAGCAGGACCTGTCTCTGGATTCTACCTGAAATCCACAACTTCCTTGCTAAAGATGGTTCTGTCTTAAATTTTCTGTGAGGTTTATGCCTCATTTCTTTATACTTTCGTGCAATTTTTTATGTGAACGGGATGAGCTTTCCAGTTTTCCTGACGAGCGAGTATTCTATACGCCCATCTATTCCTGTCCATTCTCTTTACGTGTCTGTAAAAGGCTAGCCTCCACTTTCTGATTGAGGTAGTAATCTTTATATTGAATTTCAGTTGGAATACAAAACCCTCCGACACTTTCTTGGGTCCTAGAATTTTCCTTACAAACTTCCTCCCCTTTTTCTCAATTGTGGGGTCGTCTATTTTCCCTCTGCAGTGTAGAGGCAGTAGTGCCTAGAAGGAGACGATCTGGATCTGTAGGTATGATGACACGTTTCAAACCCCGTTTCCGTCCTCCTTAATCTTTCTCTTAGCGATTTGGACTGGACCATCGAAACGTTTTTAAAAAAATAACTGTGTTCTTCAGTCTGTAGAAACTAATTTTGTGTAAATATATTTATAAAGTACCTCATAAAATGTAATAATTTCATGTGGCTATTTTTTTTACAAGTTGCTTTACGTCGTGCCGACATAGACAGATCTTATGTCGTGACACAGGCTTTGCCACGACGAATGACGATGAATAATCAGATTGACTTTCCTCCGAGCGGTAATGAGGGGTTGTTCAATGGGCCTGGGAGATTTGCTACGTGTGAAGAGACGAAGTCCTCTGTTTCCCAAAACCTTCATTTAATAGAAGACTGATGAGTATGTATAATTATATACAGTATTTACAATCTCTCTTCCAACTTCAAATATCGCTAACATAGAAAACTTGGCGTGGTCGAAGTACTGAAGTGAATACTCTAAGTCCACACTTGGACCTTATTATTATTATCGAAGACCTGACTGACAAGGCTTCCGCCCGCACTCCTAGTAGACTTGTTCCAAAAAAAGCCTCGACCAGGGTGTGTACCCCTGTTTTATACCTTCACTAAGTTTCGCCTCCCTTCGAGAAGGCCATCGAAGTTCTCATCCTATGGAGACTGTCCTCAGACACACAAAAACGGAATTGCCTCCTTCCGTTCACTCTCTACCCACACTTTCTGAAGACATACTACGCACCTTTAGCAGGGTGCAGCATGTGATTCACCTACTTCGACCAAGCCTTACTTCTAATTGCACAACTTGTTGCTTACAGCTTTTGGTGTGCCTTCAAACTCTTAAATCTTATATGATTCTTAATTTACTTATATCCTTCTCCCAGCATTATAATTATGATTCCTTGGCCTTACTGCCATTACATAGTCATTACTATTAGCTTATAATTTCCCCCATAATATCAATGTATGTCTCAGCGACACCATTCCTCCTACGTTCCCGGTCAAGGTTTCGATCCTCGGAAGAATGAGTCCTGAGCTCCAACTGAGGTCGACACGACACTTATGGCGACGATGGCGATGGAAAGGGCTAGGAGTGGGAAGGAAACGGTCGTGGCCTTTATTAAGGTACAGCCCCAGCATTTGCCTGATGTGAAAATGGGAAAGCACGGAAAACGATCTTCAGGGCTGCCGACAGTGGGGTTCGAACCCAATATCTCCCGAATACTGTATACTGGCCGCTTTTAAGCGACTGTAGCTACTGAGCTCAGTGTGGCTATTTCTAGCCCGGTGTAGCCCTTGTAAGACAAACCCTCCGATGAGGGTGGGAGGCGTCTGCCATGTATAAGTAACTGTGTGTTATTGTGGTGGAGAATAGTGTTATGTGTGGTGTGTGAGTTTCAGGGAGGTTGGGGACAGCACAAACATCCAATCCCGAGCCAAGGGAATCAACCATTTAAGGTTAAAATCTCCGGCCCACCGGAAATCGAACCCGGGACGCCTGTAACCAAAGGCAAACACTATTAAGTCATTGAGCCGGACTACCTGATAGGGAAACATATGAGAACAGAATTATAAATGAAAAGTAACAACGTAATTCAAATAGAATAACGTGTTTCTTTCTTGAAAGAACTTCATCAGAATGTATCAAATCACACACAAAACGTTTTTTATTTTCGCTATTTGCCTTACGTCGCACCGACACAGATAAGTCTTATGGCGACGATGGGACAGGAAAGGGCTAGGAAGTGGAAGGAAGCGGCCGTGGCCTTATTTAAGATACAGCCCCAGCATTTGCCTGGTGTGAAAATGGGAAAGCACGGAAAACGATCTTCAGGGCTGCCGAAAGTGGGGCTCGAACCCACTATCTCCCGATTACTGACAAAACGTTTAGAAATGTATAAACATTTATGCTTATTTCTGTCTAAATCCTTAAAAAATTGAAATTTGGAACTTGTCACTTCTCTCCACTCTAGCATGGAATGTTTTCTTTTTCAGGTATTTTATAAATTTCTTTATTCAAAATTAGTTTTGACAGGCTTAAGAACCGAACAGTTACAAACTAACTCAGTTGAAACTGAAAAGAAATGGCTACAGATATCACAAGATACGTTTTATGATTAATAGACAGTTCACGTATTCAAGAGAAGTGGACAAGTATTTAGTGCAGACATCGACGAAAAATCGCTAAGTTTTTGTCATTATGACTACGTAATTCAGTAATGGTTAGCCTCTGTGGTGTAATGGTTAGTGTGATTAACTGCCACTCCCGAAGGGCCGCGTTCGATTTCCGGCTCTGCACGAAATTTGAAATGTGGTACATTAAACAACTATAGTGGTGCTCGAACGGGGTCCACTCAGCCTCGGGAGATCAACTGAGTAGAGGGGTTTTGGTTCCCACCTCAGCCATCATCGAAGTGGTTTACCGGGGTTTCTCACTTCTCCTTCAGGTAAATGCCGGCATAGTACCTAACTTAAGGCCACGGCCGCTTCCTTCCCCCTTCCTTGTCCATCCCTTCCAAATTTCCCATCACACCCAGCCGCCACAAGACTCTGTTTAGTACAGCAGGTGACGCCACCTGGGTGAGGTACGGGTCCTCCTTTCCAGTTTTATCACAGACCTAAAGTCTCACGCTCCAGGACACTGCCCTTGAGGCGGTAGAGGTGGGATCCCTCTCTGAGTCCGAGGGAAAAACCAACCCTGGACGGTAAACAGATTAAGAAAGGAAGAAAAAGAATTCAATAATGAAAATTCTTACTTACTATAACCTAAATATTAGCCATAATTACAAAGTCATGGTAAACAAATACACATGTCACCAAAGAAAAGGAACAAGTGGATGGTAAAATGAAGGTACATTTTTTTCGTAAAAAAACAAAAAAACCCAGCAGATATAATGTTTGTTGTTCGTATCCACAGGGTTTGTATTTACAACGGAGGTGAATTATGTTTTGATAATATTAAAAATTATGTGTGATAAAATATTAAATGCAACGAACCACGCGCCCATTCCTTTTTTTTTTTTTTTTTTGGACCATCTATATGTCAGTTTGATCGTTGCTTGAGTAATTACTGTAAAACTTGTTGCTAGTAAATTGCTGTAAATGATGGGCAGGTTGCTAACAAAATCAATATGAAGATAATAAATGTTATTACCTGTCGTAAATTATCAGTGTGGAAAATTTAGCTAGTACTGGCGTTCGACTACATAAATCCTTGTACGAGGTTATTGAAGCGGATCCAAGCCAACTACATGATTAGCTTTTCGTTCACCATTTAATCACTGGAGTGTTATTTTCAAACCACCTTGTAAAGCAGCACTATTCAAGTAGATAATTTTGTTCCCTACTTTAAAATTTAAGTGTTACTACGTTTAATGCAGGTGTAATTGCTCCTTAAATTATATCACGACCACACACGAGCTGTACTCACCAGCGACGTAAACTTTCGTTACACTGCCCATTAGAGGCTATTGCACTGACTTATTTGACAGTGTCGCTACAGGAGATGAATACACACACATAAATAAATGTTATCTTAATCTAACGTCTTCTTCTTCTTCTTCTTCCTTTTCACCTCGTTGTCCCCCTTTTTCTTGCCGAGCTGAGTGACTCAGATGGTAGAGCGTCGGCTCTCTGAGCCCAAGGTTGTGAATTCGATTCACATTCAGTTCCGTATTATTTGAATATACTGACATAAACCGGTATACTTTAAGGTAATATTTTCAGCACATCGATATCTCCGAAAAATCACAAAAACACAGTGTTATTTTTCTAAACACACATTTAATAATATCTGCATATTTAATGTCAATGGTAAAAATAACGGCATTTTAGGTCCCATAGGCTCTTAACTTTGGAGGCTGGGTTGGCGACAACGGGGCCCTGAGCTGAGTCCTGGAATTGCTCCCACTAACTTGTGCCGGGATCCTCACTTTCGTCTATCCTATCCGACCTCTCTTGGTCAACTCTTGTTATTTTCCGACCCCGAAAGTATTAGGTTGCGAGGCCTAGGGAGTATTTTATTTTTACACCCTTCGTGGCCCTTGTCTTTCTTTGGCCGATGCCTTCGTTTTTCGAAGTGTCGTATTCCTTCCATATTTTCTCTGATTAATGTTACAATTTTCGCTCTTAAAAGTAAAAATCTTATTTCTAAAATATTTTGTGCAATGTTCTTCTCATTCAGATAATAATTCCGTTTGCAATGATCTGGATTTTCGCGATATGGTATGTATACAATTTTATAGGAAATACGTTTGATAAACCAAAGTTACTCTTTCCAACAGCAGATTGTTAACACTAACTGTATGTATGTCCAACCCTTGTCACGTTTCTCTACGGGGTAGGATATGAAGTGAGACGAATCTTCGTAGCGAGTTTTTACGACAGGATGCCCTTCCTGATGTCACTCTCAGCAGAGGAGTTAATGAGATTAAATGAATTACCTGATATATGACAGTAAGAAGAAGTGGTTGAAAAACCGGCGCTGGCACAAAACCTACTCCTGTCGAATAGCACCAAGGGTCTGCTCAAGGCTTAATGTCTCCATCCGACGGACGAATCACCATCAACAGTGTCATATGACCTCACTCTATACGAACACTGATGAGAGATTTGAGATTGAATCCGGACTTTTGGAACACAATCTAATGATTGAGAAGAGTATACCACCACATCTCCTACCTTACCGGCCCACATTCTCCTGCTGTTTTTTCGACCAACGGGACTCGAACCGACTTACCACGGTATCAGATTACATACACGTGATACCTTAACGATCATGTCCATCAGGTGGGCTCTATTAACACTAACTGAGCTATTTTGACCCCTTCGGTTGAGAGGTAACTGGATTCCTGTACCTTCAGTCGTGGATTTTAGCCGTGTCTCGTTAATTCCTCTGACTCGGGGACTGGGTGTTTGTGTGTGTTCCAACACACTTCTTTTCATATAAACACAATACACTCCACTACAACAGAAGCACGCAATAATAAATACATCCCTCCACATAGGGTTGGCTTCAGGAAGGCAATCTAGCTGTCGAACAAGGCTAAGACCAGGTGTGCGACAGTTCACATTCCCGAACCCACCAGAGTGTGAAAAAGCAGCGGAAAATGGATAACAAGAAACGGTCTGGCTATACTTAGTGTGGTACTTTCCCGTTGTATATTACACCTTATTTCAAGTCACAGCACATCAATCAATATTCTAGTACTAAACTCTGTAATCACACTACAAACACAACTACCAGCTATCTGCAAAAAGAAGTCCTCAATAAGTGTTTCTTATCAAAATCAACCATAAAATTTGAAGCCATAATCCTTATCAAGACAAGGATTTTGCTCACCTCAATTATGTTTTAAAATAAAAATACTCTATACAGTTTATAATTTCCTTGAATGGTTTAGGAGCTGAGACACACTCGAGTTCACGAGGGTAATGACGAACCATGTATTCAGCCTCTAAATCAAACCTCTATATATAAAATTTAAATGAAGTCATCATCTCTCTGTCTTCCGAAACAAGATCACATCCTAACCCTTGGGTGGATTTCATGAAATGTTGAACAAAATTCCACATAGGGATCTCCCACATGACTAACCATGGTTTATTTCAAAATATCGATTTAAACATCTATTATTTGCGAAATAATTTTCCAAAATTGCGTTAATAGCTTAAATAAAATGGTGTCTATGAAAATTGATGGTGGCTGTTCCTTAAAACTGAGCTGAAACTTGGTATGAATATACAGGCTGATTGGGATATAAAGTAAAAATAACCTCACGGAAGGTAGGAATGAATGTCTGCAGTTCGTGAGGTACGTTTTTCTTTTAATTTGACGAGTGATCTGTACGACGGGAAAGGGGTGGGGGTGGGGGCGAGGAGTTTGAAGTAACGTATGATGTTTGTGAGGTAGATAATAGCTCCGCTTGCCCTTCGGCTTATACCACCCGCTGTACCTTACTTCCGACAGTATTGTATGCATGCGTAGCCCTACGTCAGGGATGGCGAACCTATGCCACGCGTGTCACTAGGTGACACGCAAACACGATTTCGGTGGCACGCCACATGAACATAATAATACTTTAATGTATGTCTTGTACCACAAACAATACACATCTTATAGTGTTCCACGTTTAAGTAATAAATATAGAAAATCTAAATACTAGGTCCATCCGGACGTGCAATATGACAACACTGGTACACTGATAGATCGGAACGTCAACTGAGATAACAGTGTCGTTTTCTGGAAGTTTTGTATACGGACATAGAAACAGAAACTTAACAAAGGTAGTGACAGGATTTTTCAAGAACAGTGGACAAGGGAATTCGGACTGATAGAAAGATGTGTTGCGTGTGTTCGAAAACAATTGTATCCCTCACATTTAATGTAAAGCGCCAGTTCAAGACTGATCATTCAAATGTTTGTTCCATATCAGGCCAATGAAGAAAGAAGGGAGTTGGTGTCACAAAATATCGAACATTACACAAAACATCCTACAGTATTTCTTTTGTATCATCTTTCCGGCCAAGGAATAATATCAGTGCGGCTGTTTCCATCTGCCTCACTGCATAGTACAGCATGCATCTGAAACCGCTTTCTGACGGCGAGTTCTTGAAATAAATTTCCTTTATTGATGCCCGACACATTGTTTGAAAACTTCCCTAACAAACAGCAAATAATTAAAAGAATGAAAGGAATGCTGTCAAGGATAGAATAATAAGAATGAGTGAAGAAGTTTCGGAGCAACTGAAAACTAATTTGGATAACTCCCAGATGTATGCAGTATGTTTTAATGAAAGCATGGATGTGACCTTACAAACAAGAATAGCTGTATTTTTTAATTTCCTTACGGAAATGTGATGAGGTAGAAATTAGTTAAATTGTTGAGCATGCGAACTACGACAACATGTGAAGATAATGAAGGTAATGGAGGAAGTGAAGTCCATTGGCAATATTAGAACTCTTGATATTTATATCTAATAATATTTATAATTTTACAATTTGTTTTACGTCGCACCGACACAGGTATAGGTCCCATGACGACGATGTGAGAGGAAAGGCTTACGAGTGGGAAGGAAACCGCCGTGGTCTTAATTGAGATACAATCCAAGCATTTGCCTGGTGTGATAATGGGAAACCACGGAAAACCATCTTCGGGGCTGCCGATTGTGGGGCTCGAACCCACTATCTCCCGGATGCAAGCTCTCAGTAGCGCGCCCCTGACCGCGTAGCCAACTCACCCGGTAATAATATTTAATGACGAAGTGTGTTACAATGGGAGCTTATTATTTATTTATTTACAAATAGAATATGTATTCTCAAAAATTACATATTTAAAAATGTATTTTTTTGCAGTATTTACAAAATACAACCACGGAATATGCAACCAAATGAATTTACAAGATATATATCTAATAAATAAATAAATAAATCAGAAAATAAATTACATAAATAACATATTATGAAACTTAATTGGAAATTTGGGAAGGAAGTCGGCGTCGGGGGGGGGGGGGGCGGGGGAGTTGTAGGTTGTAGCCATTCTTAGGAAAATAGCAAGTGGCACAGTCAACAGTTGAGAATAATAAACCAGACTTAAAATGGCACACTTGTTGGAAAAGGTTCGCCATCCCTGCCCTACGTCGTTCATAATTCAGTATTACCTGAGCTACAAATATACAATGTTCAACTTTATTTTTAATATTTCGAATATGTCATTATTTTGACGTCACGTGTATTCAGAGGCCCTACCACTTACCTCACGAACACCATATATCTCTGATACTCAGTTCTATTCTGAAGAAACAGGCGTCTAGAAAGGCATCCGGACGTAAAAGAAGCATGGCATAAAATTTCATCTCACCTCATCCCCGATACCGTACTAGGAATCGCCACTCAGGTGTAGGCATATATTCAGTTTTACTCTTATTTTTAAAAATAACTTACCGTTTTAGAATGACGTGGCTATGTAGGTATTTGGTGAATTTGCGCATGTTTAATGTGTTAAAAATTCAAATAATGGACAAAAGGTTAAGCATATCACAAAATAAAGCCCGGCGCATATAGTTAAAATCCAATTTTCTCCAAAAAAATGTCATATTTTGACATAATTGAAAAGGCCCCATTCATAATGAAGAAAATGTAAACAGAAAAAAATAGTTGCTATGCATGAAAATTGAACTGTTCACAATGGACCACTTACACATATAAAAATGCGTCAATTACAAGCATAAAAATTTGCAATGTCGAAGTTTAGAGTAGTGCTTAAGTTTGTGGGGAATATAAGAAATCTATTAGTCAACACACTGCTTTTCAGATCTTATTTGCACAATGGCATTGTTGAATGGAAATCTGGTTACAATTTATTACACTCATCCCTGGTTTTATGACAAGAAAAATCAGATTATGCAAAGATGTAGTGTTGAAAGATAACGTGGGGGCATCAATTTAATGTAAATTGAATTTTGCAGATAAGTAAGAAAATGTTTATATTAATGATGGCCTATTTTGTTTTCTTCTCTTTTCTCATTGGCTAATGTTTACTTTTGCGTCGTTCTCTGTGATTCCTATATCCCAATACATTTCTGAGTTTAATATTTAGAACGACAGTTGGAAACGGCCAACAACGGCATGTGACGTACGTGGCTGAAGTTCTTTCACGAATGGCCAGCAATCGATTCACCAAGAGTAACTTCTCACAGATTAAAAGCTATAAGACTGGAAGCCTTTGGCTGAACGAAATCCAAAAAGACCTGGATTCCGCCGGGATTTCTGATCTCGATATCCTAGACCACTCCAAATTCTGTGAAACGGTTAATTTTTGGTCCCCGCCGCCGAAAAGCACCGGAAACTAGTCTCACTGGAGAGAAAGCAAAAATTATTAGTCGGGCGCAAGAGATGTTGCGAAATAAACTGAACGTCCAAAAGTAACTAGTCATAAGCGCTTGCTGGTGGGATTAAATCAATAATAATTTTAATGATAATAATAATATGTTATTACTATGTGATTGTTAATTTTTTTATTGTGGATGGCTTAACGGTTTACCAGCAAAAATACCGCTCTGATATATTCGACCCGTAGACAAGTGCGTTTTGCTGGTCAACAATAATATTTCACTGCCTATTCTTAGACGAGGCGTGTTCTGTCTCTTCACGTCACTTAATTCCCCTAGAAGTAATTACTATAGCAGGTGTACAAAAGGTAACCGGTCAACGAGGTGTTTGTTCAACATATAGCCAAAAGTCAATGGCACTTTTCATCGTACCTTTGCGTGAATATGCATATGGCATAAATATCAATAAGAAGGAAGCGAGTTTTGTTTCGAATGTTGCTGCACACATTGCGTCCCGTATGTAGAACATATTCAATGTAACAATAACGTTTCTACTTGTGAAGTAAGATCACGTTGAATGTGTTTAAATTTATTGTACAGGATTCATTAAATTATGTATGTAACTTTCAAACTGAGTTATTATGGGCAAAGCGATCGAACTGAGTGACACGCGAGGGCGGTAAGGGATGCAATACCAGTACCGTGATGTAATCCTCAGGTTCATTAGCCGGCCCGCAAGGTCGCCAGGAGGCCTCCAACCAGTTGAGCTAGTTACCTCACTCACGAAATTGCTGTGTTCGTCTTCCAGAGAGGTCTTTGCTCCGAGCGCTGCATCTTCAACATGTATTCCATCGTATATATTCAAGCGAATTACGCTGGATATTTTTCAGTTTTCTAGTTCAATGTATTAAATTACTAACACTTTCCTCGATTCAAAATTTCTATTCATGGTGGGACCCTCGAACAAGTATCTTCTTTTAAATAATAATAATAATAATAATAATAATAATAATAATAATAATAATAATAATAATAATAATAATAATAAAACCGGACGAGTTGGCCGTGCGCGTAGAGGCGCGCAGCTGTGAGCTTGCATCCGGGAGTTAGTAGGTTCGAATCCCACTATCGGCAGCCCTGAAAATGGTTTTCCGTGGTTTCCCGTTTTCACACCAGGCAAATGCTGGGACTGTACCTTAATTAAGGCCACGGCCGCTTCCTTCCAACTCCTAAGCCTTTCCTATCCCATCGTCGCCAGAAGACCTATCTGTGTCGGTGCGACGTAAAGCCCCTAGCAAAAAAATAATAATCTATGGCCTCAGCTACAGTGTGCAGATATTGTAATGTAACGCCATATGGCTGACTGCTAGTCAATTTCAACGTTGCGTTTTACTCTTGGCCTACTAGATGGCAGAGTGAACCCTATCTTTCTTGGGCGCGTATGGCCGGGTTTTAATTAATTTCGTTGGGGCAACACCAAATGTATCGTCAGAGATCGTTTACATGCCGATAACGTATGACATGGAAAGGACTTTATCCGCTTTTCAAACACCCGGCAACCTCTGTCGGGTTTGAACCCGCCATCTTGCGATCCGGATGCCGACACTCCATCACTAATCAACAGCTACTGCCAAAACGTTGTCAAGATGTGGCTTGTAATGGAAATGGCAGTAAGTTTATTGTGTAAATATCAGAAAGAATGCTAACCAACCGCGCACTGAGCCCATAACTAATAAAGCGATTCATTCTTCAAAGTATTTGTTTGGTCAGTGGGATTGTATGGGGGTGAAACGTGGACACTGAACTCTAACGAAACAGGACGTATTCAGACATTTGCGATGTAGTGCTGCAGGTACCTGCTTAAGATCCCATGGGCGGTTCGAATCACAAATGCAGAAGTATTCAATCGAGTTTGTGAAGAAAGAGTAATACTTAAGCAACTACGCGGAACATGACTCGTTTGGATTGGACACACGCTATGACATGGAGGCTTGGTGGAAAGCAGCTGTTAAGCAGCTGGAAACTTCCACGTCCCACTAACTATTTTTAAGGATTTTGGAGACGCCGAGGTGCCGGAATTTAGTTCCGCAGGAGTTCTTTTACGTGCCGCTAAATCTACCGACATCCACGCTGACGTAACTGACTACCTTCAAATACTACCGGACTGAGACAGGATTTAAAAAAAAAAAGTATTACATGGTGCAAGAAGTTATGCGGATGAACTGTCTTCGATGAGAGGAGTCATGCGAGGCAAATGAAGGGGGATAAGTAAAGTAGGAGAATAATAGATTTGACTTTGGAGGGAAAGAGAACTCTAGATAGAGTTAGATCTAAGGCAAAATGATAAGCACGTTGAGGTTTAAAAACGCAGCTTGAATCTTTCACGTGACTTCCGATATCGTAGTTTTACGAGGAATCCGAACAACAGAGACGTGGCTTTTTTTTTTTTTTTTTTTTTAATCTCGAGGTATGAGCTGCGGCAGCCCTCGGTGTACAATCACTAGTCATTTCGGACATCACACCTTTGGTTTAACATTAAAAATATTCAGGATTATTATTATTCCACGATCACGGCACAATGTGAGAAATGTAATCAAGATGCAGGAAATAAAATTCAATACAATCGGTTCGATGTCGCAATCAGCGGCATTTCGAAGAAGAAATTGGGTTTCTAGCTCAAATTATCCTGTTACCAGATCGACTTTGTTGAACGAAAGTGCGAGCTGGTTGGACTTACGGTATGTTATATTCGTACATAAGGAGAATTTAATAATAATAATAATAATAATAATAGCTTTACGTCCCACTAACTACTTTTAAGGAATTTGGAGACGCCGAGGTGCTGGAATTTAGTTCCGCAGGAGTTCTTTTACGTGTCGCTAAATCTACCGACACGAGACTGACGTAATTTTAATTGACTACCTTCAAATACCACCGTACTGAGCCAGGATTAAACTTGCCAAGTTGGACTCAGAAGGCCAGCGTCTTAAAAGTCTGAGCCACTCAGTCCGCTAAGGAGAAATTAATAAGCATGAAAGAAGCAAGAGTGATTGCTGGTACGAACAGATGGGAGCAGTGATGGCCTGAAGAATAAAAGTGAAAAATTAACGCGTTGCATGAAGCTATGCGGATGAACCAGCTTCAATGAGAGGGTCCATGTGAGGCAAATGTTGGAACATATGTTAAGTAGGAGAATAATATATCGATTATGGAGGGAAAGAGAACGCTAGAGAAAGAGAAACGGCTCAGTGACACAGTGGTAAGACCAATGTCAATAATTTCAGGTATTAAAAGAAAATAGAGTACGTGGAGATTATTAATATATTCGTACAGGCTTATAGCCTAAAAATTTATACTCAGTGTAGTGAACATGTATGTATGCATGCATTCATACATGATAGAAGTTCTCTTATTCAGCTGAAAATAATTCTAATTTATAACTACAGTAAAAATAAACTTACATGCAATAATAATAATAATAATAATAATAATAATAATAATAATAATAATAATAATAATAATAATAATAATAATAATAATAATAATAATAATAATAATAATAATAATAAATGAAATGACGTATGGCTTTTAACGCCGGGACTGTCCGAGGACAAGTTCGGTTTATCAGGTGGAAGTCGTTTGAATTGACGCCCGTAGACGACCTGCGCGTCGTGATGAAGATGAAACGATGATGAAGACGACACATACACCCAGACTCGTGCCAGAGGAATTAACCAATTATGGTTAAAATTCCCGACCCTGCCGGGAATTGAACCCAGAACCCCTGTGACCAAAGGCTGGCACGCTAACCATTTATCCATGGAGCCGGAATTAATAATAATAACCTGTCGGTATTTCAGCCTAAAACGATAATTACCATTTACATTAATATACAAAAATGATTCTCTTGGAGTTAAGCAAACTTAAATATTGTATCAACAGACTGCTCCAGGATTCTGTTCCACTACCTTCAACACACCAGGGGGCACCTAACTGATGGTTCCACACAGCTAAGTGCATTAAATTGATTGCGGGTAAATAATTATTTTTAAAATGACGATATCTTTATCACAAATACGGCAAGATGAATATATTTGTAGTCAGAAGATATCAACTGCTGCGACAGTTACAAAGAATTCGCAAGATCAACAAAACTTAAGAATCTCTTACAATAATTCATATATCTTCGTCTTTCTTTTACCTTTATCTGAACTACTTGGGGTCAGCACTAGATGTGATTTAAGGCCAATAATGAAAATTCACACCCAGTTTCCAGTCATTTGACCAGGTCAGGAATGGAACGAATGAAGCTCGCCCATCTAGCGGCGAGGAAAAGAATTGTGTTGGCTGCCGTCGCACTCCTCTGGGGCAATGATTAATGACTGGCAGATTAAATTAAATGATATTGGAGAAAAAATGGAAGGGGCTTATGGCATTTATTGCCGGGAGTGTCCGAGGACAAGTTCGGCTCGCCAGATGCAGGTCTTTTGATTTGACTCCCGTAAGTGACCTGTGTGTCGCGATGAGGCTGAAATGATGATGAAGACGACACCAGAACATCCAGTCCCCGCGCCATCGGAAATAGCCGATTATGGTTAAAATCTCCGACCCTGCCGGGAATCGAACCCGGGACCCCTGTGACGAAAGGCCAGCATGCTAACCATTTAGCCATGGAGCCGGACGATATTGAAAAGTGTTTCTGGAATGAAAGATGACAGGGGAAATCGGAATACCGGGAGAAAAACCTTTCTCTCCTCCGTTTTGTCCTGCACAAATCTCACATGGCGTGCCCGAAATTGGAACTACGAACCCAGCGGTGAGAGACCGGCGAGCTATCGCCTGAGTCACGGAGGCTTCAATAACAACAACAATAATAATATAGTTATTACTACTACTACTACTACTACTACTAATAATAATAATAATAATAATAATAATAACAATAACTCACCACTATGAACTGGTATATTGATTTAACGCCATCTAGGTTGCCTACGTGTCAATTTTGACGTTCCAGTTCACTCTGCCAGGTGACAGAGTATCAAATCCTGCTGAAGGTCCGAGTTTTAATTCATTCTGTCGGATAAACACCAAATGGGTTACTAAAGATCTTTCGTGAGCCAACATTTTACGACATGGTGCCATGGACTGATATTATTTGAACGCTGTTCAAAAATCTGTCAACTTCAGCCGAGTTTGAACCATGATTTCGGGATCCGGATCCTGGCAAGCACTCTACAACTGATCCACACAGTGAATTATAATGCTCAGTATGGCCACATGCCATTCCTAATGCGAAACCTATGCGAAAGGTTGTCCTTGGTCTTCAAACCCAAGTTAACGGGTTCGATTCTACCTCAGACTGTAGTGCTACTTGAAGGTGTTCAAATGAGCCAGCTTCGTAGCGGTTTATTCACCGGTGTCTAAAATTAATGAATGAATGAATGAGTGAATTAATTAATTAATTAATTAATTAATTACCATTTACGTTAATATACAAAAATGATTCTGTCGGAGTTAAGCAAACTTAAATATTGTATCAACAGACTGCTCCAGGATTCTGTTCCACTACCTTCAACACACCACAACTTCTGTCGAGGAATATCTTGGCACTTCACTGTTCCGGAAATCTTTAAAGGTAGTTACTGGGACGTAAACACGATAAGACTATTATTATTATTATTATTATTATTATTATTATTATTATTATTATTATTATTATTATTATGTCCGGATCCTTAGATTGTCAGCAGAGAGACTTTCGGGTCAGAAGGCCTCGGGTTCGATTCCCGCCCAGGCTAAATGGTTAATTCCCTTGACTCGGGGTCTGGGTATTTCTGCTCTTACCAGTATAGTTTGTAAAATACTGGAGACTTTAATAGTAAAGTACATCAGAGGGATATGTGATGATAAAAATTGGTTCATGAGGAGCCAGTATGAAATTTCTTGTGAGGCACAACTGGTAGGATTTCAGCAGGTCTTACCAGATCGTTGGATTCAGGAGGCCAGTTGGATTGCATAACCATAGACCTTTCCGAAGCCTTTGACAGAGTGGAATATGGAATATTATTAAAGAAATGGGAGGGAATCCTGGACATAAGGGTTATACGTTGGATAAGAGCATTTCTGAATTCAAGAGTTCAGAAAGTCAAAGTAGGAAATAATGTATCACAGGAAGAGAAAGTTTGGAAGGGAATTGCACAGGGTAGTATGATCGGTCCATTACTTTTCTCAATATACGCAAACGATTTAGGGAACAATATAACATAAAAAATAAGATTGTATGCAGATGACATAACTGTTCATAGGAAAATAAATAACACTGAGGATTGTTCAGAATTACAAAGGGACCTTGACAGTATTTAACAATGAGTTGAAGAGAATAATATGAAGGTTAATGGAGGCAAATCAACTGTTACAACATTTACAAACAGGAGCTTTAAATCTGAATTTAAATATACTTCGGATGAGGTATTTATCCCAACAGATGGCAAGCGCACATACTTAGATGTGAGTTTTGAAAGTAATCTGCACTGGAAGGGTCATGTTGATGACATTTTTGGGAAAGCATACATATCGTTAAATGCCATATTGAGGTTACTTAATGGGCCGATGACTTTAGATATTAGGCCACATTAGACAACAAGCAAGCAACAAGAGGCTACTTAAAGGATGCAACAAAGAACTAAAAGAGAAAAGTTACTTAAGTATGGTTCGTCCATTTTTGGAATAAGCAAACAGTGTTTGGTATCCTCACCAGGAATACCTAATAAAATAAACAGATGGCGTGCAGAAGAAAGCAGCAAGATTTGTAACAGGGGATATCAAGAGAAAAAGTAGTGTGTCAGAAATCTTAGAGAAACTTTGGTGGGACACTTTAAGTAAAAGCAGGGAGTAAACTAGACTTATAGGATTATATAGAGCCTATACAGGAGAGGAAGCATGGGGAGAAATCCGTGAGAGGCTTCAGTTGGAAAATAATTACATCGGCAGGACTGACCACAAGTAAAAAAATTAGAAGGGATTTTAGCAGAAGCGATTGGGGTAAATTTTCATTCATTGGGAAGGGCGTGAAGGAGTGGAACAATTGACCAGGGGTAGTGTTTGATCCTTCTCCAAAATCTGTACAGACTTTCAAGAAGAGAATAAACAGCAACAGAGAAAAGAAATGAAATGCTCGAGGACATTTCACCAGTGCAGGTTATTGCAAATAAAAAAAATTGTGAATAAATTAGTTCCATCCCCCGGTCTACGGTGATCGGACAGCCGAAGTAGGGGACTGCCTGTAGAGGTGAAGTACAGTGGGGACTTCGAAGACCCTGGGACCACTACGGTAGCTGTGACGGTCCTTCAGGAACTCTGAAAAGCGGTGGAAAAAGGGGCTCTTGTTAAGACGCAGCAGGTTGTTACGCTACTTATGTTCGAAAATGGGTAAAAAATAAATAAAACAATGTAAATTTTAATCTTATAGCAGTTGTATAGTATTATTTGAAGTAATTCCACGTACTCTATGTGAGTTGACTATGTTTGAAAGTACAGGAGATATTATAATTTTGTAAATAATATCAATTTATTAAGGATGAGCTGTGTGTTTAATTAAAAAAAATGTTAGTGTAAATTATATAATACTGTATTCTAGGAAAATGTCTTCTTCTCTTGTTTATTTAAAATTGAGTGCTTGATAATAATGTAGTTTAGTCTACAATTTGCCACCGAGGTAGACACCTCATTTGCAAATGAAGTGATTTTGATATGACAGTCAAACAGGAGATTATCCACCATGACACTGAAGAGGCTTGCCAGCAATTTAGCGGCATCGTTAAGAGGTTCTTTCAGCTTCCAAATATCTGTTGTTAGATTATCTAGGCCTGGTGATTTTGAGTTGTTCATGCACTTGGGGGTGATTTGGTTTACTAGTACCGCTAAGGCACGCCCTGCGGAATTGGTAGATGTGGAAAATAAAAATTTGAAATGGCTTCGAAGTATGGCTGCCACTTTTCTAGGGTATGATTTATGTCCTGCAGTCGACGCCCTTCCTAGTCCTTGATGCACATCAAGTGTTTAGTGTTTCATGTTGCCATATCTCTTACTTTTCACCTTCTCAACTTCCTTTCCAGCTCTGTGTACAGATCTTCGTAGTCCTCAGTCTTGGCCTCAGCAACAGCTTTCCTAGCTGCTTGTCTCTCTGCAACACATTCCTCCTTGTTATCCTTGGTTTTGTTAGCATAGGACTTCTTGTAGGCATTTACTTTCTTCTGAACTTACTCAGACCATTGACAGAACTATAATAGTGTCTATTCTGTGTCGGCCTACATCCGTTGTACCTAGGGTTTCTTTGGAAGCTTTGACAACGGAATCGCGGAGAGATGTGTATGTGACATCAACAGAGCGTGTAATGAGTGCGGTGAATTTCAGTTGATAAGAACTGCAGTTTGCTCCTGTAAATTCTACCACTTGATCTACACGAAGACCATCATACCATGACCCTTGTTCAGAGACGAGAAATTCATGTTGTGGGAGAGGAGACTCGGATGGCATCACCCTCACATCCTTCACAGCAGTGAAGTTGTATTGGATCAATGGTGCAGCTCCTATAGAGACAGACCATACTCCAACACGATGTCTTCCGAAATGCGCGTAGTCATGCTGAGACAAGCAAGTAGATTGCCCTTCTCTCATGACCCCTATAGCAAGGCAACAGAATCATTTACTAACAGTATATTAATCCATTTTGCTCAGAGAAAACTTCGAAGTACGCAGGAAACCGCAAACCGTCAGTTCTTGATAAATCACCTGTCCGAACCGACCTGAGCCGGTCGGACAGGGCTTTCTAAGCTCAAGTTGCCAGATTCGAACCCAGATGAGGTCAGTGCTCAAATTCACCAGATGGAACGTAAAATAATTCTTCCTGGAAAAATTCTGGCTCGTCTGAGTCTCCGGAAACAGTAAGAAATTAGTCAGTAGGAGAGTAAACTAATATTATTATTATTATTATTATTATTATTATCTGCAGGACTATTTAGCTGAGGACGGTTCAGAAGTGCCCGGGTCCGACTGGGCCGATTATTATAAGTTAGTATGTTAAAACCATCTGGCCCGAGGACTGGGTATTTGTGTTCGTCTCAATACGTTTCTCTTCATCCACATACAACACAACACATTAGCAATCGCAGCAGGAACACGCAATAGTGAATGAATCCCTCCAAAATAGGGTTGGCGTCAGGAAGAGCATACGGACGGAAGACTGGGCCAAAAACACAGAAAGTATCGGTCCAAAAATTGATAAATTATCCAAGAAAAGAGGAATAGTAATAATTAATCTATCCATGTCTTTCGGATAATAGCCAACGTTAGACTGACTTCGAATTCATGCTTCACAATAAAGATGCGAATGACAACGTTTTGGATATTTGGCAACAAACAGATTGTGATTTATTCCCTGATATTTCCCCCATATTCACCAGCAGCAAAATGTACGCTTGTTATAAAGGAATTTTGTTTTCCCGTCTAAGTACAATGATTTCGCCTTCATGACAGCTACATATTCGCAGAATTTTACGTCATCTTTATGATCACGTCAATTATCCGGATATTTTAAGATCCGGGTAATCCTGACTATCAATAGTCGCCAAGTCTGAAATTAAATATCCTAGTTCAGTTAGTTTGTTTTGAATGGCAGAGTGAGATAGAATTCAGCATCAATAATTAGTAAGCCAAGTATTTCGTACTCATCGAGAGTCTCTTATCGATCCTTAAGTAGCAATTTGTTAAACGAACTTTCAAACCCATTCATTCCCTTACTTCTTAGTCTCTCTTATGCAGAAACCCTAGACCTTTACTGTGGGAGATCCTTTACCCCTGAAACTTCCATCGTAAAGCTCACACTGTCCCAGACATCTGTCGTTGCAATGTTCACCCTTTTGAATTCCTGATTAACTTGTTAAGCCAGGGAGGCGTCTCTTCAACTTTAGCTTCAGGGGTGAGAAATATTTTCGCCAGCCTATCGATTCCCACCTTCCCACATGTCGATAAATCAACAGTATTCTCTTTCCCATGTCGACTGATACTTTTTCGAATTTTCCAACGAGCTCCTTGTTTGAACCTAGGTAGAGTGTGAATCATTCCAAAGGAACTTTCTTACGCCCTTGAATTCTCTTAAAGAATTTACTTCTCTTTTCTCTATAAATGGAATTCTATTTATCGCTTAAGTATGTTATTATTATTATTATTATTATTATTATTATTATTATTATTATTATTATTATTATTATTGTTATTATTATTATTATTATTGTATGTCCACCACATTGTCCCGTTTCTTGATACGGGGTCGGAGATGAGGTGAAATGAATTTGTATGGCATGTGTTTTACGGTCAGATGCCCTTCCTGACGTCAACCTCAGTTGAGGAGGTAATGAATAAAGGTGAATGGAAGTGGGTAAGGAGGTGGAAAGAATAGACTACCGGGTGAGTTGGCCGTGTGGTTAGGAGCGCGCAGCTGTGAGATCGCATCCGGGAAATAGTGGGTTCGAGCCCCACTGTCGGCAGCCCTGGTTTTCCGTGTTTTTCCACTTTCACATCGTCGCCATAAGAACTATCTGTGTCGGTGCGACGTAAAACAAATAGCAAAAAAGGAAAAGAATCGACTGTGGCCTGTGAATAGGAACTGCCGCGACATTTGTCTGGTAGTGAAGATCGGAAACCACGGAAAACTATTCTCAGAACAGCCGAAGATTGGACTCGTACCCACGCGTCTCCCCAATGCAGAACTTGGCTACATAACCGTAGAGTGTTAAGACGTGTGGTCACTCTGTTCGGTATAATAATAATAATAATAATAATAATAATAATAATAATAATAATAATAATAATAATAATAATAATGTTATTTGCTTTACGTCCCAATAACTACTTTTAAGATTTTCGGAGATGCCTAGATGCCGTAATTTAGTCCCGTAGTACTTCTTTCACATGCCAGTAAATCTACCGACACGAGGCGGACGAATTTGAGTACTTTCAAATATCACCGGACTGCGCCAGGCTCGAATCTGTCAAGCTGGGGTCAGAAGGCCAGCGCCTGAACCGTTTGAGTCAGTCAGCCCGGCAACTTTGTCCAGGATTCGAACCGCAGTCACCTTAGTGAGATACCTGTGACAATATCGTTCGAATATCACGGCCCCCTAAACCTGTAGAAATATTTTTAAAATATTTGCCTCATACTTGGGCGTGAATTTTTTTACTTTTATTTTCTGCTAGTGGTTTAAAGTCGCTCCAACACATGGACGGTTTTTGGCGACACAAGGACGGGAAAGGGCTAGGATTGGGAAGGTAGCGGCCGTTGCATTAATTAATGTACAACCCCGGCATTTGTCTGGTATGAAAGAGGAAACCACAGCCATCAATTTTAATATAACTAAAGTACTAATAACACAATTAATTGAAAGACGTTTTGCACGTAGCAATGTCGCACGAACACGTGTATGGTGAACATTATATGCGGAATACTTTAAACGTCAAAGAGGTTGGGTAGGTAAGACACAGACTTGCGTGCCACAGGCCCAAACACAAATGTACACTGACTGACAGAGCAAATGCAACACCAAGGAGGAGTGGTTCGAAAGGGATGAAAGTTGGGGGAAAAACAGAGACGGCACGGACGAATAACTGATGTTTATTTCAAACCGATATGCAGGTTACACAATGCGCACGGCATCGACTCAGTAGGATGTAGGACCACCGCGAGCGGCGATGCACGCAGAAACACGTCGAGGTACAGAGTCAATAAGAGTGCGGATGGTGTCCTGAGGGATGGTTCTCCATTCTCTGTCAACCATTTGCCACAGTTGGTCGTTCGTACGAGGCTGGGGCAGAGTTTGCAAACGGCGTCCAATGAGATCCCACACGTGTTCGATTGGTGAGAGATCCGGAGAGTACGCTGGCCACGGAAGCATCTGTACACCTCGTAGAGCCTGTTGGGAGATGCGAGCAGTGTGTGGGCGGGCATTATCCTGCTGAAACAGAGCATTGGGTAGCCCCTGAAGGTACGGGAGTGCCACTGGCCGCAGCACATGCTGCACGTAGCGGTGGGCATTTAACGTGCCTTGAATACGCACTAGAGGTGACGTGGAATCATACGCAATAGCGCCCCAAACCATGATGCCGCGTTGTCTAGCGGTAGGGCGCTCCACAGTTACTGCCGGATTTGACCTTTCTCCACGCCGACGCCACACTCGTCTGCGGTGACTATCACTGACAGAACAGAAGCGTGACTCATCGGAGAACACGACGTTCCGCCATTCCATCATCCAAATCGCTCTAGCCCGGCACCATGCCAGGCGTGCACGTCTATGCTGTGGAGTCAATGGTAGTCTTCTGAGCGGACGCCGGGAGTGCAGGCCTCCTTCAACCAATCGACGGGAAATTGTTCTGGTCGATATTGGAACAGCAAGGGTGTCTTGTACATGCTGAAGAATGGCGGTTGACGTGGCGTGCGGGGCTGCCACCGCCTGGCGGCGGATGCGCCGAACCTCGCGTGCTGACGTCACTCGGGCTGCGCCTGGACCCCTCGCACGTGCCACATGTCCCTGCGCCAACCATCTTCGCCACAGGCGCTGCACCGTGGACACATCCCTATGGGTATCGGCTGCGATTTGACGAAGCGACCAACCTGCCCTTCTCAGCCCGATCACCATACCCCTCGTAAAGTCGTCTGTCTGCTGGAAATGCCTCCGTTGACGGCGGCCTGGCATTCTTAGCTATACACGTGTCCTGTGGCACACAACAACACGTTCTACAATGACTGTCGGCTGAGAAATCACGGTACGAACTGGGCCATTCGCCAACGCCGTGTCCCATTTATCGTTCGCTACGTACGCAGCACAGCGGCGCATTTCACATCATGAGCATACCTCAGTGACGTCAGTCTACCCTGCAATTGGCATAAAGTTCTGACCACTCCTTCTTGGTGTTGCATTTGCTCTGTCAGTCAGTGTACATTAAATGTGTTCTACATCGGAAACCATTCGGAATAGGTCATATGTCTATATTAAGGGGAGTCGTGCACGAAAAATCATTGTTTTTGTAAATTCTCAGTAACATGGACATTATCTGAGTCAGAATAATAAAATTTCGCACACTGATTTAAAATACATATAAAATACATATAAAATGGTTAAAAAAGATTTTTCAAATTAAAATTTGGTCATATTTGTGTACCTTTTTCTTAGCGACGTCGAGGCCCTGGACCTTGTAATTCTTTTTAGCGATTTCTAACAACTTGATAATTTAATACCTGCAGGCGTTTTAAATTTTAAGCATATTTCGATTTTTAAAAACAAATGAAATTTCCAATTAGATAACTTCACAAAAATACGAATATATTAAATTCTAAAGTCCATAAAAGATACATTTTGTAATTTCCTTGCAGTAAAATATGTGAAAAAATTTAGCCTGTCCTACTCGTTGGCTGAACGGTCAGCGTACTGGCCTTCGGTTCAGAGTGTCCCGGGTTCGATTCCCGGCCGGGTCGTGGATTTTAACCTTAATTGGTTAATTCCAATCAAACGGGGGCTGGGTGTGTGTGCTGTCTTCATCATCATTTCATCCTCATCACGACGCGCAGGTCACCTACGGGTGTCAAATAGAGAGACCTGCACCTGACGAGTAGAACCCGTCCTGGGATATCCCGGCACTAAAAGACATACGACATTTCATTTTGATTTAGCCTGTCTGTCTATCTATCTTACTATCCATCCAATTTCAGATTTATACCTTCAGTAGTTCTAGAGATAAAGGTACATTTGTTATGGAAAAAGGAAGTCTAGGAAATGACGATTGAATTTGACTGCACGAAACCTCGCACTGCATCTCTCAAATCAAAACCAACTTTCCGTGGTGATCGCAATACTTGGCCAACTGAAAAAATGACTGTTCACAGCTTTCTTCAATACTCCTAAGTTTGACACCGTCAACTCCCTGACAAAACAGACGTATGGATTTCAGCGGAAAAGAAGATAAAGCATTGCGTGAAGAACGGGGCGTAGCACGTGATGCGCATGTGTTAGGAATTTAGTACTCTTAGGTACTTAATTCAACTAAATCCTTCTGGGACTAGATTCCCTACATAACAATTTAGAATTTCGGCAAAAACAAAAACGCATAGCTTTGAAGAATTTTGTGCACCTGCCCCTTAAATTTTTTTCTTCAAATGATCGTTCCTGTCATGTCAATAAATACTGAACATTTCTCCTGGGACATCCTGTTAACACTGTGTTGTATTGTTGTTTTTGTTGCCGATATATGTGCTACTATGGTACTGTATATGATAGCTTTGTATAAAATATTCATAGCTGAGTAATTGACGTCTCAATTCTATAACATACGTTGAAGATTATGAAGCATACTGAGGTAAAATCATATTTAGAACTGTAGTTGAACCTGGATATCCAATGAATGCAGCTTGACAGTCTTACGGTTAATGGTGTTTAATGCGCAAGACTACGTATTCGGGTAGTGATGAAAGACGCTGCTAAAACCATCAATGATGTAGCACTATGTATTTCTAGTATATACTAGTATATACCTACAGTTTAAAGAACAATATTTTGTTCGAATTTATAAATATAGTATTACATTTAGCATTGATTTCCACAGAAAACCAATCACGCACAATACCTGAACGTCTGCCGAACACATTTCCAGGAATGGAGAGCATCAGATTTCTTCAAATTGAAAGCTCCGTAAGTTACCAAGAATGAAGCGTTGAGGCCAAACACTTACCTGAAAGCAAACAAAGAGAAGTTATTAATAGATGGAATAGTTTTTTTTTTGCTAGGGGCTTTATGTCGCACCGACACAGATAGGTCTTATGGCGACAATGGGATAGGAAAGGCCTAGGAGTTGGAAGGAAGCGGCCGTGGCCTTAATTAAGGTACAGCCCCAGCATTTGCCTGGTGTGAAAATGGGAAACCACGGAAAACCATTTTCAGGGCTGCCGATAGTGGGATTCGAATCTACTATCTCCCGGATGCAAGCTCACAGCCGCGCGCCTCTACACGCACGGCCAACTCGCCCGGTGGGATGGAATAGTGATCGCTTGAAAGGGAAGAGTAAGGAAAAAAAGTAGGAAAATTTGTCCTGTTTATAATTGAGCATTTCGAAGCTTCCCTTTCTACGATATTTTTGGAACTTAAAGGAAAGAGAGCATTTTGGTAGCTTTCCGTCAATAAACCAACATCTTCTCTATACCCAGTAAAATTTCACTGTTGATCTATTTCTGACGCAAACACCTTTCTTTTCTTTTTTTTAGAATTGTCTTTACGTCGCACCGACACGGATAGGTCTTATGGCGACGATGGGACAGGACAGGCCTAAGAGTGGGAAGGAAGCGGCAATGGCCTCAATTAAGGTACAGCCACAGCATTTCCCCGTTGTGAAAATGGGAAACCACGGAAAACCACCTTCAGGGCTGGAACCCACTCTCTCCTGGATGCAAGCTCACAGCTGCGCACCCCTAGCCACACGGCCAACTCACCCAGTCAAACCCAACTTACGTGTATGAGATAAAGGTCTCAATTATTTACCTGATGAAGAGTCTGATATACAAAAATCTAATAACTAAATTAAGAAGTACCGGGCGAGTTGGCCGTGCGCGTAGAGGCGCGCGGCTGTGAAGCTTGCATCCGGGAGATAGTAGGTTCGAATCCCACTATCGGCAGCCCTGAAAATGGTTTTCCGTGGTTTCCCATTTTCACACCAGGCAAATGCTGGGGCTGTACCTTAATTAAGGCCACGGCCGCTTCCTTCCAACTCCTAGGCCTTTCCTATCCCATCGTCGCCATAAGACCTATCTGTGTCGGTGCGACGTAAAGCAAATAGCAAAAACAAAAAAAAATAGTTAACAATTTGAGACATGAGAAACAATATCTCACTTAGAAGAGGTATATAGCAGTTTTGTAAACGTCTGAATCAAATATCTGCGTGATCTTTTGATCTTTGAGAAAGGCTGTTTGATTTGTTTGTTAATTTATGCCAGAGAAATGAGCTGCAATGTTTTAACAGTAGACAGCATTCCCGATGTGACTTAAGAAACACATTGCCGTCACCGCAGACAGTTTCAAACATCTCCTCATATCTTTGGTGTCTGATCGAAAGTTGAATTATTAAGAAATAATCCCACCACATCATCGTAAACTGCACTGTTGTATGTCTACAATTATCTGGGAATTCAATGTACCTTTTACATCGACTCAAGGATGTAGACGTCCTGACATCATGCCAGCCAACAGGTAGACAAAGACTGGCTTTGTAATCGGCCGAACAATAAGATCTGACGGAAACTTCACTCCGGAGAAAATCACTGACGTGAAGAGATGTTACGCAACTTGCTTCGTAGGAAATAAAATATCATTCACTCACGTCTAGCAAGGAAGTGCTAAGATTATTGTTTGATGTTTGTAGAAACGTCTATCATCGCTTCATTTTATATAGCCCTTAAATGCATATCCCTAAGCATAGTAAGAAATTCACTGTGCATAAAATAAGGGTCACTGAATAGTCACATAAAGGAAAAATAAATTCCTCCTGGAAATACATCACAATTCATATATACTTTTCATACTACGACGTAAGTTTATTGAAAAGGATATATTGCATTTACTTTTGTGCATCGCTTCTTTCTCCAATGTGATCACCAGTCATTGTACCAGACAGGTTAGCTCGGTGTACTGTGGTACGGCCGGTACGGCTCTGTACTTGGGAGACTGGTCGGTTGGGTTGAGCATCCCCGAAATGGTTTTCTGTAGTTTTCCATTTCAGCTCCAGGCAAATGCCTGTATGTTACTCTCGTGATCACAAGAATTCCGAATGGAAATGAAAACAGGTAACGTTTAGGCGTAGTTTTGGCCAACCCTGAGGATCAAGGGGAAATAAGCGAGGCAAGTCACATGTGTTCTTCTTTCAGGAGGTGTGGCCTGTGATGACGTTACGCACTCAGAGGTAAATCCCAACACAATTCTCTCTGAAACTGATTAAGATGTTTCTATGGTTAAACATTCTGGCTATATTGGCTTCTCCTAATCAAGGAAAACCATTAATTAACTGTAATTTAAGTGTACAGAAATGTGTACGATATAGTCCCGCCCCAACACGTATGGCATTTAAGTGTTTGATCAGCGCTGACAATAACTCCATAGGAACGGTTTTCCGAACACCCTTGCATCTCTGATGATCATAATTATTTAGTGCCAGATAATTTCTACTTTGATTGTTGAAGATGCAATATATTAATAATAATAATAATAATAATAATAATAATAATAATACATTCTATGGGATATATACTCAGCAGTTTTTTTGAAATTCAACGGCTTTATAAAAGTAGAAAAATGGTCATATAAAGAAGGAATATTTTTATACCAAATGGCGGTTTTGGAAAAAAGAAAATAAAGGAAAAGAAAATAGGCACTTACCTACGTAGCAAGTTTTCCTCTGTGAATAACTTAAGGGCCTCTAATGTATTTGCGGCAATATAAAAGAGCACACAGTACCTCGACAAATTCGAATACTGATCATGATCAGGATTGCATGAATACGGATATCTCATGTAATTTAGCGTTTCCAAACTGCTCTAAAACAATGGAGTTGCATACAGACGTTAAAATTCTTCAGTAGTCGGAGGCTTTTACAAATTTTTAGTGGTTTTACTCTACCATCTTACTAGAACACACAGTTTGGTTTTATTTAGGAAGATACCGGGAAGAGAGCACGGAGGGCCTTAAACCTCGCAGAAAATCGGTGCAACTTGAGAAGGCATCTAAACGGCAAGACAGCTCTTTTAGAAGCCTGAAATGAAAATTCTTTCCTATTAACAAAGTAATGAAGAACCATTCAGTTTACATTCCCGGCACAACAAGCCATACGGCAAAAATAAAGTAAGAGTCATTGAATATTCCTTTTGTAAAGATGTTTATGAAGCAACCTTAGTTTTAAGTGATGCAAACATTATAGAAAACCCCACTACCAGAAGAATATGCAAATACACACTAAATGTGGTGAACAGCAAATGAAGTCATAGCAAACACACAATCGTTTCTCGCTTATCTACGACAAGGGTATCAAACCCTGTCCTCCGTAAGCAGAGTGCTCGTGTTAGAAATACCTGTGCTCGCGGACTACTCAAGTCTCTTCCCTTCAGTCGGCTTGTACTGAACTTCCCCACATTACTTACTCAGGACTGTGCAGGCTCCAGTTACCGATTTTGGTCTGCAAGTAATGGATGAAATTCACAGCTATATAGATTGTGGCATAACGATTGACACAGTAGACGCTTTGTTACAGAAGCGATGGAGAAGCGTCATTGTATTCGATATTATTCTGTTTTATAGCTGTTCGTAGGTGAATTGAATATGTTCATCCATAAAAAATACTTTTATTTTACGTTATTACAAACTTTGAAGTAATTATCTATTTTCCTAGTAGGCCCACAAGGTGATCACAAAGCATGGTGTTTCGCGCGCTTCTTGCAAACGCCTTGTAGAACATATATAATTATGTATGTCTTTATGGACTTGTGTATATATATATTGAAAAAGAAGAAGAAATCCTGAAAGGAGTGAGGCAAGGTTGCACTTTCCCCCACTCATTTTCAATATTTATATTGAACGGGCGGTAAAGGAAATCAAAGAGGAATTTGGAAAGTAAAACACATCCAGGGAGAGGAAATCAAACCCCTGAGATTTGTAGATTATATTATTATTTTACCCGAGTCTTCAGAAATGGTATGGACAAAGTCCTGGGGAAGGAGTACAAGATTGAAACCAACAGAAAAGGAGTGCAGTCGAGGGAAGTCAGATGATGCAAGAAATATTATATTAGGAAATGAATTCTTAAAAGAAGTAGATGAATATTGCTACTTGGGTAGTAAAGTAACTAAAGATGGCAGAGGTGAGGGAAACATAAAATGCAGACTAGCACAAGCAAGAAAGGCCTTTCTTAAGAAAAGAAATTTGCTCACTTCGAACATTGATATTGGAATTAGGAAAATATTTTGAAGACGTTCATCTGGAGTATGGCAATGTATTGTGATAGTACATATATCACACCCTCGCATTATATGTAGAAGTGAGAGATATTATTGTCAGTATTCGATTTATTATTATTTATTATTATTATTATTATTATTATTATTATTATTATCTGCATTTCAATTGTATATTTTGCCATTAATATTTGTAAGCTGGGAGGTCTCCATATATGCAGTATGAGTAATTTGTTTTGAACTATGGCTGGGAAAACATTGCTTTAATAACTCTGGTAATTTGGATGAATCATGTGTCTACCCCAGTGATTGATGACATTTACTTGTTGTTGTCATCGGGAAGTTCTATGAGTCATGTGAAACACCCCAGAGTGTGTTATTGCCTTGGGACACTGGAAGAGATTCACGGCATGGTCTTGCCTAGAGGATACACTCATGATTGGCTGGCAAGGACCAATCTAGGCATATCATGTGAGAGGAAGGGGGAAGCGGAGGTCTATATAAACTTCGACAGCAGAACGGAAGGGAACTGGACAGACTGTAGAGGAATGAAGTGGTGCACACACTCGGTACGGGAAAGAAGGAGCGCGGACGCACTGTACGGGAAGGAAGTGGTGCTAACACGATACGGGAGTGAAACTGGATATGCGGTGCTGGAGTGACGCTGTTGCTATATACTGGACTGGACTTCAAACGTTTGTGGAACGTAGTCTTGTTTGTAGAACGTGGTATTTTATGTTTGTGAAAAGTGACTGACATACAACTTAGTATTGTAGCACTTGTGGCGGCTTGGCATTACAGTATATGTTAGTGAAAGCTATCTCATACTTTCCATAATTTATGCTCTGGAACGACAAGCGTGTGTTGCTCAAATGCATATATCTTTACAACAAGTGTTAAAGTCTGTGAACACAGTATTAAGAGGTACAGTATCTGTGTGATTTTATAAGTGCTGATTATGAGAATCGGCAAGTTGTGTTGATACAGAGACAGTCAAGGGTTCGTATATACATATATGTAAATTGATCAACGAACTAACTACAAATGGTGGCTTAGTTCTCGCTTTCGTTTTCCCAATGTTTTCAATGTTGTTGTTGTTGTTGTTGTTGTTGTTGTTGTTGTTGTTGTTGTTGTTGTAAATGTGGAGTCTTCCAGCAATCTTTTGTTTGTGTATTATAAGTGTATTTTGGTGTGTTGAAGAGGTGCTCATGCATGGATTTTATTGAGAATATAGTTAGATATTTTAGATCAGTGGAGTTATTGATGAACCTAGGTGCAGTTTATACCTATTTAGTCGTTTTGAGAAGGTTAGGTAAGGCCTGAAGCAGATGTACCAGTACGCAGCATTATGTACACGCCCTGGGATATAAAGAATTATCATGCTGTATCTAAATTCGAGGGATCCATTCTGGTGAACACTGGCGCCCATACTACGGACTTTTCGGTTAATTATGTTTATTAATTTACTTCAAGTATTTTATTCAGTTTTTGAGTAATTTTAATTATTCAGTTATTTATACATTTTTATTTATGATATTCTATTATTATTTATTAGTAATATTTATCAAACAGTTACAGTATGGAAGTGAAACATGGACGATAACTAGCTCAAAAAGAAAGAGAATAGACGGTATTGAACTGTGGTGTTACAGAAGAATTCTGAAGGTGAGATGGGTAGATCGAATCACGAATGAAAGGATACTGAATCCAATTGGTGAGAGCAGATCTATCTGGCTAAATCTGACGAGAAGAAGAGACAGAATGATAGGACACCTTAAAACACCCACGATTTTTTCAGTTGGTTTTTGAGGGATGTGCATCTGGTAAGAACGGTAGGGGTAGACCAACCTGTGAATATGACAAGCAAATTAGAGCAGATGTAGTATGTAATAGTTACGTAGGAATGAAAAGATTAGCATGGGATAGGGTGGCATCGAGAGCTACATCAAACCAGTCGTTGTACAGATAACTCAGAAAACAACAAGAACATGCATGTATCATACGAATTGCCGTACTTATGAATGTGTACGTACAACCCTCCAGGTTTGCGCTATCTGATAACGTCCTGGGCTAGCGCTCGCATCAGCTTTTACTTGTGGACGCAGAGCTGTCACTCAGCTCGTGACCTTTACATGCCTGATCTACGAATGTAGGTAAGTCGTTCTGAGTCGGAAAATACCAACCAATTTTCACGGTGCATTCTCTAGGGACACTAATATTGTGATTCCCAAAGATAGAGCAACTAGTATTTTTGAAATTATGACGCGGTCTCTAAACCGATCTTAATTCTCGATTGCCACATTATCATATACCCTATTTTCTTAAAGACTAGGTTGCTATCATCCGGGAGATAGTGATTCGAGCCCCACTGCCGGCAGCACTGAAGATGGTTTTCCGTGGTTTCCCATTTTCACACCATGCAAATGCTGGGGCTGTACCCTAATTAGGGCCACGGCTGCTTCCTTCCCACTCCTAGGCCTTTCCTATCACATCGTCGCCATAAGACCTGTCTGTGTCGGTGTGACGAAAGGCAAATTGTAAAAAAGAGGAAAAAGACTCGATTACAATACGGAATAACACAAATATGCATCTACAGTTCAGTACATTACGTTTATACCTCCTCCGTTCTGGACAAAATACCACGCAAGCGTTAATCATTACATTAAATACATATTTGTACTATTTACATAACGAAGGTAATGCTTTCTATTTTACTTTTCCTCTTGTTTTCCTTCGTGGCGTATTTCAATGTCGTGCGCCAGTCGGGGACGAGGAGTTACTTAAGGACGTAAAGTTAACGTTGCCAAACTAACTCGCGGGTGATCCCTAATTTAATACTATTAGACTAACTTCAGTTACAACGTCATTCGTTATTTGTCTTCTCTCGAGTTCTCATGGCTTAGACGTGATTAACCCAAGAAGATTACGACCGATTTCAGTCCAGAATGAACAGCGACTAGAGATTAAGACGATAGTGAGTTTGTCTCGACGACAAGATACGACGAAAATATGAACTGGCAATTGACCTTTACTTGTACGTAAGACAGAGTCGTAGGAGAATAAACGTGTTGGGACTTAAGGTAACTGCAACAGACATTTGACAATATCTCCTTGAACAAGATTTATGCAATAAATAAGTGTATCAATGTTTTAATTTAATCTTATTATCTGTCACCTAACGTGAATACAGACAAATGTTAGGAAAGGGCTGGCTTTTAAGAAGTTCAAATGGCTGTCATCAAAGTGTACCTACATTCAGCAGGATAATGACAAACTCAATATTGATCCTTTAGATCGTGAATTTTTAGCTGCTGGTAATATTACAGAGTTCACAATTCACCCGCTACGTCAGCCTCCAAGCAGCCCAGATATGAATGTTCTTGATCTTGGTTTCTTTAAAAGGCATTCAGTTTCTCCAATCCATAATTGACGGCCTTGTCACCGCTGTCCTAAAGGCCTTTGATGACTTATCTGCAGAGACACTGAATAATGTGGTCCTGCCTTCCAACAAGTGATGAGTGAATGAATGAAGATTGGCAGGAACAAGAGTTACAAACTACAGCTGGACACTGAATGTCAATATGCTAGAATTGGATGCGGGGTTGATACTGTAGTTCGAACAGCTGTTGTAACGTTAAAGTTGGAATAACATTACAAATGCGTAAATTGTGTGCAAAATATAAATTTATATTTGTCTAACTTCAGTTTGTGCACTACCGACGATCAATTCATTGATTATAGGATCTGAATTGGTTAGGAATATAATCTTCTTCCTGTTTTGTGAATCTGTCTTGAGACAGGTATCAACTGGACATCCTCCATGATTCTCTGTCCTGAGCATCTTGTTTCAGTTGTTCATAACTTCTCTCTTGTTTGATATCTGTTAAGATTCCAAGCCTTTTTCTTCCTCTTCCCTTTCTTCCATCTATTTTCCCTCCACCACCCTCTGTTGAAGCCAATTTCTACGTAGTATGTGACCCAACGAGGATATTTTCCTCTTCCTTATCGTTTTCATCGGGTGTCACTTCTCTCCTACTTTTCTTAGCACTTTATCATTTCTCACTTTATCTGTCCACTTCACCTTTTCCATTCTTCTCCACAAACATATTTCAAAACTTTCCAAATACTTCTTTGCTTTCTTTCGTCATGTCCATGTTTCAGCTCCATATGACACCACGCTCCACACAAAACACTTTGCGAACCTCCTTCTTAAATCAAGATGGATTGCCTTAGATGTTAAAAGCCCTCTCGCCCTTCCGAAAGCTTCTATTCCCATAGATATTCTGCTTCTCATTTCTTATGTACAGCTCCGTTCCATGTTAACAAACTTCCCAAATATCTGAATTACTTTACTTGCATTTTGGTATAAAGGAGAGTTGCCCATTACGCCGTTGCTAAGATCTCCCGCCTTACCCTGACACAGCGTTTCTTCCGAACACTCGTGTTCGAAAGTTGTTGTATTTCGACACCTCTATCAGCTACTTCACTTTCTGAGCAATATTTTGAATCATGCAGTATACGAGCAAGTACAGTTACGTGAGGGGAAAAATTGACGTTCAGTACTTTTGTACCAGTGTGCCTTCCTTGCCGACCCCGCGGTGTAGGAGTAGCGTGCCTGCCTCTTACCCGGAGGCCCCGAGTGCGGTTCTCGGCCAGGTCAGGAATTTTTACCTATATCTGAGGGCTGGTTCGAGGTCCACTCAGCCTATGCGATTATAATTGAGAAGCTATCTGAGTGTGAGATGGCGGCCCCGGTCTAGAAAGTCAAGAATAACGGCCGGGAGGATCCGTGGTGTTGACCACACGACACCTCGTAATCTGCAGGACTTCGGACTTAGCAACTGTCGCTTGGTAGGCCATGGCCCTTCGGAGCTGTTGCGCCTCCGGGGGGGGGGGGGGTGTTATGCCTTCCTTACATACATTGTAGCTTCTTCATATACGTATCTGCGATGAAAGTAAGGTAAGGTAAGGGTTATTCTGCCCGAAGGCAGGTCCGAACCTCCGCAGAGGTATTCTTGAGCCGGAGTTTACGTGCGGTAGGGTGGCCAGTTTCTTTCCGCTCCTCCATTCCCTTACCCCCACCAACAGCGCGTGGCAACCCATCCAACTCCTGACCACGCCCAATGTTGCTTAACTTCGGAGATCTCACGGGATACGGTGTTTCAACATGGCTACGGCCGTTGGCTGCGATGAAAGTAGGAACTGTTAATTCTATGAAATAGTTGGCGCTTGGTAATCATCATGGAAACGATTTTAAGGTGGAAGGTATGCTCAGAAAAGGGGAAAAAGGTTCTAAAAATACTTACAAAAAGGTGCAAAAAAGTTGTTGATGAAATCACGTTATTAAGGTTTAAACCAGTTACATGAACTCCTGGGTTCTAATAATTAATAAATAGCACACAACATTTTGACAGCAAGTTGCTGGCACTTTGAGCTCAGTAGAATCTTATGTATATAGAGAGAAACTCCAATCGACATCTACAGAAACCAATCTTGTCAGCACTCGTAAAGGGAGTTCAGTCAAAGTTGCAAAGGTTTCCACATCTGGATTTCCCTTCAACTTTAATTTGAATCTGTCTTTATCAGATCCATCAAGGTTCTCCCTAACACTCATCAACTTCTTCCAAACTCTGAATCACATCAGGCAAAGACTTGTAGCCATGCCGTGCAAAATGTTCCAACTCTAGGTCTTTGTTGTTGAGTAATTGTTGGGCCTGCTCGATGGCTTCTGCGTCCGTTGAGTCTAGGGTACATATGAAGCATTTGATTTTAAAAATTCGCTCAAGAAAGATATAAGAGGGGTGGGGGGAGAAAAGTACTGAAGTATTAATTGAAGGAGAAAGGTGGCAACATGTAGTAATCTCAGAAATAAGGTGCAAAAGGTGTAAAAAATTGTGTTATTTCGCTACATGTCATGTCTCAATGTACATACCTTGGCCTATGTCTATGAAAATAGCTATATGTTTGGAATGGTTATGCACCTTAAAATCCTTTCACTAGTAATCATATCACAACATGCCTTATTTAATAGTGTCGCTGCATCGTTGTGTTTGCGTCCATCATGAAAGTCGGAACTGTTGGCTCTCGGAAATTGTGATTTTCTTCTCCAATTATCTTGTCCCGTATATTGTTACGCCCTATATATTACTTCTCTTTTGAAAGGGAAAACATTGTAGTTAGGTGAGTACGACACTCGTTTCTTGCTAGCAGTTAAACATTACACACAAACTTCCACGTCTTCGGCGATGATGCGACGTGAACTTCAAGTATTGTTCAAGTATTCGTAAGATTTATCATATCAATGATAATTTCAAGCATCGCTAATTTCAAATGAAATCTATTTGAAATCGCCAAATACAGGGTGGTCGAAAACGACGTGAACTGGGTATATGAGCGTTTAGATGGTTTGTTATACTGATAAATAACTTTAAAACAGCTTATATCTCCCGCCATTTCCATTTTATCAGCTGCTGAAGTTAGCCAATCAGATCACTTCGCGGGTGAATTCAACTTCGCTTTTCGAGGCAGTGTTGCTAAATGTGTGCGTGGCTTAAGACCGGCTTGAGAGCCATGGCGAGATATTAGCATCAAACACCGTGGGTTTCTGCTGGTGTCACCGTTGCGAACTTGCCATGGCGCGATCTTATCAGCTCTGAGGTCCGTGTTCAAATCTATCTCCTAGTGTCCCCTTCAAATTTCCCTACAATGAACATTTTATTGTGTAGGAAAATAAGTGGCTACCATTCCTTTATTATGGGTGATATACTTCAAGTTCAGTTTTACACAGTCGTGTTCGCATGCATAGGACCGGTTTTTATCAGCCGGGGGAGAAGTATTTATTTTTCAATCGACCAGTCAGCTGTATCATGTGACCTACAGCGCGTGTGGTTTATTCTGGAGAATGTAATTTCTAGAATTGGAGTAACCTCTCAGGTGTAATAGCGACGTCCAATTACGAGACGTTTTGTGTTACACCCACCTGGTGGAAGGCTTAAATACGCTCTCTTACACTTTGATATTTGGACACTTTAAAACGCTCTCCTACATTCCGATATTTGGACACTTTCAGACGCTGATACTACGATATTCTCCGACATTATAGTATTCGACGAGGAAAGCAGATTTTCGAAGGCTAAATTACGTACTGTTCTTCAATAAATTCAACGTGGTTGTGTGTGGAACACAGACTAAAATTTTGTGTTAGTTTCAGCTTTCACCTTACCAAGAGAGAAGAGGACCGCATCGTGTTCGTGAACATCGCCAAAATGTTTCAACTATCATCAGAAGGGGAAACCTACAATTCTACTGATCGGGACTTAGCTGTCATCATGATGAATTAAAATGTAGGCAACATCTAATATGGATAGATAACGACTGGAACAGATGACCAGCAACATGTGAACGAGCAGTTCCATAACATCGCCGGACATCCATTTCCATCAGACATTTAAGTAAGAATTTATAATGTTTTCCCTGTTGATCTTTGTAGAAATAATACTTATTATTCATTAGTGGTAATATTTCTATTAGCTTTGTAAATTTTGATGATATTTCCATTCTTGTTTCATATGGGTAATGGTAGTGTTGTTAAGTTGAGAGTGAATGAGTTATTGGATTCTGTTAGAGTAGTTAGACTGTGTGTGTCTTCTAACATGACTCTAAATGTCCCAACCAATAGCTTAGTGTACTATTTAAAAATCATTGACCTCACCGATAAATGATAATTATTTTGGGACGATTTTCAAATGTCGGGCTTGTGTGGAACTGATTTACGGCATATTTAATATGTTGAATTTCAGTGTAGAATTCCATCTCACCTTTTTCGTTGGATGTCATGCGAGTTAGTATTATCTGATCTATTGTCGAACTCAGATTTATGTAGAAATAATATCCAGCACTACTACTAATAATAATAAAAATGTATAGCTCGGGTTAAACTACAGATTAAGGGTCATGAGTTTAAACATTACTTGTTCTTATTGTGAAATGTTGATATGTGCTCAATTAGGTGGAATATGAGCCTGGGATACGGCGATATCCTGAGGGATCAATTATTGAATTTATTTGGGAAGTATGTGTTTGGTGAACCATAACTTCTGCAAATGTTAGAGCACGTGTTAAATGATGTGTGTAAGATTTAAAATAATAATAATATTAATCGTGACTCATGAACTATGGGTTCGAGGTGCAATGTTTGACCTGTGTTATGTGCGTGTTTGTAGTTGACAATTTTTCTAAATGTTAAACCACTGATTTCTTTGAGACCAACGTTGTGAGAACTTTATTATCTCTGAATAAGTGATCGCCCATATTTTATCACATTTATGTGAGGGTCGTGAGCTGATATTTGACTGATACCGTCATCCTAAGATTCCATGAGCAGATGATAATAATTAAAGTCTAATATTCAAATTCTAGAATCCGCTTGTAATATATGTAAATAATATTCGTGTCTCATTTGTGTAAATGTGGAGTGAGTGTTGTAGTGATTTACATTGTTCTGTGATTTATTGAAATGTGGTTCTGACCTGGCCACGTGTTCACCAGTCTGACCCAGGTTATTGTCAAGGTTGTTTAGGATGATTTAATTTATGTGGATCTAAACCTTTAGTGAATTTTATTTTAAATTTACGTTGAGAAAACCATGAGGTACCAGACACAAATGAATAAGTCTGAACTATTTCCCAAGTGAGGGCAAAGATTCCCATAATTTTAAAGATCGTAAATTTAATTTTTTTAAGGCGTCGAATGATAAGAATTAACTAGCATCACGTGTTATTCAGTGAAATAATGAGAGAGTTCGTGGAAATAATAATTACGAGAATGTAATTTAATAATGTTAAGTCTGGAATAGACGTACTTCAATTGAAATTTCCATAATAAAATTTTTTGAAGCGTAGTTCAATGGAACTCACCGTAGGTAGTGACAATAATGTAAATGAGACGTCCACGAGGAGGACGACTTATAAATTTTCTGATAGATTTTGGGAATATCAATGACGCCATAATTAATTTTCTTGAGAGAAAGTGAAGTTTTCTTTATGTGAGTGTAGATGTTATCACGAAATATAGCATAGTCTAGGATGGTATAGGATCGTTTACGAGCCATGATAGCTCATTGATATTTAATTATCTTATACCTTGTAAATAATTTCACCATTATTAAGAGGAGATTCTCCCAACATAAATTTAATTCCTTTATTCAATCCAGATGTAGGCTTATGACAATTTGTTATACTTTTCAGTTAGAATTCAGCTTCGAAAGGGTTGGGGAACGATGGTGTTATGTCTCAGCAACTTGCAGAGAAGAGTTTTGAGTTAAAATCCATCAAGATTTAATTGTTAAATTTTGTTAAAATTTGTGTTTTCAGTGCTAGTTTTTAAACAAATGTCAAACCTGTTATTTTAAATGCATTTTTTGTGATTGTCGCTAGTCCTTGAATCTTTCCTGCCTTTTAAAAGCAAGCAAAGTCAGACAGCGGACTGTCCACGCCTGGGACTTTCGGTCTCCAGCTGAGCATACCGGGAATAAAGGGGGCAATAGCGAAGAGGTTTTCCTTCGACTGGTCTTCTTAAGCCTGTCTCAAGCCACGTGCAGATTTAGCATCACTCCCTCGCAAAGCCTATTTGAACTCGCCCGCGAAGAGATCTGATTGACTAACTTCAGCAGCTGATAAAATAACAAGGACGTGGAATATCGAATTATAAACTTCTGTATAAACTGTATGAACTACTTTTCCATCAGATGCTCTTACAAATGAAATTGCTAATGAATATTTACAAACCTTAAAAACATTCCCGTCCGCCTCTGTGGTGTAGTGCTTAGTGTGATTAGCTGCCACCCCCGGAGGCCCGGGTTCGATTCCCGGCTCTGCCACGAAATTTGAAAAGTAGTACAACGGCTGGAACGGGGTCTACTCAGCCTCGGGAGGTCAACTGAGTAGAGGTGGCTTCGATTCCCACCTCAGCCATCCTGGAAGTGATGTTCCGTGGTTTTCCACTTTTCCTCCAGACAAATGCCGGGATGGTACCTAACTTAAGGCCACGGCCGCTTCAATCCCTCTTCCTTGTCTATCCCTTCCAATCTTCCCATCCCCCCGCAAGGCCCCTGTTCAGCATAGCAGGTGAGGCCGCCTGGGCGAGGCACTGGTCATCCTTCCCAGTTGTATCCTCCGACACAGATTCTGAAGTTCCAGGACACTGCACTTGAGGCGATAGAGGTGGTATCCCTCGCTGAGTCCGAGAAAAGAACCGGCCCTGGAGGGTAAACAGATAAAGAAGAAGAAGAAAAAACCATTCCCTAACGAATAATTAATTTTTACGACCTCGTTGTGCTTGAAATGGCCTTTCATCTTTTCTAGTTCTGGTCGAATATGGCGAAGAGATGTTACGTACAGAACAAAAATGGCCAAACGATCCACAGTAACTCTGGATAGTAGTGCCAGAACTGGGGGACATAACCGTGCCATAGAACAAATATGACCTAGGTCACAGCAGTTGAACTGGTAGAGCATACGACGAGAAATAGGAAGGTTGTGGGTTCGCTTCCCATCTGTCTTCATTTGGCCTCATCGGCACATAGGCTACTAGGAGTACTCAATACGACCGAAAAACTGAAAGTCTACCTCAAATTATTTTGAAATGTTAAAGTGTAATCTATATATCAATAAAATGAAAATTAAGTTAGTTTGTTCGTTATCCAAATATTTATGCCTCCACTGGTAAGTACCAAATTGAGCATCAAGACTTATGAGGCACTCGGACAGGTCATAGAGGTACTTATATATCGTCAAAGATTTCATAAAACTGGCCATATAATGTGATATATGGGTAGGAGGTTTTGTCAGTTGACGCCATTTTTGTTACCAAAACTCTTAACGGATACACTGGACGAAAGAACAGCATGAAACTTGCAATAGCAGGGAATATCTATGATACAGTCTAACGATTTCTTCTCTTAAAAATTAATCCAGTGATTTGTTCTGTGAAAAATTAACCTACCGAGCTCGATAGCTGCAGTCGCTTAAGTGCGGCCAGTATCCAGTATTCTGGTGATAGTGGGTTCGAGCCCTGAAGATCGTTTTCCGTAGTTTCCCATTTTCACACCAGGCAAATTCTGGAGATGTACCTTAATTAAGGCCACGGCCACTTCCTTCCCGCTCCTAGCCCCTTCCTGTCCCATCTTCGCCATAAGACTTATCTGAGTCGGTGCGACGTAAAGCAACTTGTAAAAAAAAAAAAAAAAAAAAAAAATGTCAATTCCATAAATGAGCATCAAATTATTGTTTACAGGTTGCGATTTATTTTCTTGAAAATCAACACCAGTTCCATGAATGAACATTCAATTATTGCTTTCAGGTACAGATTACTTGCTTAAATTTATGTACCATAGTTTTGCATTCCTCTCCGTTTCTTGATTCTTGAACGAACTGTCAGTGGAGAGATGGCGCGTGGAATGGCATTATTAGACAGACACGTTTGGGTGGTGTTTTTGAAGGTAGGAGAGATCACAATGTGAAAATAAAGGTGGAATTCACGGGGACAAATTGGGACATATATTTCTTTTTATGCAGAGGAGTTTGGGATTTGAATAATTTACCAAGGGTGTTCAATACGCCAGCCCCGTGGTGTAGTGATAGCGTGCCTGCCTCTTACACGGAGGCCCCGGGTTCGATTCCCGGCCAGGACAGGGATTCTTACCTGGACCTTCGGGCTGGTTCGAAGTCCACTCAGCCTACGTGATTAGAATTGAGGAGCTATCTGACGGTGAGATAGCGGCCCAGGTCCCTAAAGCCAAGAATAACGGCCGAAAGGATTCGTCGTGCTGACCACACGACACCTCGTCATCTGCAGGCCTTCGGGTTGAGCAGCGGTCGCTTGGTAGGCCAAAGCCCTTCAAGGGCTGTAGTGCCATGGGGTTTGGTTTGGTTTGATTGTTCAAAACATTTCCAAATTTTTTGCAATTATTTAATAAAACGCCGGGTAAACAACAGATAGGGAATCGGTCTCCAGGGCGACTGCCCTAAATGCAGCTTAGTGGTGATTTATTGATATAATATTACAATCTAATACCACAACAGTTCACGTATAGGCCTATTATTTAATTACTTCGGAACTTCGCAAGTACATTCATGAAGACATTATTGAACAACATGATACAATGCGGAAGGAGCCTGTCGGTAAATGCTACTTTTATACAAATTCCAACAATTACAGCCGCTAATAATTATCAAGCAAGTATTTCATTAATTGAATATTTTATTGATTTAGTATTCCATCCTGTACTATATCACCTCGTTTAACGTCTAGAGGTTATTATATAGGCCATCACGTGTGTGACATAACCTGGGGTCACATCTCACCTAATTGTGGATATGAATGTCCCCACACGTCGTGTAATACCCGCTGCCACCAGAAGGTTCAGGGCTGATGTCACTGCTAATGCAGCCTCACGTCTCACCACATGCTGCATTCATTTGCACCTGCTCTCCAATTACAAGCCGTGACACCTCAACTTCATTCTGGAATGCTGTTCACATTTTACAATATCTTAATATCACGGATATCTTGTCAAAGTCTCTTTAATCTGCACCAGATGTTATGTTCATTTCTACCTGCTGAGCCGAACACTGTCAACTAAGTCAAAGTGCGGCTAAGAGGATAACAAATGGATTCCCACCATCTCTGTGCCGGCAGACATCAATCTTGTAAAACATTATTCCACGAAATTGTGGGTAATTATGTTGACCGGTTTCCAGAAGTTTGCTGGCAGGTCGTGATCTCATAATTTGAAACGTTGTCCGTTTGACATTTGTACCTGAGAATAATTTGGGTGATTGAACATCTGAAAACACCTACATAGAATTGGAATAATAAGAGACAATATATGTAGGAAATGCAATGAAGCAGATGAATCAGCTGAACACATACTTTTTCGAATGGGAGGATCTGGGTAGAATCAGACTCTCCACTCTTGGACTACCAGGTGAAGAGAGGGGAAAAAATCCGAGAAGACCCAATAAGACCAACCTGCAGCTTTGTGAATGGAGCAGGTATATCTAGGTGGAAATGAAGGAAAAAACTTGGTAGCAAAAGATCTTACAGGTCGACGCTAATTAGGAACTAATATTCAGAGGCTCCATGAAGAAAAGAAGAAGGAGAAGAAGAAGGAGAAGAATTGAACATCTATATGCTATTGGCTTTACGTCGCACTGACACAGACAGGTCTTATGGCGACGATGGGACAGGAAAGGGCTAGGACTGGGAAGGAAGCGGCCGAGGCCTTAATTAAGGTACAGCCCCGGCATTTGCCTGGTGTGAAAATGGGAAACCACGGAAAACCATCTTCAGGACTGCCGACAGTGAGGTTCGAACCCACTATCTCCCGAATACTGGATACTGGCCGCGACTGCAGCTATCGAGCTCAGTAACTGAACATCTGACAGTATCCCTAATTAAGGAAGCAGTTTTGTTCCATTGCTCTCATTATGCTTTGACGGCTCTGAGTTCCAGATGTACTAGTCTAGTTGTTCATTATATCTACCATGTCTACACTAACCACGTGATGCGGCAGCCCTGATAGGCCTTGTCTTCCACGCGACCGCTGCTCATCTGTCGTGGTGGTGGTGGTGGTGGTGGTGGTGGTGGTGGTGATTTTTTAAGAGGAAGTACAACCAAAAAACCATCGTCTCTGGACATTCGTATAGTTAGCCACTCTGGACTCCAGGATGGTTCGACGTGGCTGAGGACAAATATCCCTAGCAGGTACGTTCATAGGTCTAGGTCAGGGCCTCTCAAACGCCCAAAATCTCACGCGTACAAATCGAGGCGCAAGAGCTCCGTGCACTGTGCATCGGTTCCACTCGGCTCGGCTCGGACCAACGCTTCGTCTCTGGGCTACTCGGCTAAGCTCGGCTCAATTCGGCTCGGATTTGGAGCGCTACGGAGCAAGTGAAGAAGAGGGGACAAGGGGAGTGAGCGAAACAGGCGTGGGGAAAGAGAGAGACAGCGCTATTGCTCCAAATCGAGGAGTGGGGGTCTGGACTCCGGGCAACCAAGCGAAGTCGTCTTTTGCACCGTGCACAGTGCATGCACCAGGCGCATGCACCCTGAGAGGCCCTGGTCTAGGTGGTAAAAGTACCGTTTCCTTTACAGCTTGATCCGCAAGTACGCTTTCCGCGATCCTCACGTAGCTTGGAAGCCATGTGAAAGTTATTCGGGCGCCTGCATCGCACAACCTGGCTACAAGGTCATGAATCTGCTGCACCAGTGGCTGTTGTGTGAAACAGGTGTCGCTAGACTGCAGAGAACTTAACCAGTTGATACATACGAGAAAGGGGTCTCGTTCGTCACTCAGCGCAAAGAGCTTCAAAGAGGTCAAAGAGCTCCGCAGTATACTCTACAAGCTACAGATACCAGGTGTTGACACTATCAGAGACGAGAGAGCATCCAACATTTTTTCCTATCTTAGAACAATCCATGAAGACATGTCACGAATCCCGATAATGGTGAACGAAGTCCTACAAATACTTCCCATGAACAGAGGTATCCGTGTTCACCTTGGATTCACGGAGTAGACCTACGAGGTGACGCCAAGTTACCGCAAGGAATCCTCTTGGTCATTATTACTGGCTTTCTTCTCACGCACGTCCGACTCGTTGGCTGAATGGTCAACGTACTGGCCTTCGGGTCAGAGGGTAACGGATTCGACTCCCGGCCGCGTCGGGGATTTTAACCTTCAGTTGTTAATTCCATTGGCCCGGGGGCTGGGTGTTTGTGCTGTCCCCAACATCCCTGCAACTCACACACCACACATAACACTATCCTCCACCACAATAACACGCAGTTCTCTACACATGGTAGATGCCGCCCACCCTCATCGGAGGGTCTGCATTACTTTTTTTGCTAGTTGCTTTACGTCGCACCGACACAGATAAGTCTTATGGCGACGATGGGATATGAAAGGCCTAGGAGTTGGAAGGAAGCAGCCGTGGCCTTAATTAAGGTTCAGCCCCAGCATTTGCCTGGTGTGAAAATGGGAAACCACGGAAAACCATCTTCAGGGCTGCCGACAGCGAGATTCGAACCCACTATCTCCCGGATGCAAGTTCACAGCCGCGTGCCGCTGACCGCACGGCCAACTCGCCCGGTGGTCTGCCTTACAATGGCTGCACTCGACTAGAAATAGCCACACGAAATTATTATTCTCACGCACGGTGGATGAACCCCTAACCACCCTTCAGATTCTGATAAAAATCCACGGTCTGACCGCGAATCGAGACAAGCTCAGTCACAGGTTTGACTTTTATCATGATCTCTTGTTCTTGAAATGGATTTCGATGACAATAATGATGTAATTTTGTGAGGCAATTGCTAGTCTGCAATTTCTTTAAATATTTTTAATAATTTATAAATCAATAATGTTTATATTTAAAGTGATAAACACTTCAGATATTTCAGTGTAAGCGTATCTCCTTTACTCCCACAATTCCTTCAACACACAATGCTATTCAATTTGCTGAAAACGGCTAATCTTGACCTAATTAGCATGTTTACCATGAAAATGAATTGTGAATTTGTTATCGTTCCTTATTAAAGGTACATTATCGAACAGAGTACGGCAAGTCAGATGCTATCAGTTCTTTAAGGATGAATTTCAAACTAGCTCGTATCTTTTAGGTGGTGACTGGAAATGCTATTCCCTTTAGAAAGAAAACATGTCGTGACAATAAATACTATGGCAGTGAAGTTAGCCTGAGGGGAGAGTAATTTTAGTACTTAAGTACCTGTATCCCTTACCTGTTAACCTTAAAGCATATAGATGTAGCGCTTACAGCTAGGCACTGGGTCATGATGTATGGTACATTAATATCAAATTAATCTGGTAGTAAGCAGCAGTACTTGTGAATTTCATTCTGTGTCTTCAGCGAGAGATCACTGGAAAGGCAGCAGTCGGTTAGTCGATCTTGATCTTCTCTGATCAGTTCGTCATCACATTCTAAGCCTTACCGCCGTAGCCATGGGTATCTATGTTGACCTAGTGTAGGTCTTACTGTTCATCCTGAGAAGCAGTTTCTTGAAATAAGACTCTGGGTTGTCCTGTTTCTCTTTTCTTGGCAATTCTTCCTTTAATGATGTTAGAAAGGAACTCCTCATGCCGCAGAATGTGAACAATAAATTTTATTTTCCGTTTTCCAACTTCAGTTAGCAGACGCCATTTTTATTTATCTCTCTAAGGACTTCATTTTAGTCCAACTTGTCCTGTGCATTATCCTCCAGATCCACATTTCTTTTCTTTTCTTTTCCTGCTCTCCTAATGTCCAGTTTTCGCACGCTCCATACAAAGGATTTTGCAAAGGCCTTCCGAGTTTGAATATTTATATATTTCTTGGCCAACTGATGCTTTATGTCTTGGAAGGCTCTCTTTGCCATTGCTAACCTTTTCCTGTATCCAAGTATCAGTTAGAAGTCTGTTTTTAGTGTCAACTTCTTAAACTGTGAGAATCTTTAGTATTTTATTTTAGCTTTCCGGTTCCTTGGTTGAATGGTCAGCTTGCTAGGTTTTCGTGGTTCGAAGGTTTTAACAGCCATTAGTTAATTCCTCTGGCTGGGAAACTTGTTATTTCTGTTCGTCTTAGTACATTTCTCTTCATCTACAAACTGCACATACAGTAACACTACCAACCACCACAGAAACACGCAATGTTGAATACATCCGTTCACATGTGGTTGCATTAGGCCGTGCAACAGTTTCAAATCCACATCATGTACGGACCCCAGTGAATTTGGAAAAAGTCAGGAAGAAGAAGTGGGTAATTTATTTCACCTCTTATGTTTACATTACAAATTGTGCTAGACCAGTTGGAACTCCTTTCCACATTTCTACCACTCAGTCAAACCAATATCTATCCTGTACATTGAACGTAAGGGCGTTTAGAACAGGGACTGAATTTCTTTTTCTACTTCAATCAACTTTTCTTTTTTAACTGTTAAGTTCTGAGTCCACCGAAAGTAATTTTGAGTAATTCATTTATAGACTAACTGCAAGAAAACATATGGTAACGGTATTAAACCTAAAAAGAAAAAAAAGTAAATAAAATATAATGAAATGTTTCGTTCTCAAAAGAACATCATCAGATGACAAAAGACGGAGAAACGGTTTTTCATCATGGTATTCTATGCTGCAGTAGAAAGGAAACAGGACTTCATTATGATAAGTTCCAGAATTTCAAGTTGATAAGTATTTAAGCGTCCGCCTTTGTGGTGTAGTGGTTAGTGTGATTAGCTGCCACCCCCGGACGCCCGGGTTTGATTCCCGGCTCTGCCACGAAATTTGAAAAGTGGTACGAGGGCTGGAACGGGGTCCACTCTGCCTCGGGAAGTCAACTGAGTAGAGGTGGGTTCGATTCCCACCTCAGCCATCCTGGGAGTGGTTTTTCATGGTTTCCCACTTCTCCTCCAGGCAAATGCAGGGATGGTACCTAACTTAAGCCCACGGCCGCTTCCTTACCTCTTCCTTATCTATCCCTTCCAATCTTCCCATCCCCCTGCAACGCCCCTGTTCAGCATAGCAGGCGAGGCCGCCTGGGCGAGATACTGGTCATCCGCCCGAGTTGTATCCCCCTACCCAGAGTCTGAAGCTCCAGGACATTGCCCTTGAGGCTGTAGAGGTGGGATCCCTCGCTGAATCCGAGAGAAAAACCGACCCTGGAAGGTAAACAGATAAAGAAAAAAGAACGAGGAGAAGAAGAAGAAGATTTAAACAAAAATAAACAGAAATGTTTATACTTTTCTAAATGTACTTGAGTGCGATTTGATAGAATCTAATAATGTTCTTTTAAGAACATTTCTGATTTGATACCGTTACCTTGTGTTTCATTGCAGGTGATTTATAAATTTATTCCGGCTCCGTGGTGTAGGGGTAGCGTGCCTGCCTCTTACCCGGAGGCCCTGGGTTCGATTCCCGGCCACGTCAGGGATTTTTATCTGGACCTGAGGGCTTGTTTGAGGTCCACTCATCCTAGGTGATTAAATTGAAGAGTTATCTGACGGTGAGCGGCCCCGGTCTAGAAAACCAAGAATAACGGCCGAGGGGATACGTCGTGGTGACCACACGGCACCTCGTAATCTGCAGGCGTTTGGGCTGAGCAGCGGTCGCTTGGTAGACCAAGGCTCTTCAAGAGCTGTAGTGTCACGTGGTCGAAACTGAAAAGAGATGGTTTCAGATACTACGAAAAGAAACTGCAATCCTCGCTCCGCAGGAGAAGTGGACTTTTTGGTATGTCGGTTCACGTACAGTCCTGACCCGAACCCGCATCACCTAAATTGAATCCCTGTCAGTTCCGCGCAAGTCGAGTGGGTTGCTCTTCAGGGCCGTGCCCCAATTGACGTATATCACATGACAGTCTTGAGGGCGGGCCGACCTCTGTAATTACCCTCAGTGTGCTCCACCCTTCCTCTTCTTGATACTGTACAAACAAGCTGTCGTACCAACTGAACTTTATTTGGCATTGCCAAGATGGAGTGTCAGAGCGCACTCGTAGCTCAAATATACCGACAGCACGTCACGTTGATATTTACGGCGAACTCCTCTTCCTTCTTTGCGATTCCAATAACTCACATTGTACTCTCACACGGTATTTCAGAATTTCAGCGAACTATTCTTTCACTGGGACACTATTGTGTACATTTAGCGCAGCTCACACAAACATTTCTCGATTGATCCCTTCATTATTTCTTTGCCAGTACGGTAGAATGAAACAGAAAATTGAAACTGGCAGGCGAGTAGCCTAAATGGCTTTAAAATCTAAATGACTGCAACATCCATGTGCTTCTTCTTGTTCCTGGCCTCTTGCCAATTACTTGAAATCAGCACTACATGTGATTAAGCTTAATTTTACGTCTGAATGATCTTCCTGGCACCAATCCTATGTCCAGGAATGTATTCACCATTGCGCGTTTCTTCAGTGATTACAGTGTTGTCAAATCTCGAGCCTATTAGTAATTTTACTAGCTCGACGTGGACGTTAATTGCAATATTACTGCAATACCCATTATTAAATACTAATAATTATTAACACATCTCACCGAGCTCGATAGCTGCAGTCGCTTAATTGTGGCCAGTATCCAGTATTCGGGAGATAGTAGGTTCGAACCCCACTGTAGGCAGCCCTGAAAATGGTTTTCCGTGGTTTCCCATTTTCACACCAGGCAAATGCTGGGGCTGTACCTTAATTAAGGCCACGGTCGCTTCCTTCTCACTCCTAGCCCTTTCCTGTCCCATCGTCGCCGTAAGACCTATCTGTGTCGATGCAACGTAAAACAACTAGCAAAAAAAAAAAAAAAAAAGATTAACACATCTGGGTAAATGGATGCCAGCGTTTTCCACAGGATCCCTCAAATTTAAATAATAATAATAATAGTGGTAAAACAGATGAAAATCTCATCCTAGGTCGTGTTAATCGAATGGAAATGGCAAAACAACATATAATAAAATAATCAACAGTATTCGATCAGAACGGCATTCGTAACATGTACATGCTTGTCACTTATACTCCCTTCGTAAATACCTTGATGTCTTCTAATTCGACATTTCAAGAGGCCCATATCTTTTCTCACACATTTCTCATCGCTTAATGAGGTTTGATTGGAGCCTCCGTGGCTCAGGCGGCAGCGCGCCGGCCTCTTAGAGCTGACTTCCGTGGTTGAAATCCCGGTCGCTGCATGGGAGATTTATGCTGGACAAAGCGGAGGTGGGACAGGATTTCGTCCGAGTACTCTGGTTTTCTCTGTAATCTTTCATTCCAGAAACACTCTCCGATACCATTTCATTCCATCTATTAGTCATTAATCATTACTCCAGAGGAGCACGACAGGCTTCGGCAGCTGGCACGATACCTATCCTCGCCGTTAGATGGGGGCTTCATTCATCCCATTCCTGACCCAGTCAAATGACTGGAAACAGGCTGAAGATTTTCATTTTCGAACACCGAGTGTGTCAACCGACATCTTTTGTTTGCCGTCATAGTACAGCATGCAGTGTTCGATTGTCTCTCTTCCATCCTTTAAAAATCTGACTATTTCTACCAGGTTTAAACAATGGTCAGTATCCTCCCCTGCGAACCATGTGACCTTGCCGCGGTGGGGAGGCTTGCGTGTCCCAATGATGCAGATAGCCGAGCCGCAGTTACAACCATATCGGATGGGTATCTGTTGAGAGACCAGACTAAGGAATGGTTCATCGAAAGGGGGGTAGCAGCCTTTCGGACGTTGCAAGGGCGGCAGTCTGTATGATTGACTGATATGGCCTTGTAAGAATACTCAGCATGGATTAGCCGTGTTGATACTGCTACACGGCTGAAAGCAACGGGAAACTACAGCCGTAACTAACTTCCGAGGACATGCAGCTCTCTCTATATGAATGATGTACTGATGATGACTTCCCCCCGGGTAAAATATTCCGGAGGTAAACTAGTCTTCCATTCGGATGTTCGGGTGGGGACTACACGAGAGGGGGCGATCATCAGGAAGATGGAGCGTGGAATGTTAGAAGTTTGAACCGTTGTGTCAGATTAGAGAATCTGAAAAGGGAGACGGATAGACTACAGTTAGATTTAGTTGGTATAAGTTAAGTAAGTTGACAGGAAGAGCAGGATTTTTGGTCAGGCGACTACCGAATTATCAACACAAAATCAAACAGAGGAAGTGCAGGAGTTGGTTTAATAATGAAAAAGGAAATAGGGCAGCGTGTAAGCTACTACGACCAGCATAGTGAAAGAATTATTGTCGTCAAGATAGACACTAAACCAATGCCCACCACAATAGTACAGGTCTATATGCCTAGTAGCTCAGCGGATGATGAGGAAAACGAAAGAACATATGAAGAGATAGAAGATTTAATACAATATGTAAAAGGTGACGATAATCTAATTGTGATGGGAGACTGGAATGTAGTGGCAGGCCAAGGAAGAGAAGGTAATACAGTTGGAGAATTCGGATTGGGACAAAGGAGCGAAAGAGGAACTCGGCTGGTTGAATTCTGCACTGATCATAATTTAGTCCTTTTCAATACATGGTTCAAACGCCACATACGACGGCTTTATACGTGGACGAGACCTAGGGACACTGGAAGATATCAAATAGACTTCATTATGATTAGGCAGAGATTCAGAAATCAGGTACTGGATTGCAAAACTTTCCCAGGAGCAGACGTGGACTCTGACCACAACTTGTTGGTCATGAAATGCCATCTGAAGCTGATGAAATTGAAGAAAGGAAAGAATGCAAAAAGATGGATTCTAGACAAGTTGAAAGAAAAGAGTGTGAGGGATTGTTTCAAGGAACATGTTGCAAAAGGACTAAATGAAAAGGCTGAAGGAAACATGATAGAGGAACAGTGGATAGTCATGAAAAATGAAGTCAGCAGGGCTGCTGAAGGAATGTTAGGAAGGAAGAAAAGATCAAAGAATCAGTGGATAACTCAGAAGGTACTAGACCTTATTGATGAACAACGAAAGTACAAGAATGCTAGAAATGAAGAGGGCAGAAAAGAATACAGGCGATTAAGGAATGAAATAGATAGAAAGTGCAAGGTAGCTAAAGAAGACTGGCTGAAGGAGAAGTGCAAGGATGTCGAAGGTTGTATTGTCCTAGGAAAGGTAGATGCTGCATACAGGAAAATCAAGGAAAGCTTTGAAGAAAGACAATCTAGGTGTATGAATATAAGAGCTCAGATAGAAAGCCACTTCTAGGGAAAGAAGACAAAGCAGAAAGATGGCAGGAACATATCCAACAGTTGTATCAAGGTAAAGATGTAGATAATTTGGTTCTGGAACCAGAAGAGGCTGTTGATGCTGATGAAATGGGAGACCGAATTTTGAGATCAGAGTTCGACAGAGATGTGAGTGACCTAACTAGGAACAAGGCACCTGGAATTGATGACATTCCCTCTGAATTGCAGATTGCCCTAGGAGAAACCAGTATGGGAAGTTTATTCCATTATTGTGTAAGATGTATGAGACAGGATAAGTCCCATCCGATTTTCGGCAGAATGTTGTTATACCTATCCCCAAGAAAGCCGGTGCTGACAGGTGTGAAATCTATCGCACCATTAGTTTAATATCTCATGCCTGCAAAATGATGCGTATTGTTTACAGAAGAATGGAAAAACAAGTTGAAGCTGAGTTGGGAGAAGATCAATTTTCATGCAGAAGAAATGTAGGAACACGTGAAGCAGTCCTGACTTTACGTCTGATCTTAGAGGATCGAATCAAGAAGGACAAGCCCACGTACACTGCATTCGTAGATCTAGAAAAGGCATTCGATAATGTTGATTGGACCAAGCTATTTAATATTCTGAAGGTGATTGGGATCAGATACCGAGAACTAGGAATTATTAACAATCTGTATAAATATCAGTCTGCAGTGATAAGAATCGAGGGCTGTAAAAAAGAAAAGCAGCATTTCAGAAAGGATTGAGGCAAGACTGCAGTTTGTACCCCCTCCTTTACAATGTTTACATAGAACAGGCAGTAAATGAAATCAAAGAGGAATTTGGAAAGGGAATCACAATCCAAGGAGAGGAAATCAAAACCTTGAGATTTGCCGATGATATTGTTATTTTATCTGAGACTGCAGAAGATCTCGAGAAGCTGCTGAATGTTACGGACGAAGTCTTGGATAGGGAGTACAAGATGAAAATAAATAAGTCCAAAACAAAGGTAATGGAGTGCAGTCGAACGAAGGCGGGTGATGCAGGAAATATTAAATTAGGAAATGAGGTCTTAAAGGAAGTAAATGAATATTGTTACTTGGGTAGTAAAATAAGTAACGATGGCAGAATAAGTAGGACATAAAATGCAGATTAGCACAAGCAAGGAAGAGCTTTCTTAAGAAAAGAAATTTGCTCACTCAAACATTGATATAGGAACTCGAAAGATGTTTTTGAAGACTTTCATGTGGAGCGTGGCATTGTATGGAAGTGAATCATGGACGATATCTAGCTCAGAAAGAAAGAGAATAGAGGATTTTGAAATGTGGTGTTACAGAAGAGTGCTGAAGGTGAGATGGATAGGCCGAATCACAAATGAAGACACACTGAATCGAATTGGCGAGAGGAGATTGATTTGGCTAAATTTGACGAGAAGAATAGATAGAATGACAGGACATATCTTAAGACACCCAGGACTTGTTCAGTTGGTTTCTGAAGGAAGTGTAGGTGGTAAGAACGGTAGAGGTAGACCAAGGTATGAATATGACTAGCAGATTAGAGCAGATGTAAGATGCAGTAGTTACGTAGAAATGAAAAGGTTAGCATAGTATAGGGTGGCATGGAGAGCTGCAACAAACCAGTCTATGGACTGGTGACAAACAACAACACAGTATCTTTACCTTCTGTCCTCGGGGCGCCGGGTTCAATTTCTGGCCTATCGAAGTATATTAATATTGAACGGTTTATTATCTTAGCTCAGAGACTGGGTGTTTGTGCTTTCCCGGAGATTAATTTAACTCGTATACCACAAAGAACACAACATTAACACACCCTTTCATGTGCACGACAGATGCTGCCACCCTCATCGGAAGGTCTACATTTTTTTTTTTGCTACTTGCTTTACGTCGCACCGACACAGATATATCTTATGGCGACGATGGGACAGGAAAGGCCTAGGAAGTGGAAGGAAGCGGCCGTGGCCTTAATTAAGGTACAGCCCCGGCATTTGCCTGGTGTGAAAATGGGAAACCACGGAAAACTATCTTCAGGTCTGCCGACAGTGGGGCTCGAACCCACTATATCCCGATTGCTGGATACTGGCCGCACTTAAGCGACTACAGCTATCGAACTCGGTAAGAAGGCCTACATAACGAGGGCTACACCAGACTAGAAACGGCCACACGAATTATTAGTATTTACTTCAATAACATCCATTTCTTAAGATATTCAAGCTACAGCATCTGTATAACAATGGTAAAATTGCACAGGGATACGTCAAAGTTACATCCATTTCTTACATTGCTTAAGGCATAGCATTTCTGTGAATTTGGTGTACTTGCCCAAATGTACCTCGAAGTTACCTCAACTTCTTACGTGCGTCGGTTATGCTATTTATACAACAACAATGTTAACATTATTCCAATTGTACCCATTGTACCCACATAGGATACTTAGTTTACAAGAAAAACGGAAGGCATAACCTGTATGTATGGCTTAAAGGAGATTCACAAGGACTTGGAAAATGTGGGGATCCAGGAGGGAGATATATAGGAAAGAATAACCTTTAGGGAGAAAATTGCGGGAATGAGGGATGCACCGGAGAAACTCGTCAAGTCACGCAACATCACGGTTGAAGAGTGACGAAGGACAAGTCAAAAACTTAAGAAAATCTGGAAAGAGTGGAAAGAAAAGACACTAAGTTTGAGAGACAGGAGATCTGCTGGTGGATTCTGTAAACGTGGGGCATAGATGACCTTAACGAATGAAATATATTTTCCATTTCTGAAGTATTTCATTTCTTGAAGGTTTCTTGCTATATATGCTTCCTGAGGGGGTTCTGGAAGACTAGGGTGAACAGCACCGTTTTTTCCCCATTTAGTCTAATTCTGTGTCGATATACTACTAAAGGGTAATTTTTAATTAATTGGTGATATGATTGAGAAGGAAGTAGATAGGTTATGTACCATCCCAGCATTCATGCTCTACCACTCTAGGGGTGGTCGACAAAAGGTGTTGAACCAACCGGGATTCAATCCCTCAAATCACTCTCAAATTCCTGGCAAAAACGTGAATGGAACAAGGGTCAAACAGGCGGGAACCTATGGTTGCGGACCAAAAGGATGAGGTTGACTTAAACAGGTAAATTTGATGACCTATGCCCATACAGGGACAGAACCTATCTAAACAAGTTCCTTTTATGAGAATCAGATTGAAAGATGGATCATACGAAGCCTGGCGGGCCCCAGCTACCTCCATGAGAATCAATCTGAAACGGTTATCACCATCATTTACACCACTACGTACCCTACTCATGTATAGCCTCGAGAATAAAGAACCGGCTCTTTACATATCATGAACACACCCGGCCTTATTCAGCGAGATGCCGACCACATTACATGCTCGCCTGTGCCAGTGATTTAGATTGATGAAAGTGTAACATTCTGAAATTAAATCTCACTTTTTTTCTCCCTCTGCTTTTTCAGCGTACGTTAACCTCTCTGCAGTGTGAATAAAGGTCATCTTTCTATATTCTCACACCCATGTGCGGAAAATATTTTAGTCAGTATATCTTATAAAAAGGGCAATTCTTTCCTACGACACCTTATAATATTTTTTCTTTAATCTGATTTTAATGATTATTAATTGTTTATTTACTGAGACTAATAAGCCCCTTTATGTAGCACATACATCGAAAAGAGTACCCATTACAATAATATTACACGGAAAAACAAGGAGAATTTAGGCTAAAAACGTAAATGTATAATAACAGAAGGAAATACAATCTGGTCCAAAATAATATCCCCACTATGGATACAGCTTCATCATTCCGTTTATTATCAGTAATTTCGTTACAGTTTTATATCTGTACTTGGTGCTACGAACTACACATTAATTTTTTCTGTTTAGAAATATGTTGGTAATTTTTTTTATACTAACGATTGATTTCTGGGTAGTCTATACCAGGAACATTTGCAGGATAACGGAGTGTCTTTATGGCCTCGAAAATTAACGGACAGATTCAATGTGACTAATTATCAATGAGTGTAGTGTTTGGTCACTAGAGCTGCGTATGTCGTCGTAGTGTATAGTATATACCCATAAATCTGTTCGTGAATGGCTTTTTAACTGTTGTTTTCCAGTGAGCAGAGTTGTGTGAAAGGATGCGAGTTTTATGACTTTTCGAGTGACTGCGATCGTTTCCATTAGTAGGAGATTTTTCTCAATTAAAATACAAATTAAAATACGAAGGTATTTTCCATGTAAATTTCCAAAGTTTCCACTTTCAGATCATTCTAGTTGTCTGTTCCATTGGTAATTAGCTTCCAGATGCTTCTGGGAGCTTCCTTACTGCGAGCGTCAACAATTCATCGGCGCTATTGTTCTGCTGGCTCACACACATTATCACTACACGCCAGCATTATTGACCTCCACCGCACCCACGGCCTTCGCTGTCACAATATTAACACCCAGGAAAGAGAAACAGATTTTACATTACATATAAGACACCTTTTAAGTTATATCAAGTCCACTTGCTCGCCAGTAAATAGCAAACATCATTTCAAATTACTTTCCTGTTTGTCTCTTCTTGTTTTGCCATAGCATTAGAAAAGAAAATGATATTTTGTCATTAGTTTAGTATATTGGCGGCCTAGTTCTAATACCACGTACCTAACAATGCTGTTCCTATCCATTATTTCCCATAAGACTGGTCACGTCTCCCAACCACGTATGGCTATTATTCAGTCTCTCACAACAATTTTCGTTGTGTTCATTTTCCTATGCTAATTTGTAAAGGAAAATTAACTTTACCGCGCTGGACTGTAGGAATGTTGTTTGTACTAGCGAATGTACCCGTGCTTCGCTACGGTATTCTACATTGAATTCGAATATCGAAGTAAATAGTGTACATGCAGTAAATAAGATTGTTTTAAAATTGCATGTCTCTTAGCGTTATCCGAGAAAGAGCATGGGGAGGACCCCGTACGTTGTTTCCAATGCAAAGTGTTTGTTACGGATTTGTGATATAACGGCAGGCTCACTTGCCTACTGCCATTCACAATCGAGTTGGGAAGTTTACATTATAATTGCAGGCCCCATTGCCTACTACGCGGACAGAATCGATTTGGGGAGTTTCCGTTAAAATGGCAGCCCCCCTTTCCTACTTCCAGACAGATTACAGTTGAGGAGTTTCTATTATAATGGCAGGCAATTACCCTACTATCACTCGAAATTGAGTTGTGCAGTTATCATTATAATGCCAGGCCCATTTTCCCACTGCCAGCCAGCTTACTGCCAGTCACACCAAGTTGGCGAGTTTCCATCAAAATAGCAGAACACTATGCTTAATGCCAGTCACATTTTAGATGAGGACATTTCTTTATAATGGCGGGCACCCTTGCCTACTGCCAAACACAATCGGGTAAAGGAGTTTTAAACAAAACTACATGCTCACTTGCCTTCTGCAAGTCACATCGAGAAGGGAACTATTCATTACAATTGTAGGCCTTCCTTACACAGGAGTTGGAGAAGGAACCCTTTCCTACTGCCAGTAGTATAATAAGCGGGTTCTGCGGCACCTCCGCCGCCGCACGCCTCCGCCCGCCTCCTCCTCCGCCACCGCCTCCGCCTCCGCCGCCGCCGCCCGCGGGAAATTTGAATTTTGGCGGGAAATTTGAATTTTGGCGGGAGATTTGAATTTGTAAACAAAGCCACGTGCTTTTTGACAGCTGTCATCGACAACAACGCATCGCTAACCTCACTGCTGCCATCTTGACGGGCCTAAACCTCACTAGTGCCAACTTAACCTAACTAGCATGAGGTAAACAAAGCCACGTGTTTTTTGACAGCCACGTGCTTTTTGACAGACAACAACGCATCGCTAACCTCAGTACTACCATCTTGACGGGCCTAAACCTCAGTAGTGCCAACTTAACCTCACTAGCATGAGGTAAACAAAGCCACGTGCTTTTTGACAGCCACGTGCTTTTGACAGATTTGTAAACAAAGCCACGTGCTTTTTGACAGACAACAACGCATCGCAAACCTCAGTACTACCATCTTGACGGGCCTAAACCTTAGTGGTACCAACTTAACCTCACTAGCATGAGGTAAACAAAGCCACGTGTTTTTTTGACAGCCACGTGCTTTTTGACAGATTTGTAAACAAAGCCACGTGCTTTTTGACAGCTGTCATCGACAACAACGCATCGCTAACCTCAGTACTGCCATCTTGACGGGCCTAAACCTCAGTAGTACCAACTTAACCTAACTAGCGCGAGATAAACAAAGCCACGTGCTTTTTGACAGCCACGTGCTTTTTTGACAGCTATCATCCGCCATCTTTAAACTACAGAGCACCGTGCTGCCCTCTTTCGTCACCTGTCATCGGCAGTGCTGCCATCTTGACGGGCCTAAACCTTAGTGCTACCAACTTAACCTAACTAGCTCGAGATAAACAAATCCACGTGCTTTTTGACAGCTGTCATCCGCCATCTTTAATCTATAGAGCACAGTGCTGCCCTCTTTAGCTACTTACCTTTGAAATGTGGTGGCGGATAATTTGAAAAATGCTTTTCGACAAGCAGCCATCTTTAATCCAGAGAGAACCGTGCTGCCCTCTATGTGGTGGCGGCAAATTGAAAAATTCCACGTGCTCTTGTTTGAAAACAAACTCACGTGCTTTTTTGACAGCTGTCATCTGCCATCTTTAATCTATAGAGCTCAGTGCTGCCCTCTTTAGTTTGAAATGTGGTGGTGGTAAATTCCACGTGCTCTTGTTTGGAAACAAAGCCATGTGCTTTTTTGACAGCTGTCATCCGCCATCTTTAATCTATAGAGCACAGTGCTGCCCTCTTTATCGTAGTAGATGTAAATTCGTCACAGCTGTCATCCGCAGTGCTGCCATCTTAACGAGCCTAAACCTTAGTGCTACCAACTTAACCTCACTAGCGTGAGGTAAACAAATCCACGTGCTTTTTTGACAGCTGTCATCCACCATCTTTAATCTATAGAGCACAGTGGTGCGCTCTTTAGCTACTTACCTTTGAAATGTGGTGGCGGATAATTTGAAAAATGCTTTTTGATAGCAGCCATCTTTGAGCACCGTGCTGCCCTCTTTGTGGTGGCAGGCAATTCCACGTGACAGCAGCCATCTTTAATCATGAGAGCACCGTGCTGCCCTCTATGTGGTGGCGGCAATTTGAAAAATTCTACATGCTCTTGTTCGGAAACAAACTCACGTGCTTTTTTTCTGACAGCTGTCATCCGCCATCTTGCATCACAAACCTCAGTGCTGCGCTCTTTAGCTAGATACCTTTGAAATGTGGTGGCGGCAATTTGAAAAAAATCTATGTGCTCTTGTTTAGTAAACAAAGCCACGTGCTTTTTATGACAGCTGTCATCCACCATCTTTAATCAATAGAGCACTGTGCTGCTATCATGCGGGCAATTTCATCACCTGTCATCCACCATCTTTAATCTACAGAGCACCGTGCTGTCCTCTATGTAGTAGCGGGCAATTTGAAAAGTTCTGTTAGCCGTCATCCGCCATCTTTAATCAAGAGAGCAACGTGCTGCCATCTATGTGGTGGCGGCAAATTCCATGTGCTCTTGTTTAGTTAACAAACTCACGCGCTTTTTTGTCAGCTGTCATCCGCCATCTTACATCGCAAACCTCAGTGCTACACTCTTTAGTTGAAATATGGTGGCGGATAATTTAAAAAGAAAAATTCTACAGCAGCCATCTCTCGGCGCTAATTGCACAAGATGGTGGCTATACATGACTCCTTAAAGGTGCTTATGCAAGATGGCCGCTATACATAGACACCCTTGGGATGCTTGCGCAAGATGGCGGTTATACATGGCTCCTTATGAGATGCCCTAGGGATGCTTGCGCAAGATGGCGGTTGCTCTTATGAGGCGGCTTAAGGGTCCTTGCACAAGATGACTAGAGACGCCCTAAGGATGCTTGCGCAAAATGGCGGACGCAAGATGGCGGCTATACACGACTCCTTATGAGACGCCTTAAGGGTGCTTGCGCAAGATGGCTGCTGCTCTTAGCTTAGAGGCTAACGTGTCATGCTAGTTCGATTCATTAAATTTGGGGCTTAAATGCAAAATGTTAAATATCTCGAAAACGGTGCATCGTAGAGCAAAACGGACAAAATTTTTCCGCCCAATACCTCGGTTCGCAGTACGAGGAACATGATAGCATAAGTCTAATGATGAGATCGACGGTTCGGTTCCTACTTAGGCCCTATGGCATTCACTCTGTTTTAGCTTGTAGTGAAGCAAGTCTTCGTAACATGATCAGGTCTAGCTATGGTAGAGAGTATAACGTGCCGTGCAGGTTCGATTCATTAAATTTAGGGCTTAAATGCAAAATGTTAAATATCTCGAAAACGGATAAATTTTTTCTACCTGATACCTAGGTTTGCAGTATCAGGGGCATAAGAAAAACATAGTCTAATGATGAGATCGACGGTTCGATCCCTACTTAGGCCCTTTGGCATTGGCAGCTATCTAATTCTACAAGATGGCGGCTATACATAGCTTCTTATGAGACAGCCTAAGAGCGCTTGCATAAGATGGCTGCTGCTCTTATGAGACGCCCTAGGGGTGCTTGCGCAAGGTAGCAGTGACAAGACGGTGACTATACACAGCTGCTTATGATACGGCCTAGAGGTGCTCACACAAGATGGTGGCTGCTCTGATGAAGAAAGTTAGCTTTGAATCGTGCAGGTATCTTTACAGCACTAAACCTCATACCTTTGAAATGTGGTGGCAGGTAATTTGAAAAATTCGACGTGCTTTTTCATAAGCTGTTAAGGCCTCCTCTTATATCAAGGCATAGCTCTATCGAACGAGTTTAAACCTGCATCGGGATAGCTAGAGTAAGCGCGTGCTGCAGTGATGACGTCATTATGCATGTTTAGACTTGCAAATCACAGAAGAAACGTAACAAGGCTGGAATCGAAAACTGCACTCTATGCTGTTAACTTTATCATGTGATCGAAACATTGATTGAAGTATTTAGAACACGCAATAAGTAGAACCAAACACTGTACTCGATACAACATGTGTTTAGAACATGTCAAAGGATATCTTTGTTCTAAGAAGATTAGTTTACCGCACATTCCTTGGCTAAAGGGCTAATGGGCTAAAGGGCTAATGGGCTAAAGGGCTAATGGGCTAAAGGGCTAAAGGGCTAATGGGCTAAAGGGCTAAAGGGCTAAAGGTGCAACAACCTCATCGATCGCTATCAGCAAGAACGCTTGTACTTTGTTAAGTGTAGAAAATTAATCTTTATTGGTAAATGGTTTTATGTTCAGAACAAGGAATGGAACCTAGGGGTTACGTCTTACCTAATAAAATCCCCGAGGTGCGATGAGTTACGTTTTTCGAACACAGTGTTTGGAACACTGAACTTTTCAAGATGGCAAGAGTGAGGTTAGCAATGTTCTGTTGTTGGATTTTAAATTCCGCGCTACAACATGCATAAGGTGGCAGCCCTTGAGGTTTACCGCCGTAAAGATGGCAAGAGTGAGGTTAGCAATGTTCCGTTGTTGGATTTTAAATTCCGCGCTATAACATGTATAAGGTGGCAGCCTTGAGGTTTACCGCCGTCAAGATGGCAGCAGTGAGGTTAGCAACGCTCTATTGTCCTTCAAAGTGAGGTTAGGGTTCGTCAAGAAGACAGCTGACAAAAAAGCACGTGGCTATGTTTACCAAACAAGAGCACGTGGCTGTGACGTCACGGTCACGTAATCAATCCTTAGCTCGGCGTCGTTAAGAGCAGTATTGGGATTAGCTATTCTTAAAAGTCTTGGGAACAGAGCAGCAGTATGAATTGCCATGTTTCAAAGCGTGTACACATCACCTATCGAATTTGCATGCATCGACTCTCGTACTAAACTTCTTCCGCTAGATTGTGCTGCTATCTTAGCATGACCTTAAAGTACAAAGAATAGCCATGTTTCAAAGCGTGTACACATTACCTATCGAATTTGCATGCAACAAATATCGTACTAAACTTCTTCCGCTAGGTTGTGCTGCTATCTTAGCATAACTAAGACGCATGAACTTAAAGTACAAAGAATAGCTATGTCTCAAAGCGTGTACACATTATTATTGATTTTGCATTTATCGAATCTAATACTAAATTTATTCCCCTAGATTGTGCTGCTATCTTAGCATAACCTATACGCATGACCTTAAGGTACAAAGAATACCCATGTTTCAAAGCGTGTACACATTACCTATCGACTTTGCATGTAAAAAATATCGTACTAATCTTCTTCCGCTAGGTTGTGCTGCTATCTTAGCATAACTCATACACATGAACTTAAAGTACAAAGAATAGCCATGTTTCAAAGCGTGTACACATTACTTATTGATTTTACATTCATCGAATCTCGTACTGAACTTCTTCCGCTAGATTGTGCTGGTATCTTAGCATAACCTATACGCATGACCTTAAGGTACAAAGAATAGCCATGTTTCAAAGCGTGTACACATTACCTATCGATTTTGCATGCATTGACTCTCGTACTAAACTCCTTCCGCTAGATCGTGCTGCTATCTTAGCATAACCAATACGCATGACCTTAAAGTACAAAGAATAGCCATGTTTCAAAGTGTGTACACATCACCTATCGATTTTCCATGCAACAAATATTGTACTAAACTTCTTCCGCTAGATCGTGCTGCTATCTTAGCATAACTTATACACATGACCTTAAAGTACAAAGAATAGCCATGTTTCAAAGCGTGTACACATTACTTATTGATTTTGCATGCATCAAATCTCGTACTAAATTTATTCCGCTAGATTGTGCTGCTATCTTAGCATAACCTATACCAATGAACTTAAAGTACAATGATTAGTCATGTTTCAAAGCGTGTACACATCAACTATCGAATTTGCATGTATCGACTCTCGTACTAAACTTCTGCAGGTAGATTGTGCTGCTATCGTAGCATAACTAAGACGCATGAACTTAAAGTACAAAGAATAGCTATGTCTCAAAGCATGTACACATTACCTATCGATTTTGCAAGCATCGACTCTCGTACTAAACTTCTTCCGCTAGATTGTGCTGGTATCTTAGCATAACATATACGCATGGCCTTAAGGTACAAAGAATAGCCATGTTTCAAAGCGTGTACACATTACCTATCGATTTTGCATGCATTGACTCTCGTACTAAACTTCTTCCGCTAGATTGTGCTGGCATCTTAGCATAACTGATATACATGAACTTAAAAGTACAAAGAATAGCCATGTTTCAAAGCATGTACACATTACCTATGGATTTTGCATGCATTGACTCTCGTACTAATCTCCTCCCGCTAGATTGTGCTGCTATCTTAGCATAACCTATACGCATGACTTTAAGGTACAAAGAATAGCCATGCTTCAAAGTGTGTACACATCACCTATCGATTTGCATGCAACAAATATCGTACAAAACTTCTTCCGCTAGGTTGTGCTGCTATCTTAGCATAACTCATACACATGAACTTAAAGTACAAAGAATAGCTATGTTTCAAAGTGTGTACACATCACCTATCGATTTTGCATGCATCGAATCTCGTACTAAACTTCTTCCGCTAGATTGTGCTGGTATCTTAGCATAACTTATACCCATGAACTTAAAGTACAAAGAATAGCCATGCTTCAAAGCGTGTACACGTCACCTATCGATTTTGCATGCATCAAATATCGTACTAAACTTCTTGCGCTAGATTGTGCTGCTATCTTAGCATAACCTGTACGCATGAACTTCAAGTACAAAGAATAGCCTCGTTTCAAAGCGTTTACACATTACCTAATGATTTTGCATGAAACGACTATCATGCTAAACTTTTTCCACTAGATTATGCTAAAATCATGTAAGTGTGCTGCTATCTTAGCATAACCTATCGATTTTACATGCATTGACTATCGTACTAGACTTCTTCCGCTAGAGCATGTAGCAATCGCTTTTGTGTATCCCTAACCCATGTGCACGAACTTAAAGCATAAAGATGAGCTATGTTCTAAAGCGTGTACACATCACCTATCGATAATGTATGTATCGAATATCGTACTAAACTTCTCCTGCTAGAGCGTACGAGTATCGCTTGTGCGCGCACGAACATAAAGCATAAAGAATAGCAATGTATAAAAATCTTGTAAACAAAGCAGCAGCATTACGTATAGTCAAGATTAAATGCGTGCACACATCATGTATCCATGATGCACACAGTACTAAACTTATTCCATTAGAATGTACAAAGTTCGCATGTGTTTGTACTGCTATCTTAGCATAGCCTATGTGCACGAACATAAAGCATAAAAAATAGTTATGTGTAAGTGAACATAGCAGAGTGTTAACTACGTAGGTGTAGACATTGAACATTACATGATGAGGCAGCATACTACGTGACCGTGGCGTCATGACCACGTGCTCTTGTTTGGTAAACATAGCCACGTGCTTTTTTGACAGCTGTCTTCTTGACGAACCCTAACCTCACTTTGAAGGACAATAGAGCGTTGCTAACCTCACTGCTGCCATCTTGACGGCGGTAAACCTCAAGGCTGCCACCTTATGCATGTTATAGCGCGGAATTTAAAATCCAACAACGGAACATTGCTAACCTCACTCTTGCCATCTTTACGGCGGTAAACCTCAAGGGCTGCCACCTTATGCATGTTGTAGCGCGGAATTTAAAATCCAACAACAGAACATTGCTAACCTCACTCTTGCCATCTTGAAAAGTTCAGTGTTCCAAACACTGTGTTCGAAAAACGTAACTCATCGCACCTCGGGGATTTTATTAGGTAAGACGTAACCCCTAGGTTCCATTCCTTGTTCTGAACATAAAACCATTTACCAATAAAGATTAATTTTCTACACTTAACAAAGTACAAGCGTTCTTGCTGATAGCGATCGATGAGGTTGTTGCACCTTTAGCCCTTTAGCCCTTTAGCCCATTAGCCCTTTAGCCCTTTAGCCCATTAGCCCTTTAGCCCATTAGCCCTTTAGCCCATTAGCCCTTTAGCCAAGGAATGTGCGGTAAACTAATCTTCTTAGAACAAAGATATCCTTTGACATGTTCTAAACACATGTTGTATCGAGTACAGTGTTTGGTTCTACTTATTGCGTGTTCTAAATACTTCAATCAATGTTTCGATCACATGATAAAGTTAACAGCATAGAGTGCAGTTTTCGATTCCAGCCTTGTTACGTTTCTTCTGTGATTTGCAAGTCTAAACATGCATAATGACGTCATCACTGCAGCACGCGCTTACTCTAGCTATCCCGATGCAGGTTTAAACTCGTTCGATAGAGCTATGCCTTGATATAAGAGGAGGCCTTAACAGCTTATGAAAAAGCACGTCGAATTTTTCAAATTACCTGCCACCACATTTCAAAGGTATGAGGTTTAGTGCTGTAAAGATACCTGCACGATTCAAAGCTAACTTTCTTCATCAGAGCAGCCACCATCTTGTGTGAGCACCTCTAGGCCGTATCATAAGCAGCTGTGTATAGTCACCGTCTTGTCACTGCTACCTTGCGCAAGCACCCCTAGGGCGTCTCATAAGAGCAGCAGCCATCTTATGCAAGCGCTCTTAAGCTGTCTCATAAGAAGCTATGTATAGCCGCCATCTTGTAGAATTAGATAGCTGCCAATGCCAAAGGGCCTAAGTAGGGATCGAACCGTCGATCTCATCATTAGACTATGTTTTTCTTATGCCCCTGATACTGCAAACCTAGGTATCAGGTAGAAAAAATTTATCCGTTTTCGAGATATTTAACATTTTGCATTTAAGCCCAAAATTTAATGAATCGAACCTGCACGGCACGTTATACTCTCTACCATAGCTAGACCTGATCATGTTACGAAGACTTGCTTCAATACAAGCTAAAACAGAGTGAATGCCATAGGGCCTAAGTAGGAACCGAACCGTCGATCTCATCATTAGACTTATGCTATCATGTTCCTCGTACTGCGAATCGAGGTATTGGGCGGAAAAATTTTGTCCGTTTTGCTCTACGATGCACCGTTTTCGAGATATTTAACATTTTGCATTTAAGCCCCAAATTTAATGAATCGAACTAGCATGACACGTTAGCCTCTAAGCTAAGAGCAGCAGCCATCTTGCGCAAGCACCCTTAAGGCGTCTCATAAGGAGTCGTGTATAGCCGCCATCTTGCGTCCGCCATTTTGCGCAAGCATCCTTAGGGCGTCTCTAGTCATCTTGTGCAAGGACCCTTAAGCCGCCTCATAAGAGCAACCGCCATCTTGCGCAAGCATCCCTAGGGCATCTCATAAGGAGCCATGTATAACCGCCATCTTGCGCAAGCATCCCAAGGGTGTCTATGTATAGCGGCCATCTTGCATAAGCACCTTTAAGGAGTCATGTATAGCCACCATCTTGTGCAATTAGCGCCGAGAGATGGCTGCTGTAGAATTTTTCTTTTTAAATTATCCGCCACCATATTTCAACTAAAGAGTGTAGCACTGAGGTTTGCGATGTAAGATGGCGGATGACAGCTGACAAAAAAGCGCGTGAGTTTGTTAACTAAACAAGAGCACATGGAATTTGCCGCCACCACATAGATGGCAGCACGTTGCTCTCTTGATTAAAGATGGCGGATGACGGCTAACAGAACTTTTCAAATTGCCCGCTACTACATAGAGGACAGCACGGTGCTCTGTAGATTAAAGATGGTGGATGACAGGTGATGAAATTGCCCGCATGATAGCAGCACAGTGCTCTATTGATTAAAGATGGTGGATGACAGCTGTCATAAAAAGCACGTGGCTTTGTTTACTAAACAAGAGCACATAGATTTTTTCAAATTGCCGCCACCACATTTCAAAGGTATCTAGCTAAAGAGCGCAGCACTGAGGTTTGTGATGCAAGATGGCGGATGACAGCTGTCAGAAAAAAAGCACGTGAGTTTGTTTCCGAACAAGAGCATGTAGAATTTTTCAAATTGCCGCCACCACATAGAGGGCAGCACGGTGCTCTCATGATTAAAGATGGCTGCTGTCACGTGGAATTGCCTGCCACCACAAAGAGGGCAGCACGGTGCTCAAAGATGGCTGCTATCAAAAAGCATTTTTCAAATTATCCGCCACCACATTTCAAAGGTAAGTAGCTAAAGAGCGCACCACTGTGCTCTATAGATTAAAGATGGTGGATGACAGCTGTCAAAAAAGCACGTGGATTTGTTTATCTCACGCTAGTGAGGTTAAGTTGGTAGCACTAAGGTTTAGGCTCGTTAAGATGGCAGCACTGCGGATGACAGCTGTGACGAATTTACATCTACTACGATAAAGAGGGCAGCACTGTGCTCTATAGATTAAAGATGGCGGATGACAGAAGATGGTGGATGACAGCTGTCATAAAAAGCACGTGGCTTTGTTTACTAAACGAGAGCACATAGATTTTTTCAAATTGCCGCCACCACATTTCAAAGGTATCTAGCTAAAGAGCGCAGCACTGAGGTTTGTGATGCAAGATGGCGGATGACAGCTGTTAGAAAAAAAGCACGTGAGTTTGTTTCCGAAAAAGAGCATGTAGAATTTTTCAAATTGCCGCCACCACATAGAGGGCATCACGGTGCTCTCATGATTAAAGATGGCTGCTGTCACGTGGAATTGCCTGCCACCACAAAGAGGGCAGCACGGTGCTCAAAGATGGCTGCTATCAAAAAGCATTTTTCAAATTATCCGCCACCACATTTCAAAGGTAAGTAGCTAAAGAGCGCACCACTGTGCTCTATAGATTAAAGATGGTGGATAACAGCTGTCAAAAAAGCACGTGGATTTGTTTATCTCACGCTAGTGAGGTTAAGTTGGTAGCACTAAGGTTTAGGCTCGTTAAGATGGCAGCACTGCGGATGACAGCTGTGACGAATTTACATCTACTACGATAAAGAGGGCAGCACTGTGCTCTATAGATTAAAGATGGCGGATGACAGCTGTCAAAAAAGCACATGGCTTTGTTTCCAAACAAGAGCACGTGGAATTTACCACCACCACATTTCAAACTAAAGAGGGCAGCACTGTGCTCTATAGATTAAAGATGGCAGATGACAGCTGTCAAAAAAGCACGTGAGTTTGTTTTCAAACAAGAGCACGTGGAATTTTTCAATTTGCCGCCACCACATAGAGGGCAGCACGGTTCTCTCTGGATTAAAGATGGCTGCTTGTCGAAAAGCATTTTTCAAATTATCCGCCACCACATTTCAAAGGTAAGTAGCTAAAGAGGGCAGCACTGTGCTCTATAGATTAAAGATGGCGGATGAAAGCTGTCAAAAAGCACGTGGATTTGTTTATCTCGAGCTAGTGAGGTTAAGTTGGTAGCACTAAGGTTTAGGCCCGTCAAGATGGCAGCACTGCCGATGACAGGTGACGAAAGAGGGCAGCACGGTGCTCTGTAGTTTAAAGATGGCGGATGATATCTGTCAAAAAAGCACGTGGCTGTCAAAAAGCACGTGGCTTTGTTTATCTCGCGCTAGTTAGGTTAAGTTGGTACTACTGAGGTTTAGGCCCGTCAAGATGGCAGTACTGAGGTTAGCGATGCGTTGTTGTCGATGACAGCTGTCAAAAAGCACGTGGCTTTGTTTACAAATCTGTCAAAAAGCACGTGGCTGTCAAAAAAACACGTGGCTTTGTTTACCTCATGCTAGTGAGGTTAAGTTGGTACCACTAAGGTTTAGGCCCGTCAAGATGGTAGTACTGAGGTTTGCGATGCGTTGTTGTCTGTCAAAAAGCACGTGGCTTTGTTTACAAATCTGTCAAAAGCACGTGGCTGTCAAAAAGCACGTGGCTTTGTTTACCTCATGCTAGTGAGGTTAAGTTGGCACTACTGAGGTTTAGGCCCGTCAAGATGGTAGTACTGAGGTTAGCGATGCGTTGTTGTCTGTCAAAAAGCACGTGGCTGTCAAAAAACACGTGGCTTTGTTTACCTCATGCTAGTTAGGTTAAGTTGGCACTAGTGAGGTTTAGGCCCGTCAAGATGGCAGCAGTGAGGTTAGCGATGCGTTGTTGTCGATGACAGCTGTCAAAAAGCACGTGGCTTTGTTTACAAATTCAAATCTCCCGCCAAAATTCAAATTTCCCGCCAAAATTCAAATTTCCCGCGGGCGGCGGCGGCGGAGGCGGAGGCGGCGGCGGAGGAGGAGGCGGGCGGAGGCGTGCGGCGGCGGAGGTGCCGCAGAACCCGCTTATTATACTACTACTGCCAGTCAAAGTCAGTGTGGGGAGTACTGATTACAATAGCAGACCCACCCTTTCTCGATCGCTAAAAATCGACATCAGTGAATATATATAGATCGACATGCGAAAGTATATGCGTGTTTACAATATTGAAGACCTTCATTTACAGATTAACTGCTACTAAACGTACCTCATATCGACAAAGGATTATACCATAAGACACGCCGGATGTAGTGGCCTAAATGGCTGGTCCTATGATATGTCATCTATTCTTGGGTCAGATTGAGTTAGAAACGTGGAACAGGGTAAATGTTTTGTAAGATTATCTCACATTACATTACTTTTCGGATAACTATGTGACAGCTACATACATAGCATTTGGCTCACATATGGCTACTGAGTGGGCCAAGAGTTTGATGATTCTGTATTTGATATAAGTAATTGAAAGAATGAATTATGCATGTGAAAATTCCAAATTGACTTAACATCGATTAATAGAGAAAAATCAAACGTAAAAGGGATAGAGATACGGCAAAAAGTCATAAGACCAAGGTTGTAGATCATTCCAAATTGAACGGAGATTGTGCAATCCGTTATGTGATAAGAATTTCCGGAAGTCTGCACCATCATTAAAATTGTCTGCATATTTCGATATTCTTCGGGGATAAAAAGTGAAAAATTTAATGATATAGGATGTTTTCCGTTCGTTACAGGCTAAAACGTATAATTTTGTCAAATTTCAATTATCTTCTTTTTCTTCTGGCAGATTATGCCACAATCTGGATTTTGGGCGAGGCGGGTAAAAATTAGGACTTCCAGGTAACTAAACCAAAAATTATGGAGATGATCATTATTACCCCTTAAACAGAAAGCTGTATGAAAATTTCGCCAAAATAGTCAGTGTAGAGGCACACAGTCATTACAATTTGATTTATATAGGTAAGGAATCTGCTCCATGTAAAACACCCTTCGGGCTATGTGCGCTGGACTTAACATGCAAAAGTGACCATTCATGATATCTCCCTTATTAATCCTAGTGACGAAAAAATGCACATGAAAAAAAAAGGGTTTAGATGTGGAATTCTATCACGTTTGGTCGATTTCGTCAGGTTGGTCTTGTTCTGTATATATTGTGGAAGAGTAAAATAACCATTTCGGTTCCCTATAAACCGCCAGTCCATTCCGGAACATGAAATGTTAATTAAGTTTAAAACCTACCTTTGGACAGGTGGATGCTAAATACAAAGTTTGGTTCGAATGTCTTCAGTAGTTTTCAAGTTGTAAGGAATACGCTTTACACGCACCCGCTCGTGAGTTAAGTCCGATGGGACTTGTACAGAAAAACGGTCCGTTAATGATATCTCCCTTATTAATCCTCGTATCGAAATGATGCACATGAGGAAAAAGGTTTAGAAATTAATTTCTACCAAGGTAGGTAGATTTAAATTAACGTTGGTTGTGTATATTTTGTGGAAGTGCAAAATCACTGTTTCGGTTTCGTATAAACCCCCAGTCAGTTCAGAGATTTAGAAACAATATTTGCCCAAAACCTATCAAGGACAGGTGTATTCTAAATGTGAGTCTTGGTGGAAATACATCCAGTAGTTTGTAGCACACGCGTACATACGGCGTAATTAAGGAAGAAAATAATACAGTTAAGAAAGTTGAAAGTAATAGAAAATGGATTATAACTGAGGACAGCCGGATAACGACAAATATGTAAATGCCAAGTGAATGTATTGGAAAATCAAATGCCCCTCAATAAATTATGCTAGTGTGAGTTATGGATATAATAAAGCGGTAACAGAGGAGAAATTTAGGTCCAGTGATTATTAGGTAAACAAATAATAAGAAGATGACTAATGGTGTTATTTCTTAATCTATTCGAGGGCGGTTATAACATCCAACGATATTCCGCCAATATCGAGCAGATAGGCCGATTGACGCCTCTCTTGCCTTCTACCCAAGGAACAACCACGAATTTAAAAGCATGATGAGGAAAATGGCAATACGTTACTTCCCTGCTGGCATGCAGTCAGAGACGTTGCCATGGTAACCTGTAGGTTCGTTGTCGGTCTGTCGGTCACTCAATGCAAAGCATGATACCAGCGGAAAATTGTAAATTTATCCGTCATGTGAAGAGTAAGGTAAATTATGAACATAACGAAAGTTGTTTAAAATGAAGAGACGTTTCACGTACGGTAAACTAAGTTTACAGAAAATCAATAGTATAAGAGAAAATGGAGGAAAACCATTCGGGTTTTTCTATAAACCCCCCGTCTATTCAAGGATTTTAAAATAATATGCATATGGAAACCTTCCCCGGGACGAGTATACTCTAAATATGAAGTTTGGTTGAGATCTATCCAGCCGTTTCGAAGTGATGGTGGAAAAACCATTCAGGTTTTCCTATAAACCCCTCGTCTATTCAAGGACTTTAAAATAATATGCATATCGAAACCTTCCCCGGGATGAGTGTACTCCAAATATGAAGTTTGGTTGTGATCTATCCAGCCGTTTCGACGTGATGGTGGAAAAACCATTCTGGTTTTCTGATAATCCCCCGTGTATTCAAAGATTTTAAAATTATTTGCATACCGAAACCTTTCCCGGGATGAGTATACTCTAAATATGAAGTTTGGTTCAGATCTATCCAGCCGTTTCGACGTGATGGTGGAAAAACCATTCTGGTTTTCCTATAAACCCCCCGTGTATTGAAAGGTTTTAAAACGATATGCATATCGAAACCTTCCCCGGGATGAGTATACTCTAAATATGAAGTTTGGTTGAGATCTATCCAGCCGTTTCGACGTGATGGTGGAACAGACAAACAGACAAACAAGCAGACAAACAGACAAACAAACAGACACGAAACGTAAAAACCACCGATTCGGTCTTGAGTTGACCTAAAACGGATAAATATCTGAAAAATTGGCAAAACAGAAGAAATTACAGACAGCGGACCCCCTACAATTTTATTTATATAGATGACGTATTTAGTCACTCCTACAGAATAAGGTATTTAAGGTTCATTTTCCTTTACACGCACGCATAGGAAAATTAACACAACGAAAATTGTTCTGATGGACTGCATACCCATGTGTGGCTGGGAGGTGTGACCAGTCGTGAGGATAATAATGGATACGAACAGCATTCTCAGATACGTGGTATCAGAACTAGGCCGTCAGTATTTAGTAGGCTATAGTTGTATAGGTATGCTGCAAATGAGATGAGTTGCTGTTATATATAGTTTTAAATAAATAAATAAATAAATAAATAAATAAATAAATAAATAAATAAACGGCACAAATCATGCTACATGTATAAAACAGTAATCCCATTCTTACTTGTACGACAATTTTACATGCCTTATAAATATTTCATGCTTCAAATCCCGAAACATCGCACAATCACGATTCATTACATTATTCTTCTGCGCAGCACCTCGCATTTGTAACCAGTTTCAGCTTGATAAGTCGAACAATCTTCGTCTGAAAAGTTATGCCAACGCCGTACCTAGAGGATTTTCTTTTCCTAGTGGTCTAACGTCAAACGAACTCCGATCGGTTTTCGGCAACGATGAGATAGGAAAGAGTTAGTAATAGGCAGGAAGGTAGAGCACCAGGTTTCACTTGGTGTGAAAACGAGAAACCACGGAAGACTATCTTCAGGGCTGCCGATATTGGAGTTGAATACCACCATCTCCCGAATGCAAGTGACCCATATAACTCAGTCGACTCACTCAGTATCTAAACGACACACTGTTGACTGATTTCTATAGTTCTATTAAATGAAGCTTGTAGTTCATTTTGAGTAATATTATGGTATTATTTTTAGAGTGAAAATTAAATTTTGTTTGTTTTAATACTATATTTTATTTTCAATTTGTATATATATTTGTTTGTTTCTTTCTGTTGTATTCGTGTCTCGTTCAAGAGTGGTTTGTTTAATCCAATGGATGTTCGAAGTTTCTGCACAGAAAATTAAAATCATCTAATCATTTCAAATTAAGTCAACCCTTTGCTCTACTTTCCAAATTATTATTATTATTATTATTATTATTATTATTATTATTATTATTATTATTATTATTATTATTATTATTATTATTATTATTAACTTCAACAACAACAGAAACATTTTTTAAACCTCATCTTCTATTTGTATATTATTCATTTAGCACTCATACTGTTTTGTTTCTTATTCTATAAATCACAATTCGATACATAAAAACACAAGCATTAAGCGAAGAATGGATGTGTCGACGCGGTCAGATCATTAGATTAGCAAGTAGGAAATATCATTGCAGAAGTATCTTGAAACATCATAAATTTCATGACCGAAGTTAGGAAGAGAATTGATATAAAACGGGGTGAAAAGAGTAAAAAATGACAGGCAACGATCACACTTCTTCAAGTGTAAATAAAAGATAAGGAGGTAAGCCGACATACTTCATCGCATGACTCTATGTACGATTCTTTCTTTATTTCATGTCTGGAAGATATAGTATCTTCTACAGTACGACGTTGATACATTCCATCTCTAGCGTGCTTGTACGACTGAATATGATTTAATAGCTGCAAATGAAAGATATTTTTAGAAGAGTATGAACTCGACTGTAGTGCATTGCTGTAATTCATACGTGCAAGTAAGAGCTGATAGTGACTTAAATAAACTTGAATTCCTTTCAGCTGAGTATTATCTGGAAATATATAATGACGCTGTGAGAAAAATTGTGCTGTTGCTGATGCTAGTGGCGAAGGTTTCGGTGTTGCGTCATTTCATGCACTTGGAATATCATAATCAACAGACGCGATAACGTATATATTTGTGATCTGATAACCTGTGTGCTTTCGGTGACTGCACAATGTATGTGAATATGACTCTACAAGCGCCCTACACACATAAGAACCTGGTTCGCACGAACCAAGTTCACCGTTTTTTTTCCCCTCTGTGTGTGTGTGTGTGTGTGTGTGTGGAAAGACAAACGAAATTCGTGATGAACTTGATCGTCCATCGAGTTGGAAAATATTCATTCTGTTCGCTGTCTGCGCTCAGGGCGTTCGTCATTTTGTCAGTGGAGACGCTACTACAACTTGGAACGACTCACTTTATAGTTGTTTGTGTTTATACTGTTTTTATGCTAATTTTTGCTTTAGGTCGCACCGACACAGATAGGTATTATGGCGACGATGGGATAGGAAAGGGCTAGGAGTTGGAAGGAAACGGCCGTGGCCTGAATTAAGGTACAGCCCCAGCATTTGCCTGGTGTGAAAATGGGAAACCACGGAAAACCATCTTCAGGGCTGCCGACAGTGGGATTCGAATCCACTATCTCCCGGATGCAAGTTCACAGCCGCGCGCCTCTAACCGCACCGATTACTATTTTTTTCACTCGTTGATAAAATGTCTGATAGTGCTAAGTTTATGAATCCTTGTTTTCAGAACGATTTTATCGGCAGGCCCGTGTTTATGGATAGTGAAAAGTGACGAGTACAGAGAGAGGAAGAAGCGCGACGAAGCTTTGAATAATTATTCTACTCACAACTCGTGAGGAATTTCCCGGTGTTGATAGGATGTTTCTCAAAACAGAACTGAGTCACTGAAGCAAGAGTTTTTCGAAGATAATATTGAGAAAGGTAAAAGGTAAAATATTCCATGGAATCTGGTACGTATTCGGGAGGTAGCAGGTTCGAACCTCACTGTCGGCAGCCCTGAAGATGGTTTTCCGTGGTTTCCCATTTTCACACCAGGCGAATGCTGGGGGTGTACGTTAATTAAGGCCACGGCTGCTTCCTTCCCACTCCTAGCCCTTTCCTGTTCCATCGTCGCCATAAGACCTATCTGTGTCGGTGCGACGTAAAGCAACAACAACAAAAAAGAAATCTAGTACATACAAAGAGAGCATGTATAAACCACGATTGTGATACTATAACGTCCTCTCGTTCATCGCCGATCACAAAGCGTACAGTACTTCAGCATCAAATTTTCACGGTGAAGAGGAAGCAGTGGACGAAGGAATTCAACACGAAAGTCAGGTAAGAAACTCCCGAGAGTTTTTAAAAACTGTTTATTGACCACTCAAATTTCATCATAACAGGGATAAATGCATTTCATTGTAGACCTATGAATACAATTCACCCGAACTATCCAATAACATTCAATACAAATACGAATGAGCCTCCGTGGCTCAGACGGCAGCGCATCGGCCTCTCACCGCTGGATACCATGGTTCAAATCTCGGTCACTCCATGTCAGATTTGTGCTGGACAAAGCGGAGGCGAGACAGGTTTTTCTCCGGGTACTCCGGTTTTCCCTGTCATCTTTCATTCCAGCAACACTATCCATTCTCATTTCATAGCATCAGTCATTAATAAATCACTTTGAGAGTGGCGACCCCATCGTACTAATAGCCTATATGTGCTTCGTTCATTCCATCCCTGACCCGGTCAATGACTGGATAACAGGTTGTAGGTTTACATTTTCATTACAAATACGAACATTTACGTAAAAACGTTTTGTACTTTACTTTGTAATATAGCTTAAAAACAGATAATAGAACTTCGAACAACTCAGCTCGACCACATTCAAAGGGAAGATGACTTTTTGGACGGACCGTTTTTGGCATTTCCTTTCACTGTGTGTTAAGAGCGGTACTCACGAACTTGGTTCTCCGAACCGAGATCGGCGAACTAGGTTCTTATGTGTGTATGGCGCCTTATACTAGATGTAGCGAGGGAAAAATCTGTCCCATTTCAAAATTCGTAGCATTAACACATTAAAGCTTTACGACTGCAATTAATAATAGAAGAATATAATTAAAAACAAAGGATTCTTAATGACTTAGGTACTGTTATTATAATTCTTGGGTAACATTTACTTAGAAGGAACAAATTGTGGCTGGAATAAGTTATTCGAAACTCCATCAGCGTGCGGCGACTGTTGTTATAAATCGTGAAAAAAAAGGAAAAACAGCCGCTCTGACGAGTTTAGAAAGATTCCTATGATTTTAAAGTGAAATACACAGGAGACAAAAGCAATGCCAAATCTGTCGAAACTGTAATACATTAAGAAGATATAAATAAATGACATGCATACAGAAAGACGTGAACTATACTTGCTACTACTTCGTACCTTGGCAGCCATGAAATATATTTCTCGGATCTGACACAAATGTCGGTAGATGCAGAGATGCTCTGTACTCTGACCGGCCAACCGAGCAGAGGAGAGGTGGTCACGGCTCTACCGTGGCTCTACGCCTCTGCATTCGGGAGACGGGCCTGGGGCACAGTGATGCATTTCTCGCCAGGCCTCGCCCGTCAGCTGTGCTGAGAATGGTTTTCCGTGGTTTTCCATGCTCCTGCACTAAGGCGAATGCCGGAACAGCTCGTAGTATAGGCCACGGCTGCCTACTCCCTCACCTTCTCCGCACATCTCCTTCACCGTAACAAATCTCCCGGCCTGAGCGACGGCGTCACCGTCTAAGAGGCCCGCCTCCCCCTTCAGGGGAGGAATGACAGTAGTAGTAGTAGTAGTAGTACTGACACGAAACAAGCGCTGATGACTGAGGTGGAATGAATGACTCACGACTTGTTCTGTCAATGGAAATGAGCTGTCTTGAACGTCATATATGTGTCTATTGCCGAAGTGTGCATCAACGTTTCGTTACAACATTATCGTTAAAATGGAATTTCAAGTTAGTTACTATTCATGAAGTGTTGTATCAGACTACATCATTCAAATATTTTCAAGTCTGTTTCATGTTACAGTGACATTTTGGTGCGATACGTCTGAGCTGCAGATCATCCACTTAGAAGGCGATTAGAAAGCTTTCCGGGTTCGACGCCACGGCTCAATCAGTCAAGTAGTACCTGGCCATGACTGATACACGCTCCAGCCATGTGTGCTCGGCGGGGGGCGCCAGTAATGGCGTCACAGAGAGGACCAAACGATCAGCCGGTTCATGAGCAGGCCGTCATTTTGGCAGGATGACTCACAGAGCCATTTCCTTCCCTTGGAAGTTCATGCAGTTCATTTGCTTCTCTACAGTGTTTACCGATTACGAAGACTGTTTAGTTTGATGCCTACGTTATTATACAAGGTCGGGAAATACAAGCAGTTCTGCGCTTCAAATGATGTTCCATGAAGTACTGCCAGTCACCACTAGGAGAACATTACATCACCGTAGCTTCGTCCGGTTCCATGGCTACATGGTTAGCGTGCTGGCCTTTGGTCGCAGGGATCCCGGGTTCGACTCCCGGCAGGGTCGGGAATTTTAACCATAATTGATTAAACCCCTGGCACAGGGACTGGGTGTACGTGCCGCTTTCATCATAATTTCATCCTCATCAAGAAGCGCTGATTATTATTATTATTATTATTATTATTATTATTATTATTATTATTATTATTATTATTATTATTATTATTGTACCGGTTGGTACACCTATACGCCGCACATTTGAATTTTCCGCCTTAAATTACTCCTCTACAGCTGAAACTCTGAACTTTAAAACCGAATAATTCAACCGTTTATCTGAAGATGTCACTGTGTTAATTTCGAATTGTTTTTGTTTACTAATTATCAAGACATGTGAAGATTCTATCACAGATGTCTCTACCAAAAACTATGATCATGCACCCTGGTGCGAAGTGATGGAACTTTTCTTGAAGATATTTTATACTCATAAGTTTTCCTAGAACTAAATTTCGTTCTTTCATTTGTAGGTTGGCTATATAAATCTTTCTTTTCGACAGTTTTGAACTTAGCCAATCCCGAATTTCTTTAATTAATTTTGGACCAATAGTGTCCTTCTTCCTCAATTTTTGATCTGTAACTTTTGGGGAACCAATAAACGCCTGTGGGTGTGTCTTAATTATTCATGAAAGGTCTCGAATCTTCCATGAGGGTTTAAAAACTGCTGATTTTCTAGGCTCGTCGCTACTTCAACAACATCTAGCTTAGTGTATGGAAGTATAGCAGGGGGCGGGTTGCGCCTCTTCCTTCGAGCAGCAGCTCTTCAGCAAAGGTAATGGCCTTTTAACATCTTTATTTCTTTCTTGGTCAGCAGTTTAACCCTGGGGGAAGCTTCGAAACCTTTTCAAAGTATCCTACCTGTTTAAAAATGTAACTTAGTGCCGGCTTATGTAAACTTTTTCTTATTACTTTAACTGTAAATCGGGGATAGAGAGTGCTTTACCCTCTCGAGCTCCCCTTCAATTTGGTTTTGAGGTGACTACGTTTTCATAACCGATTTTCTACTCTTAATGTATTAAAATTTTCTTATACGAGTCACCTCCCTAGTGTGGGATTAGCCCCTGTTTAATCAGCCTAGTGCCCCTTAGGATTTAACACGTGTTCATGTAGGAGTGCAAGTACAAGCCTCCATTCACATTGGTATTTTGGGCCATTTAATTAAATTATTTTTCCTTTAAGGCCCTGTAGGATGGGTACGCGATACCCCTGTTTACTCTTGTCAGTTGCGCCTCGATGGCAAGTGATTGTAAAGCATTGTATTGCCTTTAATAGGCTTGAAAGATTGAGAGCGGGTCAGCTCTTTCTTGTGTTTGAAAAGTGCCTCTGGGAGGCTTGAGGTTAAAAGTTGGGAGCAAGTGCTCCAATTCATGAGGGGATTTCTGCCCTTTGGTAATATGTGGTTGTGAGCTGAGGGATCAGGAACTGTAAAAGTTAGGGCTTGTGGCCCAGATTGTTAAAGTCTCTCTAAATCTCGGCTTACTTTGTCCTGTACCTGATTTGAATTGTTATTTGTTAAAATCTGAAATTTTTATGTGAAAATAGTTAAGTTTTGAAAATATAACCTTTATTGAAATTTTAATTCTTCTTTCGGCCTTGTAGTTAGACCCATTCCAGCCCGCACCTTCTTTCACCTCTGCTGATCTACCAAAACACGGTAACAATTATTATTATTATTATTATTATTATTATTATTATTATTATTATTATTAGTATTACCCTAGCTTCAGTATTCGCACTTGTTCATTGCTGCCAGTTTAACTACTTTATACCTAGTTCTGGCTATTTTGAGAAGTCATTTGCTACAAAACTTTGTGTTTTTTTCTTTTTGCTAGTTGCTTTACGTCACACCAACACAGATAGGTCTTATGGCGACGATGGGATAGGAAAAGCCTAGGAATGGGAAGGAAGCGGCCGTGACCAGCATTTGCCTGAAATTGGGAAACAACCGAAAACGATTTTCAGGGCTGCCAACAGTGTGGTTCCAACCCACTATCTCCCGGATGCAAACTCACAGCTGCGCGCTCCTAACCGCACGGCCAACTCGCCCGGTACACTTTGTGTTTAGATCTTAGCTAAATTTTAGCTGTACATATCCATCGCGCTAGATATTTTGGCTTTCATCCATTTTTATACTTTTCTTTACGATTAATGGATACATTTTTATATTCACAAAGGGTGAAATTAAATCAAAGATCACATGCACAATGCGATAATATTTGAAAGAACGGCTGATCTCTTCACCAGTCTGTGTCAGGAAAAACAGACTTCCACACTACAAGCACATTAGGTGTACGTGAGGCAGAAATAGAAATGTTTGTGTCAGAACATCGTGCTCTACTCGCAAGTGACCAGACATAGTGTCATAACTAGAGTCCGGATTATTTGGTACTGATAGGTTAGAATGCAAACTTACTTAAGCTTGTCACAAGTATACCCTACACTGTACAACGGTTATGAGATTTGCATAGAGATTAGGGGTACTGCCTATAGAACTCCTTGAATTTATGCTACTCTTCCTACATTATGGTACAACGGGTTGCATGACACTTCCTACAAAACAAATTACTTTGCATTCTAACCTATTACCACCTAAAAATCCGAGGTATAGTTATAACCGACATCGAGTTTAACATACGCCTAAGATGAACAAATGTTACTGTAAAATTGACAGATGAACTGCAGTCACGCCTTCCCCATGATGCAAATACTACGCAAATGACAAGCGTTTTGTTGATGTTGTTGTTATTGTTGGGGAAACCCTGAAAGTACTCGAACATTTAATTGGTGATATCTCACGTAACCTTGGTGTTGTTTCTGATAATGCAGACTTACTGGTAACCCAGTGGGAAACTATTGCTCAATACAAAAAAGTTTTGGGTTGAGGTAGATGAAACTGAAGGAAATCCCTATCAAGAACTTTTATTTTTTGGGATTTCCTTTATTAAGATTACCATATTCAAATGCTGCTGTAGAACGTGTCTTGGTTACGTTAATATTTTAAAATAAAAAACAAGAAATAGAATGGTGACGCAAACATTAGATGCCATTCTGCTTGCACGTTTTGGTCCCAGAAGAACCAATAACTGCTGCGATATTTTTCAGTAGTTGGGTGAGTTCATCTAGTCTTTTTAAACTATTTCAGTCTGTAATTGTAGCCACTTTTAGCTGTATTTTTAATACAGTTCAGCTACTTTTTGTGTTCGTGGCAACACTGCGTTTCATTAGTGATATTACAAATAGTGGTTGTTTTAGTGAGTATTTTCGTAAAAATGGTTTACTGTTGTGTTCTGTTTCGTACATCTCGTGAGGGAAAGTGTAAATCAATTTCGTTTCATATAAGTGAATTTCAGCTGTTTCTCGACAAAGTGATAAACCAGCTACTGTGTGGACTCCATCGGGAATGTTGACGGGTTGTAGTAGGCATTTTAGAGAAGACAATTGTAGTGTGAGGTCAACTAAAAGCTTCCTTCTGGCTAAATCTATACCTTCAGTATTCACAGACTCCTTTGCACAAATACGTGACAGCTAGGCTACGTCTAGGAAACCACCGAAATGACGAAACGACGATGGCCTCAGGCTAGTGATACTGATACTGATTTTTTTTTTCAATTTGCTTTATGTAGCACCGAAACAGATAGGTCTTATGGCAACTATGGGTTAAGAAATGGATAGGAGTGGCAAGAAAGCGGCCTGGTGTGAAAATGGGAAACCACGGAAAACCATCTTCAGGGCTACCGACAGTGAGGTTCAAACCCACTATTTCCCGAATGCAAGCTGACAGCTGCGCGACCATAATCGCACGGCCACCTGCTCGTGATATTGTTTTGCAGTTTTGCTCCTATCTGCAAAGACGAAGCAAATTACAGATGTATAGGAACACAATTTCACCGATTTTAAGGTCAGTGATTAGGAAGTCTCTTCCTAAGAGTCAGGTAAGCGAGACGCCATTATTAAATAGATACGAAGAAAACTTTATAATCTTCAAAATGAATTTTTCACACACTGAACCGACAAATTTGACATGAACAGGTAGCTGTCCGCACTTCAAACTGAAGTTCAAATACGTAGTGTTAATGCCACTTTTTGCTGAAAAATACTAGCTTGGAAGGTTGCTTACAATCCATTTCACTTCCTGCGTGTTAAAGCCGGTCTTCAACCTGTTACGCTTTCAAAATCACGGAGGGCTGAGGTACCCTAAAACATTTGTGGCGTTACAGGAGAAAGTTATGTAATGCATTGTACCCCATGCTGTCCCATATCTGCCTCGAAAGAACTTGCTCACAAGCATTAAAATTTTAATACAAGAAATATTTTTCCAGGCAATTTTCGGACGCGTGTTCTCTTCCGACAAAAGCAATGACTCTAAAATTTCTAAGCTTCCGATTCTTCTTCTGCAAATATTTATGACACCACTCCTTGATACCGTAGTCTTTTATCGTATAAGCATGAATTAAAGAATAATAATAATATTCTTGGATTTACGTCCCACTAACTACTTCTACGGTTTTCGGAGCCGCCGAGGTGCTGGAATTTAGTCCCGCAGGAGTTATGTTACGTGCCTGTAAATCTACTGACAAGTGGCTGACGTATTTGAGCACCTTCAAATACCACTAAACTGAGCCAGGAGCGAACCTGCCAAATGAAAGAAAGAGATTTGCGGCTTCGCAATAAGGTTCTCGACAGAAAAAGTACTGAACTTTTAATGGATGACTGCTTGTTTATTGATCTTCCGGTGACTGACAAATCTGAAAGTTGTTCGTATGCATAAACAGATTCGGTACATTCTGTCATCTCTAGAATTGTTAACTCATGAAACAGAAAAAGTCATAAGTAGTATTTTGCACAACTTCAATCACGTACAGTTTTTCAATACAGCTGTGTGTATTTTGTAAAGTCCTACAATGGATGAGTCTGGGTCTAAACTCTCGAAAACAAATGAAACCTGGCTCACTTTAACAATCTAAGGGCGATGAGTCTCGTTGTTATGTTTTTTTTTGCTAGGGGCTTTACGTCGCACCGACACAGATAGGTCTTATGGCGACGATGGGATAGGAATGGCCTAGGAGTTGGAAGGAAGCGGCCGTGGCCTTAATTAAGGTTCAGCCCCAGCATTTGCCTGGTGTGAAAATGGGAAACCACGGAAAACCATCTTCAGGGCTGCCGACAGTGGGATTCGAACCCCCTATCTCCCGGATGCAAGCTCACAGCCGCGCGCCTCTACGCGCACGGCCAACTCGCCCGGTGCTAGTTGTTTCACGTCGCACCGACACAGATAGGTCTTACGGCGACGATGGGCCAGGAAAGGGCTAGGAGTGGGAAGGAAGCGGCCGTGGCCTTAATTAAGGTACAGCCCGAGCATTTGCCTGGTGTGAAAATGGGAAACCACGGAAAACCATTTTCAGGGCTGCCGAGAGTGGGGTTCGAACCTACTATCTCCCGAATACTGGATACTGGCCGCATTTAAGCGACTGCAGCTATCGAGCTCGGTCGTTGTGATGGTTTATCCCGTGTCAAACAAACCATTTAGCCTGCAGTGCCATACATATAGTACATAAAATGATCAGTAGAACTTTTGTTTTTTATAATAAAAATAGTGAAACATTTAAAAAAGAAACTTACCGAGCTAGTTGGCCATGCGGTTAGGGGTGCGCGGCTGTGAGCTTGCATTCGAGAGATAGTGGATTCGAATCCCACTGTCGGCAACCCTGAATATGGTTTTCTGTGGTATCCCCATTTTCACACCAGTCAAATGCTGGGACTGTACCTTAATAAAGGCCACGGGCGCTTCCTTCCGACTACTAGCCTTTTCCTCTCCCATCGTCGTCGTAATACCTATCTGTGTCGGTGCGACGTAATACAATGTAGAATAACACAAAAAACAAACAAGCGTAAAGATCAATGAATTTTAGAAGCTTATATGACACTGTACATAAATGATTGACTATATGAGGGAAAGACCCAGAGGCGTCAAATCACACCCTTTCAGTCCGTGTACTTATGCGCAATTGTGCGGGTTAGGGCTAGGTGTTTATTTATTCCTGACCGTATTCGATGCTTTCTGAGCGTTAGACCGGACTGGAGTGGTTTTGCGTTTGCGCAAAGCGTTCTTCGTATTTTTGTTTGTTGTTGTGGCGATTGGCTAGTAGAATTTGGTGATAATAATAATCTCGTGTGGCCTCCGCAAAGGCCTGGCACAGGTTCTTCGATTTGACGTCATATTGGTGAACTACGCGTCTATGAGGTTGGGGCCCTACCTGTGATGAATTCTAACGATGAAGACGAGACGCACACCCACACACAGACCCCAAGTAATCGGAATTAACCAATGAAGGTTAAAATCCCTGACCTGGCCGGGAATCGAAACCGGGACCTCCTAGAGCAGAGGCCAGCACACTAACAATTTAGCCGTGAAACCGAAGAAAAGATTGTTGCAAGAATTTACGGGTACCATTTTCCGGGTCCCTGGTTATCATTCCTGTCTGAAAGGGTTAGGTATAAGAAAAAAGCAAAGGCATCTCTGTACAAGCCATGAAGTCTCTTGGAGTGGTGTAAGGTAAAGGCTTCTCTTATCCGTAACCCCGGCACTTGATGGGGTAGAGTGGTTAGCTCTACGCCGGCCGCCTTTGCCCCAGGTATTATTTAACCTGGTACTCATTTTTGGTGTAGTCTGAGTGAACCTAAGTACACCTCCAGAAGTGGAAATCTCTTTTCTTGAATGTTTCAACTTCCTGACGGGGAATCAAACCCTCGCCCTTCCAGCTGAACCGTGCACAAAACGATTAGGTATGCCAGGCTGAATTTGTTTTCGAGTGTTGAGACCCGCAGACAGACAGTGAGTGAAGGTAGAGAGAGGAAGAAAGAACGAACCTGTGTGAGCGTGAGACAATATGGATATCATCGAGTTCAAGCTGACCAGTGGAGGTCAAGTAATATAGAACGTGCACTGTCTGAGCTCTTCGTATCTTCAGTCTTATTCTTTAGATTCAAGCCGTCTTCACGTATTGCAGTGGTCGTGACTCACCTGCCGGGATAGGTATTTAGTAATCATCTACAGTACAATATGCATGGCTACCACAGAGACAATGTTATCGATATCAGCCTTACCGAGCATGCATTGAAAGGTGATGATAATGATATGTTATTGACGATGCGAAACTGTGATGATCAGGGCCTGGGTCTATAAACCTAAAATATTTCACGTAGCTTTCTTCTTCTACTTCTTCTTCCCGTCTGGGTCATTAGAATACATTCACGGTATTCTCGACCTGTCTTAAGATGCAATTAAAAGGTGGTCCAGGCCTCCCAAGGAATTTCTTCCACTTAGCCTACTTGATAGAGTCCTCTCATTTTCATCTCTCATTGGTCAGCTCTTGTTATTTTACGAGGTCTAGGGAATTTGTTTTCACTTTCGTGTACGTCCCGGCCCTTCCCTTATTCTTCAAAGGACTGGATCTATTCATTTTTCCTTCAGATTGGTTCTAAGAGAGAATACTGGCCTAGCTGTACTTCCTATTACAATAACAATCACCACAACACCGCCAATCTTCATCTTCTTGTTCCAATGGATGTCTACTGAAGGCTGTTGCGTTCATATTTATCACTTCTACTCGATTCATTACTTTACAGTTAAAACTTTCATTTTCAATGGCTTGTTTATCATCGAAAATCCACAGCCTGTTTCCAGTCGTTCGATCGGGTCAGGAATGGCATGAATGAAGTCCCCATCTAGCGGCAAGGATAGGATTTTATACATTACTTTCAAAATTTGTTTTACGTTGCACCACACAAATACCGGTAGGTATTATGGCGACGATGGGATAGGAAAGAGCTAGGAGTGAGAAGGAAATGACCGTGGCCTTAATTAATGTACAGCCCCAGCACTTGTCTGGAATGAAAATAGAAAAGTACGGAAAAACATATTTAGGGCTGCCGACAATGGTGTTCAAATGCAAGCTGATTGCTGCGTGCCTCAAACCTCCCAGCCAATTGCTCACTCAGTGGTATTTAGAAGTCGCGACAGACGGATAGGATAGTCTTCGTCTTCTCACTAAGACAGTTGAAGTTCGAATTCCGGCGAATACATGCGTGCTTTCAAAATGAACATTGAAGTCCTTATAGTTCGGATTCTATTAAACACTGGTGATCCCGTGGTTGCGGTTACGATAATTATCCACAGCCACGTAAAACTACAATCTTTATTGCTTTTCCCATAATACTCTGTAGCCGTGATAGCATCGTTCACCCTCTGTCTCTTCGACAGACTTCCCCTTGAATGTCCAATCTTCTGCATCAATCAAAAGTATGGACCAGCTGTGTCAGCTCTTCCGTTTCCTATAACCAGGTCGAAAGGATCCATCAAATCCTCAAATCAAGAATTTCGTAGTTTGGGATTAAAACACCCCATTATTTCATTAATTTCATGTTTATATAATTATAAAATATGTCGCCCTCTTGATCAGTTGCGTCGGGCGTTGCTGCATACACCTGGATGATAGACTCATCAGATTTAATGGTTTGACTGTGAATTTCATTAGAGCTACCCTGTCAGAATACGGGATAAATTTCGGAATACAGTAAGAAATATGTTTTTGTTACAATTTGCTTTACGTCGCACCGACACAGATAGGTCTTATGGCTACGGTGGGATAGGAAAGGCCTAGGAGTGGGAGTGGCCTTAATGAAGGTACAGCCCGAACATTTGCCTAGTGTGAAAACAGTTTGGTTCGAACCTACTGTCTCCCCGGTGCAAGCTCACAACTGCGGGCCCCTAACCGCACGGCCAACTTACCCAGTGGTATTAGAAGGATGTTTAACACGAAAATTCCCATTCATCTTCAATGATTTTTGCCGTAGTTGCTGGAATAGAGAAGCAGAGAAGCATGTCTCCTGAAATATTTTCCACAATTAGGCCACCATATTTCTGCTGCACGATAAATCTATGTCCAACTTCTTCATTCAAATAATTGCAGTAGTTATTTACCTAAGATTATTTACTACCTAGTGAAGGTATCCGAAGTATAAAAGAAAGCATAAAAGCCAGTGCGGAATCAAGTTCTGAATACCTCCAATTTATGGCAAAATACAATTGGTTTCACATATATAATAACAGTACGTTAGCAATAACAATATTCTCAGAAAAATCAAAAGATATTATTAAATCTGGGAAAGACAAACATTCCTAAATTCTTTATTTTTACAATTGGCTTTACGTCTGATGGCGACTATCTCCCGAAAGCAAGCTCACAGTTGCACCTCTTACCGAACGGCCAAGTCGGTCCCTAATTCAATGAGGAGAGATTTAAAGCATGTCCACATCTGATAGCTTTTAATATTGTCTCGATTGTAACCAGCACCAAAGCGTTCCATAGGCCTACCCCTTACTTTATCCGCTCATCATCCATCGGCTATTACTTCTGCGTTAATGAAACTATTATTATATGTACTTAACATTCGTCGCTTTATTCTAAAATCTAATTTACCAACCATATGCAGTCCACCATGAAGTGAATGATCATTAACACGCTCATCTCAAAGTGGTCAACCCTGTGTTTTGTAGAAGCTTCTGTTTGATTTATACACAAGTTAAAGTGTATGACAGTTGTATGTTTACTAACGACACTTCCATTTCTCTTCGACCAACAAACTTTCAGTGACCCTTCGTATCATGTGATCCTTCCCTTCTGTAACTTCGCCACACTACCAGATTAATGCTGTTGTTGACGATAAACTTCTTGCCACTATTTCCATATTTCTCCATCATCTCGTTCACTTTCAAAGTAATGGATTGTTTTATCGGCCGTTGTCGCTATATGGTGGGCCATAAAGGAGGAGACTCACACATAGACCATCTTGGAGCCAAGTACTAACTTGGTTTACGGTTTGATTGATTGTCTCTATTTCCTACCAGACTAGAAAACTACGAGAAATCTAAACTATATTCAATAACGAAAGATATAACTGCATTTCAAAATATGATATTTATGCAAAGAATCGAAGACTGATTTTCCTTGCACATACAGTTTTCCATACTACATCTTCTGTATATCTTCAAGGTATTACTTACGTCTGGAAAGTCTTTTTTTCATAAACTTCTCCCAACGGAAAACTTCGTTACATGACGACTTTGTCCGAATTTCTTATCTTTCTTCATCCTCATCACCGAATTTCCAACGGACCTACAAGGAATGGTGTACCATGCGCCTGCACGAAACACGGCGTTAGACCAGTAGTCACAAATAGATCCTCACCACACCAACTGAAGATGAATCCATCTCCTCAGGAATTCAATGAATGGAGCCCCCATCTACCGGTGAAGATAAGAAGTATGCCAACTATCGAAGGCTGCCGCAATCCTATGGGGAAATGATTAATGACCAACACGTGAAATGAAATGATATTGAAGAGTGTTTCTGGAATGAAAGACGACAGGGAAGACTGGAGTACCCGGAGTGAGAACTGTCCCGCTTCCGTTTTTTCCAGCATAAATCTCACATGGTGTGACTGGGATTTGAACCGCAGAACCCAACGGTGAGAGGCTGGCGCACTGCCGTCTGAGCCACGAATGCTACTGAATAATAATAATAATAATAATAATAATAGTAATAATAATAATAATAATAATAATAATAATAATAATAATAATAATAGTAATAGTAATAATAATCTCCTCAGTTGACCACCTCTTTGGCTGGTCAGCGTTGAGGCTATCGGGTCCGAGGGTTCCGAGTTCGATTACAGAGCGGATCTGGGATTTTAATCACATATCGTTAATTTTCCTTGCTCGGGAACTGTGATTTGTGTTTGTCGCAACACACTCCTCTACATATTAATACAGTACATCACACTGTCAGCTGGATTAGAGATAATAGTGACGTCAGGAAGGTCATTCACCCGTAAAACAGCGACAATTCCATATGTGTGACACAGTTCGTACCCGCGGCAACCTCAAGATGTGAGAAAAGTGGAAGAAGAAGTATGGCCTCAGCTACCGTGTGCTCTTCAGTTTGGACAAGGCACAGTAAAGCGAATCTCTTTTGGGCGTCTATGGCTGATATAATTAATTTCGTCGGGTTAAATACCAAATATGTCGCCAGATATCTTTCACAAGTCTACATCAAACGACATGGAGTTCCACTACCGGATTTTCAGGTTTGAACGCGCGATCTTAAGATCCCGAGACCGGCAGTCTACCACAGATCCATGGAGGGAGCTTTAAAAAAGAAGCATGCACACAGGATTAGAATTAGATTTCCTACAGAAATGTTCAAATGCATCTTCTTTTTTTCTTTTTCGTATCTTGAATAGTTTTCCTATTACACCTTTACATGTTACAGCAGCATTTTGAACATACTACCCGGAGAGCTCGCATGAGGAGCGTGGTACACCTGGGTGAATTAGAGCTGATATCCGTTAGCGGTGCAAGTCTCAGAGAGAACTTTCTTAAGGTGCAAGGCGGATGAACAATAAAAGAAAATGCGGTGAAAGTGAAAAAGGAATGTACATTTGCGACCCTTACAAGAGAATAGACCATTCTATTGTAAATACAAAAAAATCGCGGCTACAGTAATTGACACGCTAATTGTAGAGGCTGCCTGCTGTCATTTCTTGATGGGTACGGTACTTTTGCTTCTATCTCTTGACACAGGCCAGAGCAAAGTGTAGCTTCCACCAAAGTCCAAATCTCATTGATGGCTATGACAATATGGAAACTGCTCGAGTATGGGTGGTGCTGATTAATTACATTCGGAGCACAACCAGTGCGTCTGGGTGTTAGAAAAAGTGTTACTCATAGGACCAGTCGTGCTGCAATAGCACTTTCTGGCCGAGTGAGGAAAGCAAAGGCAAACTACCTCACTCCTGATCTTACCTAGCACGCCTCATTTTGGTGCTGCAATTGGTTTTGGTGGTTTTCCCGTAACTATATAACCTTTGGTGGTGTTAATTGAGGATCCAACTAGCCTCTGGGCTGAAGACCTAACAGATAGACACAATTGTGGAGGCTGAGGAGGAAATGAAATTAGTCAAAGAGGTTAATCAGAGGTAAGTTTTTACTGTACGGTTCTCTATTGTTACCAGTGGTGGATCCAGAAGACATTAAAGGCATACTTATCACAAACGTATCCACTAAAATTGGCGTATTTTTTGTTTGGAAAATATCGAATACGATGTTCACGAATAGTTGATCGGTTTTAGAAGGTATATTTTCCCCCCAGTATGAACACCAGGACAGCAATTCCCCTATGATTTCATTAATATAATCTTTAAAAAAATCAATTTTCATACATAGACACAGCTTCTATAACACGTTCCGTGTCATTATCGGGTCTAAACGATTCCTGTAAAGTCTACTTTATGTGCTGATAACACATGTGACAAGGATTGCGTGTTGATTTCAACAACTCACATTGCGAACACCCCATTGATAGTCTTACTGAGGACAAAAAATATTCTGAAGAGTACCAGGTCATTGCAGGGTTTTTCTTTAAACCTTTCTTCCTCTGGTCTTACCAATCCACTTCTGCTCTAAAACGTTAGCACTACCAGAGTGTTGAGGTTTTGTTTGTTTGTTTGTTTGTTTGTTTGTTTGTTTGTTTGTTTGTTTCTGTTCATTAATCATTTACGTGCTGTTATGGAATTCATCGAGAAGGGTAAGCCATGTGCTTTATTGCATGCTTATAGTTACAGACGATTGAGAATTTGTAAATATGGCGTTACCACATGGATGAGTTTGACGGAGAAAACGAAGAAGTGCAAAGGAAAATTATTTACTAAGGGTATGTAGCAGAACTTAATTCTGAAATATTTTAATAATTTTAAAAAACACATCTCTCTGTTAAGTTTCAACTCTGATTCATTTAAAAGTTACTTATAAATGTGTTAAAATACCTTGTATTTACTATTTGTGATCCAATTTCATTTTTTCGAAACTGACAAACTTAAAGTCTCCTTGCAAGTGTCATGAAGCATGTAGAACAGTTTTTAACTTAATTTGGTTATATTTATTATCAACTAAAGAAACTGTTTTTTGAATATTGAATTTTCACGACCGCATTGTAATCGAAACGGACTTTCAACTTATTAAGTCGTGTTACGTACACTTAGTACGTGTTGAAGAGATATTAAGTACAGGACAAAAATGGCCAACCAGACACCAGTGGGATCCGAACCCACAGCCTCCCGATTTCACGTCGGTTGCTCTACCACTTGAGCTATGGTGGCCTAGGCCATCTTTGTTCTGTTGGAAAGGATCTGAGCTACAGGTCTGGTACTACTGCCATCACACTGTAGAGTGCGTTTAAGTCGCCCGTTGAGGGCCAAGTCAATGAATATTGAATTTTCACGACCGCATTGTAATCGAAACGGACTTTCAACCTATTAGGTCGTGTTACGTACACTTAGTACGTGTTGAAGAGATGTCTGGTTGGCCATTTTTGTTCTGTACTTAACATTTCTTCAACACGTACTAAGAGTACGTAACACGACCTAATAGGTTGAAAGTCCGTTTCGATTACAATGCGGTCGTGAAAATTCAATATTCATTGACTTGGCCCTCAACGGGCGACTTAAACGCACTCTACAGTGTGATGGCAGCAGTGCCAGACCTGTAGCTCAGATCCTTTCCAACAGAACAAAGATGGCCTAGGCCACCATAGCTCAATTGGTAGAGCAAGCGACGCGAAATCGGGAGGCTGTGGGCTCGGATCCCACTGGTGTCTGGTTGGCCATTTTTGTTCTGTACTTAACATCTCTTCAACACGTACTAAGTGTACGTAACACGACCTAATAGGTTGAAAGTCCGTTTCGAAACTGTTTTTTATTAAATATGCAATTGTTAATTATTATTTCATTATTTACTTATTTACTTTATTTCACTAAGGCTTATCTGTAGGAAAAGGGTCTGCAATCGAGGCACATCGAGACTATTAATGGGGTGTCCGGAATCCAGACTATCCGCAATAAAGGCGCATCCAGAGCCGATGATCTTAGATATTAGGCTGCTTTAAACAACAAAGCACGCATCAAAGACGCATCCGAAAGGGGAAAACCCTGGAATGAACTGGCACTCTTCCCAAATATGTTGTGTCTGCAATTGAGACTGTTCGCAATCGGTATGACACCGTGACAAGTGATTACAAGGTGGTGGAGAGAGGTCCTAACGGCCTCCCACCCCTTAAATCCGTGGCTGACTGTTACCAGCAGTGTTCAGTCCTGACTGATTTTCAATTCTGATTTTCATGCGGACGGAATGGCGAATACTGTTTGTGGTAGTGAGTGTACGGAAGGGTGAAGCAGAAGTTAGTAACGTGCAATAGAAGAGCTTTATAGTGATGACGTAAACAACGATCAACATGAGGTGATAAACTGAGGAGAGCGTGAGTCTTCAATAACGAGGAGAGAGGTGAAGGTCAGAAACCGTAAGGCTCCTGGGTGTGACCACACGTCAGCAGGACGAGAGGGAAATACTACATTCTTCATGTGGGGGCAAGAGGAAGGCATCAGTAGCATTTTCCTCTTCCTCGAATTTTCCCAGCTATTTCGGGTTAGTCCTGAATGTGAATTAAGCCAAGCTCTACGGTCGGATGCCCTTTTTGAATCCAACTATGTGGCATTAACCAGCCGTGGCTAAAATCTCCGATCAAGCTGGGATCGAAACTGGGGGACCTCTGAACCCAACACCGCTATACTGGCCACTAAGCCAAGGATCTGTATATAAGTATAATATCTATGCAAATACAATTACAATTTCATCCGTAGATTTGAATTTTTTGGCACGTACTTTGTTCATATCTCGGATTAGATAGACGAAAGTAGAAACTAAGTTTAGTTCAACCTTCGTTTGTTCATTCCCTTACATCACGGTAAAAATGTTTAATATAATTTTTTCAAAACTTAACATTTAAGTTGCGGGATAGCTGGGTTGTGCACTAAGCTATATACTTTCTATAATATTGGAGGGTCAGCGCATACTTCCCCTAGAGCACCGTCACTGCATTATCCTACATAGGATGCTTGCAGTCTCAACGGCGCACTAGCCACCAGCGTCTTACACAAGTTGCTTTACGTCGCTCCGACACAGACAGGTCTTATGGCGACGATGGGACAGGAAAGGTCTAGGAGTGGGAAGGAATCGTCCATGGCCTTAATTAAGGTACAGCTCCAGCATTCGCCTGGTGTGAAAATGGGAAACCACAGAAAACCATTTTCAGGGCTGCCTACAGTGGGATTCGAACCCACTATCTCCAGAATACTGGATACTGGCCGCACTTAAGCGACTGCAGCTATCGAGCTCGGTGCCAGCGTCTTAGAAGGGTGTGACAATCCAACTGAAGAGCCCACTGCCACACTGGGGCCAAACGCGAGTTATTTCACGATTTGAAATACCCAAGGAGCTTGAATGTGTTTATTACTATTTGATCAACATAAAATGGACAAGGCGAGAGAAAATGCCAACTTCTCCGCTACTATTAGCTGTACCGAAAAACTGCATATAACAAACGTTGTATTCGTAAAAAACCATTAAACATTTTCCTTACTGATAAGGCATATTATACTGCTCCATATTTCTTTATTATTCTGTCACGAAATCTCAATTCTGAACAAGCCATGAAAAGATACCGAAGGTCTTCAAGCAAATTTTATTGAGAAAAATAAAAGACATATTATAATTAATCCTACGAACAACGATTATGAAGCATATGTTCTATCTATCCTCATTCAACGTCCCTCAATTAAATGTAGATATACTGGTAACCCTCAAAATTCTTCATCGTATCCAACAATTCGCTAATACATTCAAATTGATAATCCATTACCATCTAATACTCTATTCAAATCAACAAGATAATTATGTATCAATTATAACCATTAATACATTTACGCAAACTCCATCAATAATACCTCTTAACATTGATAATTTACAGTCTCAGTACATCTCTAAATCAACTCAGGTCTTCCCCACTATAAAACCAAAGAAACTGAAAATTGAATTCCAAAATATCATCAATAATATTTCCTCTATTCCTTTTTCAGTATTAGTATTCATGAAGATAATGATCCTCACTTACCTAAGTCCTCCATTCAAATTCCTGACCGCTTGATTGATTACTTTGACATTAATAATAATAGTAATAATAATGGCGTATGGCTTCCGGAGAGGCCTGCTGCCGGTCATTTTCTCGTAGATGGCCTATTAGGCGACCTGAATGTCTGTGAAGATGAGGGATGATTTCTAATGCTGAATACTGCGCAGACACCTAGCCCCCGAGCCATTCGAATTAACCAGTTACGGTTAAAATTCCCGACCCAGCCGGGAATCGAACCCGGGACCCTCTGGACCAAAGGCCAGCACGCTAACCACTTAGCCATGGAGTCGGACACTCTGACATTAAAATAGTACCAAAACCTACCAACACATCAAATGGCATGGTTACTCCTATTAGTTCAGATCTTCAGATCTACCTCCGTTCCCACAGAAAATTTTTCGCTTTCAACATCTAAATTACCTCTTGCAGCACTCAGCCCACATGCTACAATAGATGTGGTGACGAAAAATCACCAATCTATATGCCCAGTACCACGCGTCGATCCCATATGTGCCAATTGTAAGGTAAAATACGATGTTTATAATCCCGAATTTAAGACAGCAATCAAATTGTATTATTCCTTCCGTTCCAATTCGCAAGTTTCGTCAATATCATCAAACACCATCTCCTTATACTTTTAATCCTTACTCCCCTTCCTCATTGCAACTACCTCTCATTCACCCTCTTCCTCCCTCTCTATCTTTCGCTAACAACATCACTCCAGTTCAAGTCTCCCCAATACAGCACAAGTCCTTCAAATCAAGAATATTCTTTTAACTCTCCTTATGTACCTACAGGCTTTCTGTATTACGTCAATTATTTGCTATTTACATCTTGCATTGTCAGTTTTATCATTTATTTACCATTTTTTCGTCTATTTAGTCGGACTACGTTTCATATCTTACTGTAGGGTCTATATATCCTTTTTTCCCTTTAATGGCGACCATGTCTGTCCTCGTGCTCCGATGCCATGGACTTCCTCATGCACTTGAAATCCTTTCTCACGGAGCGTCTGTGCTATGGACGACCTGATGATGTGTTGTCTGGCGTTTCGAAGGGCTTCGCCGAAGGCACACGAACACAAGACGTGAGATAATGTTTCAGTCTCACTGTAGCTTTTAAAGAGGTTACCATTAAGGGACCTTCCCGGTACCAGTGTTACATGCCATGTTCAGCGCGTCTCTCCACTCCATGCTAGAAAGGCCATCGTGGTTTCTAATCCTGCCGATTGCAGGAGGGAACTCCTTGTACAGACACACTCCCTGACCTTTACTTTTCAACTGGCAACATTTCTCAAATTCAGATTCTCGTAATTTATTTCTTAGTTTTTTGGTGTCATACTCACCGTGCCTTTTCTTCATATCCTGAGTTTTATAATTTACGTTTAGCTCGGTTAAGCATCTGTTAATTTCTCCATCTAGATTTCTAGCGGCTTCAATACATTGGTTACCCTCCGGTTTCAGAATGTTTCAGATGTTTATATGCTTTATGTCATCCATCCTCTAGCTTATCTCTTCTTATTAACTCTCATGTTTCGTGTAATTCTCTATAATTGCCCTTCTCTCAAAACGGTGAATCGTTTATTAATATCTATATCCATCTCATCCATAAAATAACTTTATACTGACAGAGGGACTTAAACCGGGCGAGTTGGCCGTGCGCGTAGAGGCGCGCGGCTGTGAGCTTGCATCCGGAAGATAGTAGGTTCGAATCCCACTATCGGCAGCCCTGAAGATGGTTTTCCGTGGTTTCCCATTTTCACACCAGGCAAATGCTGGGGCTGTACCTTAATTAAGGCCACGGCCGCTTCCTTCCAATTCCTAGGCCGTTCCTATACAATCGTCGCCATAAGACCTATCTGTGTCGGTGCGACGTAAAGCCCCTAGCAAAAAAAAAAAAAGAAGGGACTTAATTCGAGGCCCGGTGAAAGAGCCAATTCCAGATTCTTCTAATGGAGTTAGATAGTTAGAAACGACTGGCTTGTTGTTTTGCGTTGAATTCAAGTGAAAATAGACGTCAAGTAACGACAAAGAAATATTCGACAGTTGTATTTTTATGTAAGTAATGCGATTTGACATATTGAATTCAAACTGTGTAACTCCTGAATGAAGTTGAAGACTAGTAGCAGGAAGATCAAGAAAGTAATAACTCTTGGCAGCAGTGCAATAAGCTGAGAGACAGTGGAAAGTAATAGAGGAATAACTCGCTATACACATTTCTTCTGGAACACTTCGCCCTCATATTTTCACCTTCTGTTATGGTTATTACACTATTAAGTCCAGACGAACTTAGTGTATTGGTACCTCGATATGACGCTGGCGGACAATGTTGGATGTTAGTATAACATACGAAAGGGAGGAAGTATCAAGTTAGGGACCTGGTAATTGCGAAAATTCTTTCTTCATTCTTTTATGTAGGAATAACAACTCTTTATTGCCTCGCCACAAGGGGACAAAATTAAGATATCAAGAATATACTTTCACTTTCAGAAATACGACATGGGAGGTTATCGCACAGTAAGCGAACAGAGAAAAGTATTTTCTTGAAGGATGGAAACTCTTTTATAGGATAACTTGATAAACCCCAATGTACCATTTTGAAGTAAGTACCTTAATCATATTTTCAAAACAATATCGAAGTCTCAATGTTATGATCCGTAAAAAAGTAGTATGTTTGTCTGATAATTTGTCCACAAGAGTGTTTTTCATTAATAGGCCAGAATACGTAATTAATTGGTCACCTCACAAACAGGTTGGCCCTTTTATAATATCCCACTACATCTGTTATACTTTGTGCAGCACAAATTCAGCTATATTCGCATAGAGGCTCCACCAAAACTCCATACAAAATACGGGGACATCACCCGAGTAGACAAATTCAAATACCTGGGTGAGATCATCATGACAAATGGACTGGACAAAGAAGCACTTCAGGAGCGAGTACGCAAACTGGAAATAGCCTACCAAACATCCCGCACAATCTACAACAAAAAATACCTTTCCCAAAACACCAAGATACGTCACTATGAAACAGTTCTGAAGCCAGTAGTTCTATATGCAGCCGAAACCCTGTCTCTAAATGCCAACAAAGGACTCCTTGAAGAACTGGAGAAAACAGAACGCAAAATTGTGAGAGGAATCTTGGGATCAAAGTACAGAAATGGAATCCATCAAAAGAGATCCAACAAGGAAGTCTACAGCAAAATAGAGAAAATTACCGACACAATCAGAAAAAGACGGGCACGATTTTACGGTCATCTGAAAAGAATGGACGGAAGAAAGTTAACTAAAGAAACCTTTCACTTTTTTTATTCAAACCCCAAAACCACAATTCCCTGGTTTAGAATTACCAAAGAAGACCTGCAAATGCTACATATCTCAGCTGAAGACGCCCTTAACAGAGATCTCTTCCGCAAGAAAATATTGACTGACGAACGGGCTAAACCGAGACGAGCAACCGAAGAGAAGACACGGTGCCCCTTGGACAGAGGAGCGTAAGCAGGCCCCCTCACAAAGAATGAGGGAAATTTGGGTTCTAAAGAAGGCCAAGTTCAGTGCCAAATGCAACAAGACTTAACGTGGTCCTTGATGGCCCCAGCGAATTATATAATAATAATAATAATAATAATAATAATAATAATAATAATAATAATAATAATAATAATAATAATAATAATAATAATAATAATAATAATAATGTTATTGCCGGGCGAGTTGGTCGTACGGTTAGGGGCGCGCGGCTGTGAGCTTGAATCCGGGAGATAGTGGGTTCGAATCCCACTGTCGGCAGCCCTGAATATGGTTTTCCGTGGTTTCCCATTTTCACACCAGAAAATGCTGGTGCTGTACCTTATTTAAGGCCATGGTCGCTTTCTTCCAACTCCTAGGCCTTTCCTATCCCATCGTCGCCATAAGACCTATCTGTATCGGTGCGACGTAAAGCCACTAGCAAAATATAATGTTATTGACTTTACGTTCTACTAACTACTTTTACGGATTTTGGAAATGTCGAGGTACCGGAATTTAGTTCCTCATGCGTTCTTTTACGTGCCAGTAAATCTACCGACAAGAGACTGACGTATTTGAGCAGTCAGAAGACCAGCGCCTCAACAGTCTTAGGACGGTTATTTCACGACAGAAAATCTTATTATGCATGATGCTGCACATTCAAACCATTCCGAGACTAAAAGAGAATCTATGGACAGCGATGTCAAAATCAATTTAGCTTGTGTGGCTTGTGTATTTAAATTAACTGAAGGTAAACAAATAGAGAAATTAGCCCTAAACTTCCACTTCATGCCACTAAGGAACCTTTTTATTATAGCACGTGGTCCGGCACAATCTGAAGTACACAGCATGCCTACTCATTACGAACACTGACAGTGCATTTGTAAGCATTAGATCATTAAGGGAAACTAATTTTACTGCTAATGAGATAGATGTGGATGGTTTTTCATACACGCTGGAGGATCCATTCGTGACAAGCAAATTCATTTTCTTTTTTTGTACTTTCAAATATTGTTCTTGGCTTTATTTAATTTTTGAAACTTAGAGAATCGACGTGAACGAGCCTGCGTATTTAATGTGTGTGAAGTCTATCTGATTTCCTGCGCGATTTTGGAGTAAGAAATGGTGTGATAGAGGTGACTACCGTTTTAAGAGGAAGGTCATCTGGTCAACCATTTTCTCTTAAAAGGCTAAAGCAGTGTCATCTCCGTGCAGGCCATGAAGACCCTTGGAGGGGTAGAAGGTAAAGGCTTCCACTATGTGTAACCTGGACACTCGAAGGGTAGAGTGGTTAGCTCTGCGCCGGGTCTCCTTTATCCCCAGGAATTAACTTCGTACTCTTACATTTACTGGTTTTCGTGACCGGCTCCGCTACATTTCGTATCAGACAGTTCCTCAATTAGGCTACTATTACGGGGTAGTTGAACACTAACCCTTAGCCTAGAATTAAAACCCCGAACGTAGTGGACATGCTACCTCTCATCGACCAGAACACTGCTTCTGCGCATGTTCACTAAAAACACCAAGACCTATATATCGCTCCTGACGCAGTCACGTATTTAACGGCTTCTAATTCGGTTGTGTAGGAGAGATACGATCACCAATCACTTGCTTTATTGAAAAGAAAGCCCGTTATTTCTAAATGTCACCAGATGCCTTCAATATCTATTTGTTTTCCTACAGATACTAAAAAGAATCATGTTATGTTTTACTTCCTTGCAGTCATGTGCTTCTAATATGTTCATGAGAATTAGGTGGCTAACTCAGCTGCAACGTTTCTAAACAATCTTTTACTTCCCTAAACTCGACTTCTCACCGAGCTCGATAGCTGCAGTCGCTTAAGTGCGGCCAGTATCCAGTATTCGGGAGATAGTAGGTTCGAACCCCACTGTCGGCAGCTCTGAAAATGGTTTTCCATGGTTTCCCATTTTCAAACCAGGCAAATGCTGGGGCTGTACCTTAATTAAGGCCACGGCCGCTTCCTTCCAACTCCTAGGCCTTTCCCGTCCCATCGTCGCCATAAGAGCTATCTGTATCGGTGCGACTTAAAGCAACTAGCAAAAAAAAAAATCCAACTCGACTTCTATGTCCTAATCCATTTTCAACGAGCCTACCTTCGATCCCTCAGCCGATACCTTCTCTCCCTTAACCAACTCTTACGTTGTTTATATCCCCCCCTTCCCCACACTTTATCCAAACTCCTTTACATCTCTACCGGTCTCTTCCCCCACCTTAAGGAGATTCTTAAATGTGATCTGTGACGGAACGCCCCCAACTCTATTATCCTCCCCTCTCACACCAAAATGATGAAATTGGTCAATATGATCAACAAATGTCATGGAATACCTTGTATATAAATAATGTAAATAGACACTTTCAACATTAATTAGATACTTTAACAGCTACTGTGAAAAACATATAGGATTCTCCGTAAAAATAAATCCATGAATTTATGCCTCGAATCACCTCAATACAGAATAAAAAATGAAAACAAATACGATTGGCCTATAGGCCAAACCACTTCGTTCTCCTTATTTTCACAAATCCCTTACCTAACTCCTATATCCTTCACCTCAGCTTTAACCCGCCTGAATCTCTTGGTCAGAGAGAAGTTCTTGCCTTCTAGGTGGCCCGCCTCACCCTTCAGGGGAGGAATGAAAATTGCTAAAATTAAAAATAAACTTTTAATAATGCGGCTGGTCATGATAATATTGAGGAAAGTGGACTAAAACTCCAGTCAGGATGTTCAATTGCAGGCAAAATGTGTGACGTGATGTTACCTAGCAACAGTACCTTGCGAACGGCACAAGACATAGATCTGTATAAGGAGAGCTGTGCAGGCCGTGGATCTGTACGTGATGGCCATCAATCAATACTTCACATCACAGCCTGCAGGGTTGCTAGGTAACATCGCGTCGCACATTTTATTGAAAGACATATTTATGATCATTTGTTTTTCCCGAAGGTAAATTTAATAACATTTTTAGGAGTGTATATGTCGGCTTCTGTATAACATACAACTGCGATTATTTCTGTAGTGACCAACAACAAACTGGGATATCAAGAAATTATCAAAACATTTTGAGTCATTATTAGATCTTTGCTCGATTCTTCAGAACATGGTAGAAGTATTTCTTCACATAGCTGTGAGCTTGCATTCGGGAGATAGTCGGTCCGAACTCCACTGTTAGCACCACTGAACATAGTTTTCCGTGGTTTCCAAGTTTCCCACCAATTAAACGCTGGAGCTGTACATTAATTAAGTTCACGCTCGCTTCATTCCCGCTCCTGGCACTTTCCTAGCCCATCGTCGCCGAAAGAACCAATCTGTGTCGGTGTGACGTAAAGCAAGTTGTAAAAATAAAACAAGGAATATTACCTCAACGTATAAAATGGTCATGTTGTTATTTCGTTGTTACATAAAATAAATGTTCATTTACCGCAAATTTGTCAAAATGACCAAGGAAATAACTCTAACACTGCATTTTAGGCTGTTCTCCACCAGTTCCTTTTCTTTTCAACAGTTTGCTTTACTTCGCACAGAGACAGATAAGTGTTATAGCGACGATGGGATAGGAAAGGGCTAGGATTGATTAGGGAGCCTGGTGTGAAAATGGAAAACCACGGAAAACCATCTTCTGGGCTGCCAGCATTGGGGCTCGAACCCACTATCTCTCGGATGCAAGCTCACAGCTGCGTGCCCCTAACTACATGGGCAATTCGCTCGGGTTTTTTTACCAGTATTCTTTGCTAAAGCTCTAGACCAGAGACTAGGGAAGTAACCAACATTAAGTACTCAATGACTGTAAAATGTGTGCGGTATTTACAACTCTATCGTACTGTTATTTTAATACCTGGCATTGAGCAATGGCCTATATCATTCACGACACACACATCCACCACCCATCTATTCAGGATTAAATATTTGCTGAATAAAATCTCGGGTCTCTTTATGAAACGGTATTTGGGCTTCATACGGATCTTCCAACATTTTCTCGTAACAAACTGCAGGCCCGGCCTCAGAAATGAGCGCATCCCTCTCGAATACGAAAAGCGCTGACTGGCGCGAGGGCGGATTATCCTACAGCTGCTGCCAAGGCACGACATAGAATCCATCACAATGAGACAATGAGCCTTTCTCGTCTTTGTTCCATTCTTGTAAGCATCAAGAAATGACTCGAGTATGGCACTCAAATACCAAGGCTGCAAGAGCACGGTAAAAATTAATGCAGATTTCCTAGTCGTTTGGACCGAGTTCAAATTACCGAGTATTATCCCCGCCAATTTGAAACTCAACATCTCTTAGTCGTTGACGTCATATTCAAAAGTAGATTGTTAGATGTGATGTCGGAAGCAACTAATTTAAGTGGAGTGTGCTTGTAACAACAAAGTGACTTAATATTTTCAGTCACCCCTCAAGGGAGTATATATAAACTGAGGACTTAATCTAGCACACGAATTTGGAAAAAAATATAGTGGACATTTCAAAAGATTCGGTGACAGTTTTAAATCATCACTTATTTTTTCTTTCTTTCTTAATCCGTTTAGCCTCCAGGATTGGATATTCCCTCGGATTTAGTGACGGATCCCACCCCTGCCGCCTCAAGAGCAGTGTCCTGGAGTGTGAGATTTTGGGTCGGGGATACAACTGGGGAGGAGGACCAGGACCTCCCCAGGTCGTCTCATCTCCTATGCTGAACACTGGCCTTGTGACAGGATGGGAACATCGGAAGGCATAGACAAGGGAGAGGGAAGGAATCGGCCGTGGCCTCAAGTTAAGTACCATCCCGGCATTTGCCTGGAGGAGACATGTGAAACCACGGAAAACCACTTCGAGGATGGCTGAGGTGGGAGTCGAACACCCCTCTACCCATTTGACTCCCGAGGCTGAGTGGACCCCGTTCCAGTCTTCGTATCACATTTCAAATTTCGTGGCAGAGACGAAATCGAACCTGGGCCTGCAGGGGTGGCAGCTAATCTCACTAATCAATACACCACAGAGGTGGACATCAGTATAGTACTCCTAAATGATAAATCATTTGGAGTTTTCTTTCTGTACAATGATTTTAATATTTTCGCTTATCGCCTAAATAGTAAAAATTCAGAATCCTTGTGGTAATTTATGATTTGTAAGCTGATGTGTTTTGCATTTCTGAATCCAGAAAATAAAACTGTAATAGTCACATTTTAGTAATCGATATACATCGCATCGAGAGCTTGGCAACTTTGGAGCCCCAACACTCGCAAGGCATTGCACCAAGGGTATACTCTAGGATACGACACACACTCGTTCATATACTCACAGGTTGTCTTGGTTACTGGTTGAGATTGAGATAATCGTGTACTACGTCGTCGAGATGGTGTTGGTGAGGACTATTGTTTTAAGAGAAAGTACTAGTCGGCAACCACCCTTTATTAACGGTAATGGGGAAAGTCCGATACTTCGAAAAGTGAAGGTTGGCGAAAGGAAGGGAAAGGTCACGAAGGGCGTGAAAACGAAATACTCCCTAGTCTTCAAATACCTTATACCGGCAAGGTCGGGAAAGAATAACAAGTGACTTAGAGAGGTCAGATAAGAAAGACGAAACCGAGGATACGGACACGGGTAAGTGGAAGCAATGCCAGACTTACCTAGCAGAACACTGGTTGCCAACTCATGCTCCCCAATCGAGAGTCCTTTTTCTCCCTTTTAGTTGCCTCGTACGACAGGCAGCGTATACCGTGGATGATATTCTACCACCCCCACCCACAGGGGTTACGTCGTGGAGAATTGAGTCGGAATAAACCTGTGACGGTGAAGGGGTTATGGCACTTCCATTCCCCTATTTGGAATAAATATTTTGAATTAGTTATCTTGCAAACAAAGAAAACACGAAAGTGACGCGCAAATTTTGCTTGGGAGAAATCGTTTTAAATTCCTAGTCAAAACTACTGTAGCGATGGTAGCCACTTAACGTCTCTATGCTAAAGAACACAAAGTAGAAGAAGAATATAAAATCTGTCTCTCGAGTCTTCTGGTCTTCCTTCATTTGCCTCATTTCTTCAGTTAACTCTTTCAATAATTCGTAAATGCTGTCTAAAGAGGGGGCGTTCGTTGTAGTCAATGATGCTGATTTCCGCGCACTGTTTCTTGGTTCATGTCTTGTACACTTATCGCAAATCCACTCTTTATATCTGTTTACACTGTTCGTACACTTTTTGTTGTACCACTTTTTACATGCGACGCATTGTACATTGGGAGCCCTTCCCAAGTCGACCGCACATTCTTCGCAGGCGCTCATTTCGCTGAGTTGTTTATATGCTCCTTATTTCTCAAATTACTCGGGTTTATTGGTTAATCAGAATATTGTCACTTTGGTAGTAGTTGTGAAATACCGCAAACTATTATCACACCACAGATACACTCGCAAGTGCCGATCTGACACTAGTTAATACACACTTTGCAGGAGCTCGTTATTCTCGTGCTCGTCACTTAGCCGCCATCTTCTCGGCTGTTATTCTTGCTTCCTAGACCGGGACCATCATATCACCGTCAGATAGCTCCTCTATTGTGATCACGTAGGCTGAGTGAACCTCGAGCCAGCCCCCATATCCAGGTAAAAATCCTTGACCTTGCCGCTAGAGATAAGAATGAGAATAGAAAAAGCGAAAAAAAGAGTAATTTGCTCTGTGGTAGAGACGCAACGCTTATTATGAGGAACACAGTACTATAAATACCCTGTGTTTTATATGAATTTGAGTCCTAACAGGGGCGTAGCCAGGGAGGTGTATTTTTTACAGAAAGGAAGTAAACAGAAACTGCCAAATTAAATGAACATTCAGAGACATAATTATTGTAAAACCAACACATCTTTTTAATTTATTTTCTAAGAAGTCGAAGTTGGTTTACAGATTGTAAAACGAACATACGAATCGCTGTAAAACGTTTGATCTTGATCGTATTGTTCTTCTTCTGTATTTTAATGTGCGATTTTGTAGTGTACCGCAATCTGAATATCAATATAATTCACTTGTATCAGTGCCCTTATAATGCATGCGCACACCACACACTCACAAGCATTTTCATTATTTTCTATCATTTTGTAACTGTAGCCCTACCATCGGCCGATCCTGCTTACGCTACTGAGTCCTATACATTCACTAAAGATTGCACGTTATAAATTTCATATTAGAGCCCGTATTGTCAAAGTATCAACTTGTGGAAATTTAGATTTTATAATTCCACCTTTACAATACTGTAATTGTCTTTATTACAAAGACTACATTAAATTACATTCGTGAAACATGTTTCGTCCTCTTATAGGACATCTTCAGTCACAAATACAATATATAACATTAAAAATAAGGCGAGGACACATTAAAATAAGTGAATGCAAAGTCTTTGTATCCTGTAACGCGGCGTGATAGCGTCTTGTCAATCTTCAATGTTAAAATGGTGCAGTGTGAACATGATATGAAGTATGAAGTCTAATTAAAATCATATGTTAAAACTGTTGTTAAAAAATCACCACAACACTGTTTTATGTAGAATATGCACATAATTTTATTTGCATAGCCACTTACGGTGTTTTATAATTGACAATTCGTTGTTTTGAACAACAGTTTTAACATATGATTTTAATTGGACTTCATGCTTCATATCATGTTCACACTGCACCATTTTAACATTGAAGATTGACAAGACGCTATCACGCCGCGTCACAGGATACAAAGACTTTGCATTCACTTATTTTAATGTGTCCTCGCCTTATTTTTAAAGTTATGTATTTGTATTTGAGACTGAAGGTGTCCTATAAGAGGACAAAACATGTTTACGAGTGTAATTTAATGTAGTCGTTGTAATAAAGACAATTACAGTATTGTACAGGTGGAATTATAAAATCTAAATTTTCACAAGTTGATTCACTAAAGAGTTTAAGAAATAGTTCGAAATCTTTGAAATGTGTATTTATCGATGACATTAGAAGTACAAAAGTGGGCAAGGTGACTAATCAAGAAGTATTGAGGCGAATGAATAAAAACGAGATACCGTCAAATAAAAGAAGTTAAATAATTCGGGCATGTCATGAGGAATGGACAGAAGTCCGAATTCTCCAGATCGTAGTGCAAGACATTTGGAAAGATAAATAGAAGACGCTGACCAACCTCCTGGTAAAGGAGCCTGAGAGACTGGTCCCAAATGTCAGCAGAACTGAACTCCATCCCTAATAAGAAGGCGAAGATATCCAATGGAAAGAAAATGTACTTTGAACTGTTGTAGGCGAAATAGATATTTCACCTTGCGAATAAATGTATAGGCCGTTAATTAACCCTGCCTTTCTCTTAACATTTTAGTCTATCTACACATTAACACTCTTATTCATAATAAGAGGTTAATGTAAGTGAAGACAATAGATCATAAATGAAGGTGTGGTCTAGCAGAGACTGGGGTTCAAACTCTGGGTTACCCGTCCTCAGTCACGCTTTCCTGTAAGTCTGTCATACCTTTTAGTGGTAAAGGTCGACGTGGTATCTCAATTGTGACATTTTCATGACGTTCCTTGAATCAGTATTGATTTACATTTCATAAGGAACTAAAGCCCGAATGTTTTGGTGGGCTGAAATCTGAATATTATTGATGTCTGGAAATAAATATGAGGTGGTTAAGTCTCACCCGTGATAGAACTGAGAATTTGTACAATATGGAGACCTGAGAATTGCATTCCAATTCCGATGATTGAGTGATTATTACTGATTTTAATGTAAGTACAACAAGATTTCACAACTCTAACTGAATCGATGATTGCAGAAAGTACGTTAAAATCCAACTGTTTATGAAAATGAGTTAAGATTTGCTTCGTAATCCTTGGATCAACACGTCTATGAGCACTGAAATACTACTTTCTCATTTCTGTTGAGTAGAGGGAGGTCTGATGTCCAGCAATTATGCTTATTTCTGTATCCAAAGGTTGGAACCTACGTGCAATTTTGTTTCAAAAATGAAGAATTAGGAATTTTGTAGCATTGTATCCCACACCTGCCAACAGTTTAATTAAGAATGCTGTATATAAATCATGCTTATTAACCATTAATGTCCTTTTACTAGAAACAGTGTCCGGCTCCATGGCTAAATGGTTAGCGCGCTGGCCTGTGGCCACAGGGGTCCCGGGTTCGATTCCCGGCAGAGTCGGGAATTTTAACCATAATTGGTTAATTCCGCTGGTCCGGGGGCTGGGTGTATGTGTCGTCTTCATCATCATTTCATCCTCATCACGACGCGCAGGTTACCTACGGGTGTCAAATCAAAAAACCTGCATCTGGCGAGCCGAACTTGTCCTTGGACACTCCCGGCACTAAAAGCCATACGCCATTTCATTTTTTTTACTAGAAACAGTGCAAGACTGGGAAGAAAAGAGTGATGGCAAATGTTTTTTTTTTCCCTTCATTTTGTTGTGGAAACTACCACTGAATATTGATTTATTGTATCCATTCTGGGTCCAACTCACCAGGTTTGGAGGAAATACTTTCATTCAGCGTTGGAGATAGAAGTAACAATTATTGTTGCTACAGAAGGTATTTAAATCCACTTCATTGAACATAAATGTCATAGTTAATGTTAGAGGACGTACTTGGTTATATTTTTGTCATATACAAGATGTCTGACTAAGGAGCACACGGTATCAGCTGCCTACTTGTGGTGTGCAGTGGCTCAACGCATGTAGGGGAAAGGAGTGGACAAGCAGAACATTGGGAAGGATAAATTTAAAGTAACATTTCCTGTAACTATTCAGGTTTGTGTCCTGCGCCGCGTGAAACACACTACATAAATGAAATAAGAATATTAATGTTCACAGTATTTACGGTATATAAACAATTAACAGAATTGAATTATCACTAAACATATCTCCTCAATGGCCTAAGGACTCTAAAATCGAGCTGGGAATGCTCAGCCTGTTACGTCAGGAAATCTAAATACCATAAAGAAGATGTTTGGCATTAATAGTGGTGTACACTTCTGATTTAACACCTATCAAAATACAATAATAACGAACGAATATAATTTCGACTTTGTTTTACTAGCCTATATCCTAGGATACTCTGCTCTAAACAGCTTTTAATACCTGTCAATACAACAGGACGTGTCTGCAAAGTTAACTTTTATTACATAACTTATGTTACATGGGTATGTCAGTTCAGTAATTATTTTGCTGTGTGGCGCACTTTTTCATGCACGAAATTAACTGTTTTCACCGACATGCTTCATAAAACCAATAAACTGTGCTCACTCGAAACTAGTATTCCAGTTTTGTGCACCATTCGGTTAAGGATACCTCAGCATATAATGATAATAATAATGACAATGAAGACCCTACATTATCCGGGCATGATGATCAGATGATCAGATGTTGTTCAGTAATATGCCGCTACTGGCGTGTGACACGTCAGTGTACTACTACAGCGCACCGCCCAACCTTAACAAGCAAGACACCTTGGCCGACTACAGGCTGCATAGGCAGGCACAGAAGTTGTTCACGATTTAACTTACATTTCTTTGTCAATTTTTCGGTGAGATTTCACTAGGAGGAAATAAAAAACGCCACGATTCGATTTGTGTTTCAGAACACTATGTCTCTTACAATTTCCGCAACTTATTTTCATACACGTTGTGCATAGGGTATTTTATGTACTCTTAAATATATGACTAAGTAACTGGATCTGCCAAAGTCTATTGTAGAATTGTGCAGAATGGTGTGTGTAGACACGCACAAACCCATTTATAAGGGATAGGTATCACTGAGTATTTCGAAATCTAGACTTTTCAAAGCTTCCTATTCGAGCAATCTGATCAATGAATGTTTGAAAGAACCATGAGAGACCGAGAGACCACAAGGGACACACATTAAACCGAGTTTATCAACAATATTTAAAAATAAGGATCAACTGGAAATTAAGGAACAGTACACGAAATATAGGAACAAACTAAATGATCTAATTGTGAAAACGGAAATAGAATACCATAGGAATCTGATCAATCGCAATTCAAATAACCGGGATAAGGTCTGGGGCATAGTCAATTAAATAACACAAAGGTCAGTAAGAAAAGAAGAGATCAAGGAAATCAGTTATAAAGGTGAAGTCCTTAAAGAAAAAAATAAATATTTCTAATAACTTTAACGATTATTTCATCAGCAAAACCACTGAGAATGCAAAGCATCACAGAGAAATTTACAACTCCTCATTAAATATCGCTCGCAAACCTCATACTTGCTTCCTTGCACCGGTAACAGAATACAATATGAAGAGATGCTTGACTGAAGTAGCTGAAAACAAAGCTATAGGAATAAACAATATTTCGGCTCGAATTATTAAAGAAAATATAGAGTCATTAAAGGAACCGTTGCTGAATATTATCAATGATTCATTCACCTTAGGTAAATATCTAAAGCAGCTTAAAAAAACAATAGTAAAACCTCTCCACAAGTCTGGAATGATGTCACTAGATATTAGAGACCCATTTCAATAACTGCAATAATATCAAAAGAATAATATTTATCAATTTTTAGAAAAACACCACATACTTTCGCCCAGACAGTTTGGATTCATTAAAAACCTCGGAACGACTGATGCCATATCCACCTTAATCAAGAAAATATAAAAATTTAAATTCTTCTCTGCTCTCCACAGGGATATTGCTCGACCTTGAAAAGGCATTCTATAGTGCGTCACACCGCTTGGTCCTCCAGAATTTTTGGAAGGTTACGGTTTTAGGGGTAAGTTGCAGAATTTGCTTGAGAGTAACTTGACAGATCGAATACAGCATGCCAAAATGAACCAATCTCTAAGCACACCGATGAAGATAATAAAGGGTGTCCCATAAGGCACAGTATTATGTCAATTATTGTTTATTTTATTTATTAATGATCTAGAGAAAACAATAGCAAACGACGAACATACGCACATCGAAACATACGCGTATGTTAAATAATTGCCAACAAGCTCAAGTTTAGTACCACATACAAACTTCTTACAGGACTTTGGATACAACATGGAGGATATTCATATTTGATCTTTTTAATGCTACTATTGTTTTGTTGTTTATATCCAGCATTTTGTTAGGACATAAAATAGTTTTAAATAAGGTATTTACATGCATGAAATTTTAATCTATACGCTTGAGAAGAGAATTTTAATTCTCGAAACATGTACTTATATATTTATGTATTTAATGGTTTAGTATTGTTCCATTTCACTGTTAGGAGTGGACATCTTGGAACAAACATGGACGCTATGCCGCGAGAAAATTAAGCGCAACACGCAAAGTTAATCGTTAATGTCGAGAAGATTGTATTCATATCAGGGATAAGCCGAGAAATAGTATCAAGAAGGCGGTGAAAAAGAAAGGATATAGGATTGTTACAAATTTATTATTACAAAAATCATTCCAGAAGAAACCATCTCAAGTTGATCGGTACAACGTATTGAAACGCAAAGACGGTATTGATAGCAAAGGGCTTGAACGAAAAAAAAAGAAAAAACAGGAATAACATCAAGAGAATAGAGCATGGCTACAGAAGTATTGCGTAGGATGAGGCATTGATAAACTGAAATTGAAACGACTTGTTGGAAATCATTGCCTAACAAGCTACGTCAGAATACACCACGCGAATGTAGCACACATCATTCTAAGCCGGCAAGAAATAATAAATACTACGGCAATTTAAAATAAGATATAGGAAACTAAAGCGAAATATATTAGATATTTTAATAGCCATATTAGTAGTCTGCAAGACCCAAGCTGAATCTAATTGAAAGACGCATTATTTCCCATGCTTTTATGAATGATAGAAGGCTTTGAATACTAAGGTGACGAAATTGACCATGTTTATCTGTATTTTTGTCCTAACTGCACAAGAGCTGGCCAGAATCATGCACTAAGAAGACCAAGGTGGACTGTCTGGAGATGGTGACCTGAAGACGGCGGAGCTATCCCTGGATAACGGAGAAGGAGGAATGACCTACCCATATGTTTCCCGGAGACCGGCACGATGTAGCAGACGTATCTGACGAGATGTCCTAAAGCATTCGAACACACCAGCGAGGGAGTACAGGGAAGAAAAGATAGGTTTATTGAAATAACATTACCGTAAGTAACTTATATAACTTGTTTTGAAAAGTGCCATTTTCTAATTGCACGTAATATAATTATGCAGTGCTGTCATAGAGTTATATTCAAAAAGAGTGAATTCATGTATGAAATAGCTTGATAGAACGACGTAGGAGGATAATAGGTAGTCATCTAACTTAAAATGACAATTCTTTGGTTAGGATGTATTTAATCAGTGATAACCAGGTTATGCGTTCGTAATGCTGTCTATATTTAAGTAAGAGGTTAATTTACTTCGGTTGTGAATATTATACCGACATTGTGGTTAATGTTATGATTGAATTAGGGTGTTATACCATGAAATGGAGATTATGCGATACGATATACGGGTTATATTGGGATCATAAGAAGACATATGAGCAATATGAGATGAATATGAAGATAATTGAGAAGGAAATGGAATATATAAGTGGATAAATGATAGTTATGAAATCATATGCGTCAAGTTAAGATATATTATTTGGGTTATTGAAATAAAGGATGAGATATGATACGAAGAATATGAAACAGATGTTATATATATGAAGAATGGTTGGGTAATAACAAGAATAATGATGGTGATGATTACTATTTCGTCGAGATAGAAGAGATGGATGTATTTTAATGGTGATATTAAGTTAGTTTACGCGGTTTTAGGTTAAGAGCGAATGTATTAAATTCCATAACGTATATTAATCCTTCAGTATTCCACACCCAGCATTAAATATGATCCATGTAATTTACATATCTCGTATAGACACCCGTAGATCATAAAAATGAATCCATATGGGGAAGAGAGAGTGGAATTAGCCCACATTATCCAGAATTATTAACCACAATCAAGATTATTTAAATAAATAGAGTTATGATGCTTACTTGTTCATTTCAGTGATATCACTGAAGAGGTTGTCCATAATTAGATGATGATGACATTGGTTATTAAAGTCTTCTTAGATGACAGACCACAGAATTTCCAGAAATAACATTGAATAAGGTGTTAGGAGTTACTGGTGACACGCTGAAAGATCGCACATGATGTAAATAATTGGCACTTAACTCAATTTTGGGATATTATTTTTATTGTTGATAAATGATCTTAACGATTAGTAATGGTAATTTTTAATAATTTGAAAAACGAAGCTATATTAAATGACTTATCTTCATATTTTCTTCCTTGTGTGTATGAAGATAAAATACATTCAATCTGAAATACTCGAAAAATGAATAAGAAAACGAATGCTTTCCTTATACTAATGATTAATAACGTGATATGAATATGTATTTTTAAAATATTGACAGATACATGCAGGCAGATAGACTGATAAGTTGTGAATAGACCTGAAATATATTATGTATATAATTTAGGAAAATAATTTAGGGAATTATGTTGTGGTCAAGAAGAGAAATGAACAGGGGCGATTTCTCCGAGCATGCTACGCTTGCGCAGCAAGCGCAATATTTTTATAAAGCAGGCGAGTTAAAAAAATTACAATATGTACCGTATCTGTAATAGATCTGCATTATACAAATCGCATGTTGTATATATCTTGGCGAGTCCAGCGAGGCTTGCTCGTGTCTTAAGAGCTTCAGCGGGGCTGTCGACACAGCGAGAAATGTATGCGCGCGCAGGTTTCTTCTCTCCAAGGCCGGTTGCAAGCTGTCACGTGTGTAATGTGTAGTTGAAAGCTCTGATCTGAGAGCTACAGATCTAGTGTGTTGTGTCAGTGAGTAGTGTACTGTAAGTTCCTGATCATCTATTCTGAATGATTTGACGTGCTGCAATGGGTTCCGAACCGTGCATTATTGACAGCGTGTTACCAAATCCATTTTCTCCTCGGACTACCCAAGAGAAAACAGACATTATTAAGAATGGCAGGCCCTGTCCGGCGCTGCCAGATTTAAAGAGACAGCACAGGGTAAAAAATAGAGAATATGTAGGTACGTTCGTTCTCTGTATCTCAATATAATACGCACTGGTTGACAGGGTCCAAGAAACTGAATGACTGTTTTGCTGGTCGTGTTTACTATTTTCTGCTGATAACGGTGTATGGTGTAGAAGTGACTTTGACAATTTGAACACCTTGACACTGTTCATTACAAGACATGAGAAATCTGCAAACCATATGAAGTGTTTCTTGCAGTTAAATAGCTTTGGGCGTACAAGGATCGACCACCAGCTGGATGAACAGAAACGCATCAGTGACCAACTTCATAATAAAAAGGTAAAGGAAAATCGTGACATACTTAAACGACTGATCGATGCAGTGTGTTTTTTAGCAAAACGGGAACTACCATTACGCGGACATGACGAGTCTGCAACTTCCGTAAACAGAGGGAATTACATCGAACTTTTACAAATTATAAGTGAATATAATCCTCTTCTGGCAGCTCATCTGAAAGACTCCACCATTTTTAGAGGGACGTCGTCTGCAATCCAAAATGATTTAATAGCAGAAATAAGTTCAGTAATTGTGAGAAGAATAAAGGAGGAGCTTAAACAAGCAACTTTTGTGGTAATAATGTTGGACGAAACGTCCGATATTATTAATAAGTCACAACTCTCTACTTTACGCCGTTTTGTAGGTGAAAGTGGTGAAATTCAAGAGAGGTTTCTTGGTTTTGCTGACTTTAGTAAAGATCGCACTGCTGGAGCCCTCTTAAATCATATTCGTGCTATTTTAAAAGAGTTCAGTTGTGAAGAAAAGATTGTGACTCAAACATATGAAGGTGCTGCTGTCTTAGCCGGTCATGTGAATGGGCTCAATAAACTACTTCAAGACCAGTATCCATATGCGACATTTGTGCATTGTTATTGAATTTAACTCTACAGCAGTCTGCTTCAAAAATCAAAGAATGTACAATTTTCTTCCAAACAATGTCAGGACTTGCTGCTTTTTTTTTCAAAGTCTACAAAGAGAACAGCTGCTCTTTGAGATTTTATTCAGAAGAAGTTGCCAACATTAGCACCAACGAGATGGAATTTTGCTTGACGTCTTATTAATACTGTGAACGCATATTATGATACGCTGGTAAAATTCTTTCAACATGTACAGGATACTTCAGACGACTGGGATGAGGACACTACATTGAAAGCACAAGGATTTTTGTTCTTCTTAATTAAGTTCAACACTAGATTTCTGCTGGCAGTGTTCTCCAAGATATTTTCATTCTCCGATACTGTGTTCAATATTTTACAAACAAAAAGTCTGGATATTCAGTACTGTGGCAAGAAGGTTGAGGAGCTCCTTTTAAATATCCAGTCTATGAGAGATGAAGATTTTGATAGTTTGTATGGACATGGTGATACTGAAATTGATGTTTATGGAGGGCAGCCGTGCTCTAAAAATCGAAGAATTAGTGATGAACCAGAAAAATCAAAATACAAATGTCTATTCAATGAAATTATTGACAATGTACTTGTCCAAATAGGAGAGCGTTTTAAATGCATAAAGAAATTTGTGTTCTTCTCACTGTTGGATTGTGATTTGTTTGAGAAGCACAGAAATAGGTTTCCAGACAGTGATGTTACTGCCCTGGAAAAGACCTGTGGGTCATTTTTCGACACTGTTCGCTTAAAAACCGAATTAAGTGTGATATATTCATCTTGCGATTTTAAAGAGAAAAGTGTTTAAGACTTAATTCAGTTTATGCATACTAATAAATTGTACATGGGTATGCCAGAAATTTTCAAGCTCATCAAACTTGTAGCAACAATTCCTGCTACTACGCCCTCTGCAGAACGTTCTCTTTCAACACTGAGACGCATTAATACATATTGCAGATCGACTCAAGGTCAGGAGAGGCTATCATCATTAGCTATGTTGTCGATTGAAAAAGGATTGCTTGCAAAAATTAGATTACAGTCCTCTTTCTGTGATGAAGTTATTGATGGTTTTGTAAAGAGAAGCCGCAGAGTAGAATTTGTTTTCAAGTAGGGAGATCTAATAAATAGTCGCAATTTTTCTGTTTACATAGTTTGACGTTTGCTTGTTTAAATTATATAATCATTGGCTTGTCATGATGTGTTAATAATTATAAAATGTGTCCGATTGTTATTATTTTGGCCATTCTTGAAGGTGTGACATAACCAGTTTGAATGTAACCGATGATTAAAATGTTCATGTGATTTAGCGATTATTGGGTTTATAAATTGTATTCATTCAGAACTATGCATGCCCCACCCCACCAACTTTCACGAATGGAAGAGCAAGCCTGACTTTCATGACCAGCATTCGCCCCTGGAAATGAATAACCTAACGTGGTTTTAATTTAATAATTTGTCATAATGATGAGCATCTCTGTGAATTATTTTCCTCGAAATTGTACCTTAGGATCTGAGGTCCTTGTTTAAATCATTGATTCAATGAGAGAAGAGAAGAGAAGAGAAGAGAAGAGAAGAGAAGAGAAGAGAAGAGAAGAGAAGAGAAGAGGAAGAGAAAAGAGAACCCTCTCAAAAAAATGTTCAGTGATGTTCGGTTTATATACCACTACTTATTTCTACGGTTTTTGGAGAGGTACTGACATTTTCTGCCCCGGTATTTCTTTTAAGTGTCAGTAAATTTAGTGACATGAAGCTTGGGTATTTGAATATATTCAGATACTAACGGACTGAGAAGAGGAGATTCAGACCTTTAGGACACCGATTTGATTCAAACTTCACACAAGTGTAGAGAGCCTGTAGGAAAATATACTGCTCATGTAATACGTTGTACGTCTCAAGTGTCTAAAAAAAAAGAGAGAAAAATTTGCACAAGATAAGCAATATTTTATAATAAGAATAAAGGTATCGCCGAAATCAAGAGCAAGAACGACATTGCAGGTCTCACAAACCTAACATCATCGGGCTCGGAAGAAAACAAGAGTTGACCAGAACAGGTCGCATGGGAAAGGTGAAAGTGAGAACCCTGGCATAAGTAAGTGGAAGCAACGCTGAACTCACCTTGGACCCCTGTGGTCGCCAGCCCACGCTCCGAAATCGAGAGTCTTTTAAGGTTCATTTTCTAGTGGCATTACGACGGGTGGGGAACACATTTGATATATTCTGCCTCTCCCAGCTACAAGAGGACCTGAGCTACCACAGCCAACCTCCACCTTGTATATTACCAGTAGCATGTAGTCACGCTTCCTCTCTAAAGTAATCGTTGACAATGTAACGATAAATTCTGCTTTAAAATATTCCGACTCCGTATACGTTTCACTCATCATACATAAGCATAGTCCTACAGAGAAAGAAGAGTAGGGTATATTCCTTTGCAAGGGCCACAGATTCTTGGTTGAGTGCCAAGTTTTACTCTTGGCGGTGTCATGAGACGACGATCAAGAATTCTTGAAGAATGTCTCATTGATATTCCTTTATGTGAATTTCCATCCCTGCTTTGTTTGACGTGACTACGAGCGGAACAAAAATAGCGGACATACACGGTTTCATCGTGTAGGTAAGAAGTTAATTTGGATATTATTATTGATATTTGCCTGTGGATATAATTTAAATAGTTTTAAAATATTTATACTAGAAATAACAAGGGAGAGTGGAAACTGAAAACATCTCTACAGCCGTGAGTTAGCTCAGTTAGTTCATTGGAAGTAAGTTGAACTACATTTCACGCTAGCTAAGATTAGCGTTTCTCAGGTAATTTCTCACTTGTTTGGGGGAGAGGCTCAGGTCTCCCCAGCACAGAAGGTGAAGGTGGACCTTGCATTTTTATTTAGGCACGGTGGTGTCGTTCTTCATTACCAAGTAGATGGCATTCTTGACTCTCGTATGATGCATTAATTTGAAATGTGGTTCTACTGAAGATTGTTGAGAATATTCTAGGTTGAGTATATGACCTATTCCAGATACTTACGGATGATCGGTCACAGCAAGGAAAACTGTCGAACACAGTCAGAGGAAATTAGAAAACTTCGGACATGTTTAGTGATGCAAGGAAAGCTCTTTAGCAGTAGAAATCCAGGACATCGTCATATTTCGTGGTTGGAAAATCTCCATCAGTGGTTCGTATTTACAACAGTGAAGATGTTCAGAAGGACCGTCAACAAAGTCCGAGAACAATGGTGATCGCGATCATCTGTACCAGATAGGGCACTAAAAGACGGAGGTTATATTAAGCAACATGTAATTTATTTTCGTTGCCAGGACAGAATGATAATCTCGGATCAAGCACTAAGGCGGTCTTGAAAAATAATACTACAATATATCGTTGTTGCGCCTCGAAATTCAGTTATGTGTAATTTCTTAGGGGAGAAATACTGACCCGCAACACATGTGTCACTTAAAACGAAAATTGGTTGATACAGTTCATGCAATACCGAACCTTAGATAACAGAACCTTTCTGGTCAGAGTTCTAAGCTGAAATATTATCATATAGAGGTTTTTCTAGGCGCATCTTCTTTATACAAGGCACATAGAATAACCTCTCAGCGTGGGACGACTTTCACTACCTGGCTACCCATTGCTGCGGGAGGAGGAGTATAGCACGAAGCATGCAATGAGTGCAGGCTTTTAGTTAAATTGGGAGTAAATGTCAAGCGGTTTAATGAATTTTACCAAACTTTTCAGTTTGTTATTAATCAATAAACACACAAACAGCATAATTTACTGGAATTACCTAAGATTAGTGAAGTGGAGGAATATTTTGATGATTTCAAATCGAACGAGACATATAGCTGAACCAAATATAGGAGTAGCTAGTACCCATTTTTGGAGGTGGAAAGGGGGGGGGGGGAAGAAGATCTCAATACAGATTTCTGTACAATGCTCATTAACATAAACAATTCAAAAACTACATACATTTCCTCCACAGTAACCAGTACATATTCATTTACCCTCGATCGGAGCATAAATAACATATCGTGTGAACGCATGTGACGTTGAGCGTAAATATATGCCTATTCTACCATCATCATTACGAACTTGACAGTAGAACAACTGAAAATATTTCAAGCAGGATATACGCAGTTCTTTCGAACATAATATGCAGAAAATATTTCCCTTTGATCTCTGTAATTATCTATGTCTTCTCACACAAACCCACCATTAATAACATTACGGTCGATATTTTCCCGTGTATCAAAGGCAACATCAATGTCACGATCACTGCATTCACTCTCAAATTCAATATCCTAGTCCTTTTTTTTTTAACAAAATTGAACTATCATCATTCGATAAAATATCATTAATTTTCGAATTCGCGATCACAAGAAAACGTTTCTCTGCCATGATGTCAACAACAGAACTTATGTTTCAGACGCGATGTATCATAAATGTAATCGATAAAAACTCTATACATATACGCACCGAATGAAAGATGGATACTTTGTCTATAGATATATCTTATTACATTTGTAATAGTTCAAGAACTATTCGCTAGATAGAAGCACAAAGCAAACGCTGCTACGCACGCGCAATGTACGGCACTCCACGTTAAATGGATAACGACACGGGCAACATCGGACAAAGGAAGTAATTGTAATTGCTATATATCTTAAGAAGGGCCTGCCTAGGCGAGATGGTAATGGCGTGCTAGGTTCATGCGGAAGGATGTGGGTTCGATTCCTCGCCAGGAAGTCGACAAATTTAAGAAACGAATGTACACTTCCGGAGGTGCACATGACCCTGAGGTTCACCCATCCTACACCATAAATGAATACCAAGTTAATTCTTGGGGGCAGAGGCGGCCGGACGAAGAACGAACCACTCATCCCCATTAACTGCCGAGGTTACAGATAGTGGAAGGCTTTACTTTCTACCACTCCAAGAGTCTCCATGGTCTGTACGGAGTTGACTATTTTTTTAATAGGTATTATGAGATACCGGGTTGTCGTAATATGATTCCGTACGACTGCCTTGACGTCCCGGAAGGCGAAATCATGGAATTGAACTCCCCGAAATACCACTAATTTCAACCCGGATCAAACTTCCCATTTTGGAATCAGTAGCACAACATTTATGTACATTGCCACTAAGGTTCGCTTTGCATTCTTAACTGAAGTAGAACTACTTAGACTGAGCGAGTTGGCAACGTGATATGAGCTTTTCTTTTTTGTTATTGGTCGTACAGGCTCAGACATGTCTTCTGGTGACGATAAGACAGAACTGGCCTAGGACTGGGAAGAAACCAATCTTAGTTTTATTTTAGGCAGAAGCCCAGGATTTTACTGGTGTGGAGATGAAAAACCATGGAAAATCACCTTCAGGACTGCCGACAGTGGGACTCGAACCCATTATGTTCCGAATACAAAACTAACAGCTGCAGAGCCTTAACTGCTCGGCTAACTCCCTTGGTGGTACGAGTCGTGTACCTTACACTCAGGAGGTGGTGTATTCCAATTCCACTGTCATAAGCCCTGAAGATGGTTTCTACAGATTTTCATTTTCACGCCTGCTAAATGCCGGTGCTGTTTTAACTAAGGCAATAGCCGCTACTTTGTTAAACTTAGCCGATTCCTATCCCGTCGTCGCCGTAGACCTATACGAATTAGTACGACGTTAAACAAGTTTGTGTGTGCGGTAACCGAAATCGTTCAGCAGCTCAGTTTTCAGAGAAACAATACTCGAATGAGCTGCAGTAATAACTGTCAATCCATCCTTGTATGTCAGGACAGTAATGAGCACTAGAATTGTAACGTAATGGATGGGTCTCTATGGGCGGTCATTATGTTAACTCCCGGAAACTACTGTACAAGATATTGGAGAAAGTATTGGATGAGAAAACTACCCAACAGGATTCCGACATGGCTGCTCACTGTTGATGATTAAAGTAAAGTAGTTATATTACACGCCAAAAAGTCTAGCATTCCACGATAAATATATATATATATAGCCAGTCCGAGAATCAAGGGGGATTACGAATTCAGAAGCCATTTTGAGATTGTCAATTTTCGTAATCACTGGTTTTGTACTAATGACCATAGTCCACCTACATGCATCCATCGAGAAATGTGGAAATGTAAACTATGTGGCTTGTCAGTTATGAACAATCTGCTTGTAACTAGGGACAAATTATGATTAATCTTGTTTAATTACTATCGTTAATTCAAAGTTGGCTAGCTATAGTTCAAAACAATTTCTGTTCTCCAGTCGATGTATACAGCAATTATGATATGCACTGAACTTTCACTTTTAGCAGCAAGTACGAAAACTCCTCTGGGATCCCAAAGTACCAATAAAAATCAAAGCTGGTGATGTTCAATCAGTACTTCATACCTACCTTAATCTATGGTATCGAAACCTGCACCCTCACTCATCTAGGACTCTGTCTTACTGATACATGTTCTGGAGTAAATGACATCTTCCAGGGCCCTTCCCCAAAATTTGCAATGCCCGTCTTTACGATGTCCATCCAACGGGTTCTTAATTGCGGACATCTGAGGTGAAGTTCCTGAGGACCACAATTCAAAAAACAAAACTGGAGAAGTTAAGGAATGAGATGGTTAGAAAGGTAGCTTGGATTGAGACATCATTGTGAGATCGGGTCAGCATATCCAGACGGAGGTGGTGTTGAGGATGGAGCCAACAAGGACAGCTTATGTTAACATGGAGAGACATGTAGCAGGAAAACGGATGGTGGGAAGAACAAGAACCCGCTGGATGGCCATCGTAAAGATGTACATGCAGATCGATCAAGGGCCCAGGAGGACGTCTCTAACAACAGAATGTATCTCAATAAGAAAGAGTGGACGAAGCTCGCCAACAGTACCCCATAAACTGGAACTATAAAAAATGATGATGATGATGATGAATGAGTGCTTAAAGTAATATGCAGTTGTTAAAATAAAGAATGAGCGCATGGTATTGCACAAGTTACTCACAAGTACACTTTCCTCAGAAACAATTACATAATATTTGTTTTGGGTAGCCACAGGGTTTTTAATTACATAGGAAGTATATTTTCATAATAATGAAAATTAACATTTTGAGTGAATATACATAAATGAACTAGTAACAACATATTTACAGTATTAGCACCTGCATTTACGTGATATGAATATCTTGAAAAAAGTATGGCAATCTGGTTAAATTGGTATAACTCAGGATGTACCGCGAGGTGTCGTTCATTTCGTATACGCAAGGTCTAGCGACATATGTGATAATATTTGTGAGAAAACTTGACTAGATGCACAAAGAATTGTCAAATATTTGAACATTTTGTTAACAAATGTCTAAGTTTCTTAATTTAAAGAAAATAAAAGCCGACCGAAAATCAAACCATGTGGAAATCGTCGTTGCACCTGCGAAAACTGCTACGCGAAATATTCAAGCTTAGAACTTAGGCCGGTAAGGTTCTCTCACGCAAATTTCAGTTGAGCGAGTAATTTCAAAGAATTCTCGCTCTCGACGACATGTGTACTGCGGATCAGCATTACTCCTAGAACATTATCACATTGCGGGTCTCCCAGGATTACATGTTCTGCGGGTCAGTATTTCTCCTACAAAATTATTACTTCCCCCAGAATTATATGTTCTGCAGGTCAGTATTAGGCTACTCCTACAATATTGCCACATAGAGGTTTTCGCTACAGCAACGAAGAAATATTGAGTCATAGATAATCGAACAAGCGAGAAATATACAAGTCTGGACGTAATAGATGCTATGCAGGGTAAAGAGACGTATGTTCGTGCTACAGATAAGTTCGTGGTGAAAATGAAAATCCACAGTCCGTTTCCAGTCATTCGAATGGCTCAGAAATGGAATGAATGAAACATCAATCTAGCGGCAATATTAGGAATTTGTTTGCTATTTGCTTTACGTCGCACTGACACAGATAGGTTGTATGGCGACGATGGGACAGGAAAGGTCTAGGAATGGGAAGAAAGCGGGCGTGGCCTTAATTAAGGTACAGCCCCAGCATTTGCCTTGTGTGAAAGTGGGAAACCACGGAAAACCATTTTCAGGGCTGCTGACAGTGGGGTTCGAACCCACTATCTCCCGGATGCGAGCTGACAGCTGCGCGCTCCTAACCGCACGGTCAACTTGCCCGGTTATAGGAAATTGGGCCGGCTGCTGAAGCCTGTTGCACTCCTCTAGGGCAGTGATTAATGACTGACAGATGAAATGAAATGAAATGAAATGAAATGATACTCGAGAAGGTTGCTGGAGTAAAAGATGACAGGAAAAACAGGAGTAACCGGAGAAAAACTTGTCCCGCCTCCGCTTTGTCCACAAGCACAAATCTCATAAGGTGTAACCGGTATTTGAACCACGGAGCCCAGCGGCGAGCGGCCGGCGCGCAGGCACCTGGGCCACGGAGGCTCACTGAGTTCGTGATAAATCTTTGAGTAAGTATCATGTGTCCGCTTGAGCGATGATTCAGTTTTTTTCTATTTGCTTTACGTCACACCGACACAGATAGGTCTTATAGCGACGATGAGATAGGAAAGGGCTAGAAGTGAGAAAGAAGTGAGCGTGGCCTTAATTAAAGTACAGTCTTGCATTGGCCTGGTTTGAAAATGGGAAGCTATGGTAAACTTTCCTCGCGGCTGCCGATAGTGCGGTTCGAACCCACTACCTCCCGAATGCAAGCGGATAGTTACGTGACGCAAATCCCGCAACCATTTGCTCGGTGAACGATGAAGACCAATGCAAGAAGCCAGGGACATCTGTTGAGAACTCAGAAAACAAGTAGTAAAAATGCTTAGTCTGCAATTGAGAAGTTCACGATATTCTTCCAAGTTATATCACGAACTTACTTGTATCAAGATTGTAACACCATTTACCCTACTACGTAAGAATACCGAGGTGGCCGATTAATGAGCAACAATTGAGTAGGTCTTACCCTATTGAGTCCATATAGCCTATTAAGAGAGATAAGCCTAAGGCACAGAATATATAATCGAGTCGATGGAAATTAGCAGAAAGATAAAACCTCAGTCGTAAAGAAAAGAATTTCCTTAAGCCAAATTCCCGCACGTTCACTTATTCCTAACGTCCACCAAACAATCTCATCTGACGTATTTTACGCCCAAGAGACCTGCGATTTTGGGCTTCGACACAGCTCCATCCACATTTTTTTCATTAATGGAGGTGCATTATGAAGGAACCCACGAGTTTATGCTCTACAGACAAGTGACTCAGCGCTGAGGTACTGCTAGTCGCTCTCAGCATATGATGTAGAGACAGGTAAGAGCGCCAACAAATTTACACGCTTGTATTAAGGACGTAGTGGTTTCTGGAACAAAATATTAAGATTCCATTTTTTATTTTAGCTATACCTCTCCCTGATATAATTTTTGTTACCGGGTTGAGTGCCTCAGACGGTTGAGCGCAAGCCTTTTTACCCCAACTTTGCAGATTCGATCCTAGGTCAGTCCGATGGTAGTTGAAGGTGCTGAAATACGTCAGTCTCGTGTCAGTAGATTTACTGGCACGTTAAAGAACTCCTGCGGGACTGCATTGCGGCATCTCGGCGTCTCCGAAAACAGTGAAAGTAGTGAGTAGGACGTAGAGCCGTAACATGATTATTATTAATTCTTGTTGGCATTGAGTCGTGCCCGAGACTTGTGAGTAATGAAGAAAAGCGCACGGCAATCGTCTATGGAAATATTTAAAAATTGTAATAAATAATAATAATAATAATAATAATAATAATAATAATAATAATAATAATAATAATGCCGGGCTGAGTGGCTCAGACGGTTAAGGCGCTGGCCTTCTAACCCCAACTTGGCAGGTTCGATCCTGGCTCAGTTCGGTGGTATTTGAAGGTGCTCAAATACGACAGCCCCGTGTCTGTAGATTTACTGGCACGTAAAAGAACTCCTGCGGGACACAATTCCGGCACCTCGGCGTCTCCGAAGACCATAAAAGTAGTTGGTGGGACGTAAAGCAAATAACATTTTAATAATAATAATAATAATAATAATAATAATAATAATAATAATAATAATAATAATAATAATAATAATAATAATAATAAGAATAATAATAATAATTGCTTAATGTCCCTTCAATTCCAACAGACTTTAAGGCGCACAAGTTGCCGTAAATAAGCCCTATAAGAGTTCTTAAACGTGCCAGGAGCCAATAACACTGTGTTGTCTTATTTGAACAACTCAAAATGCTACCTGTCTCAGCTGGAATTGAACCAGGCATCGCCGAAACAGAAGGACAAAATACAACTGATTGCGTCACGGTGTTTGGCATCAAGCGACTTCATCCGATCATTATTATTCCATAAGCGTACAGACATAATTATAAAGTTACAAAAATTTTGTTCAGTATATGTCGATAAAAAACGTCATAATTCATGAGCAGAAAAACATATCCCACCAAATGGCGTGTTGTAGAAGGGATCATGAATGTACTGTACGTGCATAGGAACTAAGGTAATTTTTGTGCAACTTCCTTGCTTCACCTCCCCCGCTCTACAATGATTGTGTTCATTCCTAAAGATCTTGAAATTCGAACTTTCCGATTCCGACTTCAGACAGAGGAAATCATCACTCGTGAATGTGAATAACGAAAATTATGCAAATTTACATTAGTTCCCCTCTCTGGTGTGGTGGTTAGTGTAATTAGGTGCCACCTCCGGAGGCCCGGGTTCGATTCCCGGCTCTGCCACGACATTTTAAAATTGGTACGAAGGTTGGAATGGGGTCCACTTAGCCTCGGAAGGTCAGTTGTGCAGAGAGGGGTTCGACTCTCACCTCAGCCATCCCCGAAGTGATTTTCCGTGGTTTTCCACATTTCCTCCAGACAAATACCGGGATGCCGGATTGAGTGACTCAGACGGTTGAGGCACTGGCCTTCCGACCCCAACGTGGCAGGTTCGATCCTGGCTCATTTCTGTGGTATTTGAAGGTGCTCAAATACATCACTAGATTTAATGGCACGTAAAATAACTTCTGCGGGACTAAATTCCAGCACCTCGGCGTCTCCAAAAACCGTAAATTGTAGTTAGTGGGACGTAAGGCCGATAACATTATTAACCTCCCTCCCAGGATTGGTTCTTCCCTCGGATTCACCAAAGGATCCCACCTCTTCCACCTCAAGGGCAGTGTCCTGGAGCGTTAGACTTTCGGTCGGGGGCATACAAACTGGAGAGGAGGACGAGTGTCTCATCCAGGCGGCATATGCCTAGAGGAGAATTGACAAACCACGGGAGACCACTTTGAGAATGGCTGAGGTGGGAATCGAACCCCCACCCCTCTACTCAGTTGACCTCCTGAGGCTGGCTGGGTGGATCCCGTTCCATCCCTCCTACCACTTTTCAAATTTCCGTGGCAGAGCCGGAAATCTAACCCGGGCCTCCGCGGATGGCAGTTAATCATACTAACCATTACACCACAGAGGTGGACACTCAACTATAATAATAATAATAATAATAATAATAATAATAATAATAATAATAATAATAATAATAATAATAATAATAATAATATGGCTTCAGCTACCGGGTGCAAGCATTTTAATTGGACGCCATCTGTCTGTTTGCTCGTCAATTATGACGTTCCATTTTACTCTAGGCCTACTAGGACTACGGAATCTCTCTTGGGCATCTATAGTTAAGTTTTAATGAATTTCATCTGGTGAACACCAAATGTGTCAACAGATATCTTTTATACATGCTGACACCGTACGACATGGAGTGTCGAATGGACCTTTTTCCGCCCTTGAAAAATCTAGCTACCTCTGCCGGGTTTGAACCCGCTATCTTGGGATCCGAAGGTCGAAACTGTACTACTGATCCACAGAGGGAGCTTGCAGCCGGTTTAATATGTATAACATTGCTGATCGATGTGTATTGCCCAACAATAACGAGGAAATAGCACGTTACTTCAGTAATGGGCAAAAAGTTCGATCATAAATTTAATTGTCTAGAATTAGCGAAGCGCTGTGTTAAGTGGATGGGTTGAAAGAACTAGTTGTTGACTCTAAGTTACCGCCTTATAAGGCTACACACAGTATGCATAGGTAGTGTGGTTTTTATCTGTTGATCGCCTAGTCTGGTGTTGACCCCATCCTCGTTGATTACTGTAATTTCCGTCGGGGTTCGGCGGAATGGCATGTACCCGGATCCATCAGGAAGCAATTGACCTAGACTAGAATCACTTGTACCTCGTTGACGGCAATTTCGGATTACATAAACATGATTTCTCTCTTATCTGCTTGTTAATTATAGCATGCTCTGTTATTTTGTAAGTTATTTTGGTTACCTGCTTGCTCGCAACTAGCGGAAGAGAAAGCTCGACGGCAAGCGTAAGAGACACTCTACAAATATAGTCAGTCGATGTAAATCGCTGCTAATCCTATTGATTTCAATGAAATCGTAAACTAGAACTAAAGCTATATGAAGAGCCATTTGAAATGCTAAAACCTAATCGCGACCATAGATTGAGACGTTCCTTGGACGCTGTGCTGTTGTAAATATCACGGAATATGTGAAAAACGAACCGTTCTCCCTTCATTACACTTAACAGAAGTCTAGGAAATGTAAATCTTTCTATTTTAACGCACTTCATTCTATAATGAAAATCACTCGTTATTCGCCTCGACCTACACTGGTATTTGTTCGTATTTTCCAGTTTTAAATAAACATATACAATTTTTATTCATATAACTGCTTCAGAGATATTGATATCGACTCATGATTCGTTTAATATTAACCAAATATTTAAGAAACGAATGTGCACATCATCGAACCTACATTAAATCAATCAATCAATCAATCAATCAATCAATCAATCAATCAATCAATCAATCAATCAATCAATCAATCAATCAATCAATCAATCAATCAATCAATCAATCAATCAATCAATCAATCAATCAATCAATCAATCACGATAGAATTACATTTACTACTGTCACCTAGGTGGCAGATTCCTTATTATTTGTTTACCTGGTCTCTTCTTAAATTATTTCAAATAATTTGGAAAGCTATCGAATGGTAAATGATTACGATTTCTAATTCTTCTTTCTATAAACAAATATTAGTCCTAGATTGTATTCTTGAGTTAAAAGGTTATCTTAATCATTATGACCTTTTTCTACTTTTAAAAAACTTAATTCAAGCTTATTCGACCACTAATAACAATCCACGCCATCTATCCTCTGACAGGTCGGAATATACTGCTTAGTAGAGCATTCCGTCTCCTTACTCTCAAGTTTTAACCATAATTGGTTAATTTCGCTGGCACGGGAGATGAGCTGGATGTATGTGCGGTCTTCCTCATCATTTCAACCTCATTACGACGCGCAGGTTGCCTACGGGCGTCAAATAAAAAGACCTGCATTTGGCGAGCCGAACTTGTCCTCGGACACGCCACACGCCATTTCATTTCATTTCATCATTTTGTAACTATAACCCCCTCTCCATCGGTCGATCCTGGTTATTATTATTATTATTATTATTATTATTATTATTATTATTATTATTATTATTATTATTATTATTATTATGCGTCATAAGATTAGCCGTCACATAAAAGCGCAGACTTGTTTTGATTTCCGTTAATATTCACACTGCTGGTAGAAGGTCTATTATTATTATTATTATTATTATTATTATTATTATTATTATTATTATTATTATTATTATTATTATTATTATTATTATTATTATTATCTTGGTAAGAAATTCAATTCTCCATTACTGCATATGAGAACAGAAGCCTATTAAAGTTTTTGCGAGTGGCCTGTATGGTAAGCGGGTATGAAACTGGTCCCCGTGTGCAAGTAAGATGCTGAGCAAGTTGAAGAAATACCGTAGATAATATTGCATGAGGGAGTAAAAAACGCGTGCCGGTTAATGAGGTATCAGGAAATCTCCACAAGGCACTGACAAATTACTAATTATGCAGAAGTGTTCGAGTGAAAGAAGGGGAAGAAACCGAGTGACATCTGATTCATCCTCCCTTTCCTGGAAGACGAAATTCCACATACACGAAATGAGCCGGAATCATACTGTAGTATTCAGTGCCCGATGTAAAACGGTGTAATGTCCTTAATATAAACTTATTAATGAAATAATTAGAGCCCAGAAGTTCAGGCTTTTATTTTGACTAAAAACGCCGGCAAATGAGTACTTAAAATAGGAAATAGGCATAAGATAATAGGCATAATTTAAGATTATGAAAATGGAAGCTATACGGAAGTGATACATGGACAATAAATAGCGCAAAAAGAAAGACAATAGAAGCTTTTGAAATGTGGCGTTACAGAAGTATGCTGAAAGCAAGATTAGTGAGAGAAGAACAATTTGGTGAAATTTGTCCGGTAGGGCACATCTTAAGACACCTAGGACTTGTTAGCTTTTGAGGAAAGTGTAGGAGGTAGAAACGGAAGGGGTAGATCAAGGTACGAATATGACAAACATATTAGCGTAGATGTAGGATGTAGTAGTTACGTAGAAATGAAAAGGTTAGCACAGGATAGGGTGACATCAGTCTATGCACTGATGACCCAAACCATAACAACAGCACCAACACACAACAAGTTGCTTCACATCGCAACAACACATAAACAGGTCTAACGGCAACGATGGGAATGGAAAGGGCTAGGAGTGAGAAGGAAGCGGTCGTGGCATTAATTAAGGTACAAAACCAGAATTTGCTTGTTGTGAAAATGGGAAAACAATATTCTGGGCTGTCGATAGTGAGGTTCGAAACCACTGTCTCCCAAATACTGGATAGTGACCGCACTTAAGCGACTGCAGCTATCGAGTATAATTTAAAATGGCGAAATTGGGCACTGCAATAAAAAGGTGTTCTAACGTAAACTACTTAATACCCACATGGTTATGTGAACGAGTCTGATGCACTAAACGTCACTGTAATATTTGCCCGAAATGAAAGATAATAATTGCTTTCACACAAATAAAGTGTAAAATCTGCGGTAAATTAACAAATACCGTCGTTACTAGAGAAATATATACAGAGTGAAGCGAAATTCGCGCACTCGGGCGTCGCAGCGCGACTCCTCACATGTCAGCAATAAAAAAATGTCTCCCACAAAAGTTCATCCTGCGAGTATATCCGGGAGAAAAAGGACGTTGAAGAATGGCAATCTAGCAACACTGTAACCACCTATAGGATAACTACTTCTGTCAGCACACAACAGCCGTGCTGTACAGTTGGTGCAGTGGATAGAGTTCTGGGTTAGCATGCAGGAGGTCGAGAGGGTCAATCCTGGTTGAGGCGTATGTTTCTTATTTCGTAAATGTAGTCCAGGTGGCACGGTATATGGCATCTTAATCGTCAACAGCGATTGCAGCGCATCCTATGGAAACCATTTGCACTTACATACTACTATCCTAGAAATGGACGAACATTCGTTTTCATTTGGTAGTCTTTGAAAGACGCCCTTTCCACGTCGTGGGCGTGAATTTGTTCGCACCTCTTCATCTACTAGATGCGTTACAACGTGTTCAGCTTTACTATATTTTGGAAATGTAGGATACATGTGACCTAAGAAACGTTGTCTTACTGTATTACAGTATGTAGTGTCCGATGGAAATTAGCAGATAGAAAACCCAGCTCCTCCATGCTAACCCAAAACTCTATCCACAGCACCAACTGTACATCACGACTAGTATGTGCTGATAGAGGTAGTTACCCTACATGTGGTTACAGTGTTGCCAGATTGCCAATTTTCAACGTTCTTTTTCTGCCGGATATACTCGCAGGATGAACTTTTGTAAGAGACATTTTTTTATTGCTGGCATGTGAGGAACCGCGCTGCGACGCCTGAGTGCGCGAATTTCGCTTCACCCTGTATACGTACTTACGGGCGGTAGACACTATTCCCTTAGCTTGCTTTCCGCTGCTCGTGCCGTCCTTTGTTTCTTTCTTGAGGTCCAGGGCTAGCACCAACGAATAGGAGTGCTATGGCTGTGAATTAACATTATCTTGTCCATATGACTAGCGTGGGCAGTTCAAACAGCATAATAGCATGATTCCTGGACCAATAAATATATTACTGTTTTGTTGAAAGCAACATACCCTCATCCCTGGACCAATACTAATGAATGAATTAGGGCACAAAACGAATGAGCAACATGAAGAAAACGACACCTAATTAATTCAAACAACTTCAGTGAGTAAAGACATCACACACAAAAGTGTTAGACAAACAAAAAACATACGAAAGAGGAGCGACGTAGCGGAAAAAATAGTTGTAAGGTAGTAAAGAATGTATCCATATTATTCTCTACAAGTAAAATATTTCGTACTTTTTCTTAATTTACCACAGATTTTACACTTTCTTTGAGTAAAAGGAATTATTATCTTCCATTTGGGACAAATAATATAGTGACATTTCGTGGATCGAATTCGTTTACGTAACCTACACACATACTGTATATCACATTTTAGTACTTTACATGTCCCATCACATGCCAGAGTTAACTCGGATGTCAAAATATCTCCCACTATCCCAGACACGAATTAACTCGGATTTCAAGCAATGCTCTCTTATCCACTTCCGAGTTCTGTCCGACGTCGTCATTCTGTTGTCCATCACATGCTCCGTTCAGATGACGGACAATTCATACATCGCATTACCGTATTTTGACGGTAATTTTGTGCCGTGTGTTTTTCTTTCATAGGTGTCTCCTGAGATGGGTGCGAAAAAGTATAAAGAAGGGATGAAGGAAGATGATAGTTTAGAAATTTTAAGGAATGATAACGAGCCGGAATATGTGACTATATGAAGATAAGTTGCAGTATAACAAGCTGGAGACATTTATCATGCCACTGTCAAGTTCTGGTAGAGGAGTCAAGACAAAATTACTGCTAATGTGGTCGTTCCATACAAGGTACAAGGTAGTTCAAGCATTGTGGAAACATCCAGAAAAATCCGGTACGGAACATGCATAAGGCTGAAAAAAAACTGCGGCGTGAAAATGTTTTTCTTACATAGAAGGTAACACTTTCGACCAGTTTACTTGTGGAGTGAGATTTTCAGTAGAGATTTGTGTAATCCGAAAATATCGTTTGTGCAAATGTTACTTTTTGTATATTAAATTGAAATGAAATTGTTTTATTGAAATGCAGTAAATTAGAATTCTATTTTATTTCCAGTTATTAATTTAAATATCTAATAATAGCAGGATATAATACATCTTCTTCTTTGAGTCATCAGTCCACAGACTAATTTTGATGCAACTGTCCATGCCTCCCTATCCCGTGATAATCTGTTCATTTCTTCGTAACTACTCTATCTTATATCGGATCTAATCTGGTTTTCTCCGTCTACCCTTCTCTTAAAAACTAACGGAACTTGTCCCGGGTGTCTATCATTCTGTCTCTTCTTGTCTTCGATCTCCTCCCACCACTTCAGATTCAGTATCTCTTCATTCGTGATTCGATCTACCCATCTCACCTTCAGGATTCTTCTGTAACACCACATTTCAAAATCTTTTATTATCTTCCTTCCTGAGCTATTTATCGTCGATGTTTCACTTCCATACAATGCCAGGCTCCATACGAACGTCTTAAAATATCTTCAAATTCCTGCATCAATGTTCAAAGTCAGCAAATTTCTTTTCTCAAGAAAGGCCTTCCTTGCTTGTGCTAGTCTGCATTTAAATTCCTCTTTATATCTGCCATCGATAGTCATTTCAGTACCCAAGTAACAATATTCATCTATTTCGTTTAAATCTTCATTTCCTTGACTTCGTTCGACTGAACTCCACTGATTTTGTTTTGAACTTGTTTATTTTCATCTTGTACACTTCTCTCAAGACTCTGTCCATACCATTCAGCAATTTCTCCACATCCTCTGCAGTCTCATATGAAATAACAATATCATCGGAAAATATCCGTAACAAAAGGAAGAGGCATTACACTTTCAAACTGGCAACGATAGCTAAACTAGGCAAACGTAGGCAAAATAATAACGGGTCCTACTGTTCCCAAATGTACGAAAACATGATCATCTCCATTTCACACTTCTATAATATATCCACCCAGATCAGAAAAAAACATTTTGCCTACCTTCCAGATTCTAGTAATAATAATAATAAACATCAAAATTCTTCAGGGTTCTAGTATAGGACGCGGTACTCGATCGAACGACAAACAATATTTCTTTCTCTACCACTTTTTCCCTCATCCTGGTCAGATCACAGATGCTATCCGTTTCACTTTGCCAAATTTAATAGCCGAAGATATTTTCAGTCACCAGTCCTATGTAGAGGTATATATTCAGTCATGGTGAGTTTTTGTAAAAATTGGTAATATAATATGCTATCTCTACACGATTTTGTAAAGATACGGATACCCATACCCCGAGCCAGGTGAAATGACCAGACGCGACTAAAATCCCAAACAACCCAGGAATTTAATCCCACACCTGAGATCAGCAGATAGAGGGGTGTTTAATTTGAAGTGTAAAGAAGTACAGAGGATACAGTGACGGAAATCATGAACGTAAAAACGACGATGTTTTCATGCTCCAGTTTAGAATAACACATGTAGTGGATATTCTGTTTCTTATATTATTACTAATTAATAATAATAATAATAATAATAATAATAATAATAATAATAATAATAATAATAATAATAATAATAATAATAATCGTATGGCCTCATCTACCGTGTGCAGACATTTCGATTTGACGCCATGTGGCTGTCTGCTCGTCAATTTTGACGTTCCGTTTTGCTCTAATTGATCTCCAGCATTAGATTAATTAGATTAATGTGCTTAACTGAAGCAGAAAACTAAAGAAAAATATCACTTTAAAACTGGACTCATGTGTATGTTTTAAGGACACGTAATATTCTGAGATTAGTGTATGCAACATGCGAGTTTTCATTCTGTTGTGAATTCATACTTTCCACTTTGTTTGATATTAACCTGCTGACTACAGTGACTCAATCCGTTACAAAACAACAAAGCAACAGAACTAACGCACATCCATAAATGTTCTTGGGAAGAAGAACAATGTATTTAGTATACTCTAAATGCTTTCTACAAAGATATGAAACTGATTACATGTAGTTTCTGAGACGTCCAATGAAAATTTTTGGCTGTTAACTCTTACTGTGCAGAATAGTGCGGTTATTGTTCCGAAGACAATAAAAGGAAAATGAAGACTATCGAAGAATGTGACTGTTTATCGCGCTGACCCCATCTCACATTTCATACGAGTCCACGTCACTAATACAGCTCCAAGCAAATATCCAACTTCGATGGTTACGTTCTTATCGGAGCAACTCACGAGAACTATTGCTGAGAGGAAGAGGAAATCTGGAACAGAAAATAAAAATGGAGACTGGCCATTGATTCTGCTCAGGTTTCAGCGGAGTTGATAGGAGTGCTAATGACGTGGAACGCAGAGCGCTTTTAGAAAATTAGTTTAAGAAAATTAAAGAGCTTAACAGGAAATTTTAATCACGAGACCAGTAGATACGAAGACACACACATTTCCAGATTTTGATTAAATGAAACTCCGATTTATGCGTGTATGTCGTCAGATAACATATCTTTTAAAAAGGAGCAAACCGTGCCTATCACTTGGCCAGCTTTAGCACGTTGTCAGATTTGTATTGCCATGAGGATTAAAGCATGCCAAAACATTCCAAGGCTACAATTCTTTGAATAGAAATTATACATTACTTATTGTATTTTATACTACAAAATTAATATATAAAGGAAAAACAATAACAACTAATTCCTAGCACCACCCCTGAAAGAAAATCTCGTATTCGTGTGGGATTCCTCACAAATTATCTGAAGTACAAAGCATACATGTTTATACAAAAAAAACCATAAAAATACTAAACAATAACGTACTAAATTAATATTTTTGACAATAAAAATAATATTCCTAGTAGTTAAATGATACAGAACTAAGTTTGTTGTACAAATTCTTCAGTAAATAACATTTACACGTAAAATAAATTGAAAACAAAATAACCGCAATACAATTAATTTTCACTACTCAAAAATATTTAATTACAATTATTTCTTGAATAGAATTGAATGGAATAATTTTTGTATCGTCAAACAAACGTTTTAATTTAGAGTATAATGTCGATCGTATAGGGAAATGACAAACTCTTACGTACATGTAAACAAAGTAACTTCTTACTCCAAATCATTGTTGAAAGTTATGGTCTACAAATTACTGTAGTGAATTGTTATGAAGTTATTAAATTCATTAAAGACCTTTACTATTCATAGTTGTGATGGATGGTACAATAAGGGGCAGCGAAATGAACTGACAAAGTTACAAGATACTGTTTACTGAAATTGTGATTTGGAGAAAGGATGTGAGGGGAATCAAAGAATAGCCTGATTATGTCAATGAGAAGTTTGAAGATTGGAGAGTTAGAATTAGAGTGGACCGAGCTCGATAGCTGCAGTCGCTTAAGTGCGGCCAGTATCCAGTATTCGGGAGATAGTAGGTTCGAACCCCACTGTCGGCAGCCCTGAAAATGGTTTTCCATGGTTTCCCATTTTCACACCAGGCAAATGCTGGGGCTGTACATTAATTAAGGCCACGGCCGCTTCCTTCCCACTCCTAGCCCTTTCCTGTCCCATCGTCGCCATAAGACCTATCTGTGTCGGTGCGACGTAAAGCAACTAGCAAAAAAAAAAAAAAAATAGAGTGGAGAAAAACATGGTACATGTGTTGTCAAGAGAAGAGTAGAGAAATTAATTATAGATAAATGTTCTAAAATGCAGAGTGTTTTGAGTAATTATTATAAAGGTGAAATAAAGGAGAATTCAAGACAAAATATGGAAATCATCTAGAGGAGGTGGTAGGTATCCTCCATGAAAACGTTAAAATGAAGATATTAAAAGAAAGAAAATAAATTAAAGAAGCTTCTAATTAACCGTAATATATGACAGTGTAACTGGATTGAGATGTGATGATGGAAGGGGAGTGGAGGCAAGAGAAAAGTCAAAAGGGGAGTAAAAATTTTCAGCGTAGCCTGGCTGGATATGGATAAGTAAATGTGGTAATGTCATTGAACAGTGCGAGGTAACATATTTGTATTTCCTGATGGTGGTGCACCAATTATTCTTCAACTTCACATGTACTGTAAAAATGATTTGTTATCAACCAGACTTTTGCATTCGCCTTAAACAGTCTTATTGATGTATTTCAGTATTCCCGGAGAAGTTTAGTCAATAATTGGATACATATAATATGCTCGTGATAGTTCTACGTTTCACTTAATCTGATAAGAGGAATGTATGCGTCATGTCTCTTCCTTGTATTGTATGAATGCACATTTTCCTTACGGAATTTTTGAAAGATTTTTTTTCATGTCAAGTGTGCGTCCCACCTTTTGTCTCGTTTCTCTACTGGATAGGATTACGAAGTGAGATGAATCTTTGTAGCGAATTTTTAAGACCGGATGCCATTTGTGACTCAACCTCATCAGAGGAGTTAATGAGATACATTGAATGACGTGATATTTCATAGAAGGAAGGGAGAAAGTGAAACCCAGTGCCTTCTAAAGGCTAAACGCTACCATTCGACGGAAGAATCATCGTCAACAGCGAGTTTTCGTCTAAACTGTGAAAATGAAAACCTACAACCTGTTTTACCGAGCTCGATAGCTGCAATCGCTTAAGTGCGGCCAGTATCCAGTATTCGGGAGATAGTAGGTTCGAACTCCACTGTCGGCAGCCCTGAAAATGGTTTTCCGCGGTTTCCCATTTTCACACCAGGCAAATGCTGGGGCTGTACCTTAATTAAGGCCACGGCCGTTTCCTTCCCACTCCTAGCCCTTCCCTGTCCCATCGTCGCCATAAGACCTATCTGTGTCGGTGCGACATAAAGCAACTAGCTAACAACCTGTTTCCCAGCCATTGGCCGGGTCAGGGATGTAATGAATGAAATATACCGTATATAGGCTGTTATTACAACGGGGTCGCCACTTCCAAGGTGATTTATTAATGAGTGATAAATGCTGTGTATGTTTAGTCCTCAGCCCGAAGGCTGGTTGGATCCTCAACAGTTCCGCCATAAGCTGTCATAGATGGCCTAGGCATCACTGAAGAGGCGTATTAGGGAAATGAGGAGTGAGGTAGTTTCCCGTTGCTTTCCTCACCGAGTCAGAAGTTGCTAGTACATATCAGTCTGCCAAGCCCACTGAAATGCAAGCACCAACTGACCCTATGAGCAATATTTTCACACCATTCATAGCAGGGACTGGCTGCAGAAGGAATGGCATTACTAGCATCACTCATACCTCAGTCACTTTCATATTGTCAAAGCCAAGGATAAAGCTGAGACAGATCAATGAAAGTAACAAAATTGCTCTAGCCCATACCAGAAGACATAGTGCACTGTAAACACTAGGTCCTGCCAGCAAAGGCACTGATAAATGCTATGAAATGATAATGGAGAGTCTTGCTGGAATGAAAGATGACAGGGAAAACCGGAGTACCCGGAGAAAAACCTGTCCCGCCTCCGCTTTGTCCAGCACAAATCTCACAGAGAGTCACCGGGATTTGAACCACGGTATCCAGCGGTGAGAGGCCGACACGCTGCCGTCTGAGCCACGGAGGCTCCCTCTAAACTGTATAACACAGAAAAGGCATTCTATAAGTCTGATCCTAGTTCAATATCCCAAATTTCTAATATATTAATTTCATGGACGTATTTCGCATTCATGAGTTTTCAAAGTGAGGTACGTTACTCCCATATACTTTTTACTCAAGCATGATCTTAACCAAGATTCCACTCCTTTTCTGAATTTTCAGCATGGGGATCTTCGGTTTACAGGGCCCCGCGTTCGATACCAGGTGATTCGTCTTTGTGTTTGTCTCAATACACACCTTTTTATACACTTACAGGACACCACACTACGAGTCACCCCAGAAACATGCAATAGTGAATACATCCCTCCACATAGGGTTGCTGTCAGGAAGGGTATCTGGAAGTAAAACAAGGTCAAATCCACATATGTGACACAGCAGCTCAACGTTGCATGGTACCTTCAGTGATATACAGTAAACAACAACGTGTTTCCCAGACCTCAAATTGGCACAGCATCCTCGTTAGTATAAATAATGTAAAGGCATAACTGGTGGGACTGAGCGAGTTTAGAATGCGATCGGCATCTTATAGCTGTGAGCTTGCATTCTGGAGAGACATGGTTCGAATCCCACTGTCGGCTAACCTGTAGATGATTTTCTGTGGTTTTCAATTTCCACATCAGCAACTGCTGGCGCCGTTCCTGTTTATGGTCATACTGGTTCGATTTCCGGCCGGGTCGGGGATTTTAATCGCTTCTGATTAATTCTGCTGGCTCCGGGGCTGGGTGTAAGTGTCCGTCCCAACACTCTCCTCATCATATTCAGAAAACACACTACACTATCAACCACCACAGAAACACGCAATAGTGATTACATTACTCCATATAGGGTTGGCGTCAGGAAGGGCTTCCGGTCGTAAAAAGGGCCAAATACACATGTGCGACGCAGTTCGCAACCGCGAACCTACAGGTGTGGGAAAAAGCGGTAGAAAAAGAGAAGAAGGTTATGTATTGTGTTCTGTTTATGTACTGATTTATAGTTTTCAGTGTGTATGTTAATTTTTTTCACTGTAATATTTTCTCTTTCTTATTTCACTTTTATGCTCCGTATTTCTTTTTATTTTGTTTTAATTCTTCTTCTTCTTTATCTGTTTACCCTCCAGGGTCGGCTTTTCCCTCGGACTTAGCGAGGGATCCCACCTCTACCGCCTCAAGGGCAGTGTCCTGCAGGTTCAGACTCTGGGTCGTGTTATATAACTGGGGAGGTTGAGCAGCACCTCGCCCAGGCAACCTCACCTGCTATGCTGAACAGGGGCCTTGCGTGGGATGGGATGATAGGAAGAGATAAGCAAGGAAGAGGGAAGAAAGTGGGCGTGGCCTTAAGTTACGTACCATCCCGGCATTTGCCTGGAGGAGAAGTGGGAAACCATGGCAAACCACTTCCAGGATAGCTGAGCTGGGAATCGAACACAACTCTACTCAGTTGACCTCCCGAGGCTGAGTGGACCGCGTTCCAACCCTCGTACCACTTTTCAAATTTCGTGGCAGAGCCGGCAGTCGAACCCGGGCCTCCAGCGGTGGCAGCTAATCACACTAACCACTACACCACAGAGGCGGATTTATTTAAATTCATTTTTTTATTGAGCTTTGCTTTCTTCCTTCATTATATATTTGTTATTTAGCTTAGTTATCTTTGATTTTATAATAGAATAGTACATTTCTTTTATATGTGTATTAACTTGTAATTTACGTAGTTAAGTGCGAGAGAGAGCCACGAGGCCTAACGTCGCCACTACTCAAGTCAAAAATAAATAAATAAATAAAAAAATAATAAATAAATAAATAAATAAATACATAAATAAATAAATAAATAAGACCACAGTCGTTTCCTTCCCATTGCCATTCCCAACCCCGTTCCATCCCATCGTCCTCATAAGACCTGTCTGAATCGGAGTGACCTAAAATAAATAGGAAAAAGAAGGAAGAAAATAATTCGTGGGGAGGTTTGATCTTCGAGAATGAAAGAATCATATCGAAAAGTGGTGTTGAAACCACGATTGGAAGACATCACTAACAGTACCATCACCACGACTGATGTTTTTACCATCCGCACGTATGAACTAGATTACTTTGCGTCGTTTTAAAGTATATCAACATCATTGTGTTTTTCTGACCTCGAAATTGTATGGATTACTTGTAAGAGATAATAATTAGGCCTATAACTATCCTAGATGTAACTCAAAATCGCCATATGCGTCTATGTTTAACTTATCTAAGTCGTTCTGAAAGTGCCTGCTCACGTAAGATGCCCCTAATAACTTTCATCTTCATGTTATAAAATATTACAGTTCCTTACTGGCTAACTTTCATACATCAGTTCTGGATCGACTGAATATCCCATTAACAACTTGTGAGTGATTAGGTAGCTTCATAAAATTTTATGTGTTGCACTCTATACTATTAAAAGGCCACCCGACAGGAGCAAGTATCCCGTAACACTGGTCAATCATTTATTATCGATCAAACTTTGGAAGCTGTTCCGTACAGCGAAGTATATAATAATGAGTAATTCAGTGTATCAGCGGGTAAAATGGAAAGGCGTTCAAACCCTCATAACTACACGCATTGTCTTGTCCGATTTTGAAAAGCTGTTCGCGGATAAATTCCACTGGCATTTATTACATGGTGCACGTCATATAAGGCATAAAATCCAAATAAGAATTTTGAAGAATTCTAAGAATTTCAGCGTTATCGTCTAGTGACTTATAACATTTTGCTAAGCTTCCCCTGTTTTGATTCCAGACATTTCCACCAATGTAACATTTGAGAAATACAGCACATTACCATTTTACTACTGCACTGACTTGTATTATATCAATATTTTTACGAAATAAGGTACCGGTACTTGTTTGTTTTGCTGGCGAAACCTTGTGTTTACAGTCTTCTTGCACAGACTAGATCAAATTTGTTACCTTAATTGACCTGTCTCAGGCTCATCCTTGGCTTTGACAAGATAATGAGCGATGCTAGTAATGTCATTCCTAAGCAGCCAGTCCCTGCTATGAATGGTGTGAAAGTGTTTGTTGTAGGATCAGTTGGTGCAAGCATTTCAGTGGACTCGGCAGACTGATATGTAACATAAACTTCCGGTTCTGTGATGAAAGCAACGTGAAACTACCTCACTCCTCATTTTCCTAGTATGCCTCTTCAGAGATGCCCAGACTATCTATGATAGCTGATGACGGAGCTGGTAAGGATCAGACCAGCCTTCGGGCTGTAAACTCAACATAAACAAGAAACTTGTAATATATTTCTTTGGTTTAAAATTTCCTCACCACGCAAATTTAATGCTGTAGCCAGTATCTTTCTAGTCCTAGCCCTTTATTATTCTAGTGTCGCCGTGAATCTGTTAGTGCAATATTCAACTGACTATTCACCTCATGAATCAGTGACCAATACCATAAAGAAATATCAGGAAATTCAACCTATCACAGCTACCAATCAGCACAAATTATTACAGTTTTCATTTTATCGCACCTACCTGTTTTGATGTAAATTTATAGAACAGCGCACTGGAAGATCTTTGTAAATTCTTTGACCCAACAATCAGCCGTCTTTCTTTTTTTTTTTTTTTTTTTTTTGCATTCGAAGCCCACTCAGCCAGTGAATTATGAATGGAAGGGATTTTAATAGGAACTTATATTTTAATTTATTTATTGCTCGGAGACAGGAGAGATGGATTCGTCTTCTCATCATAAGGCCTATGAGGACATCCAGTGCACTAATACGTGTGGCAACAGAGCGCACAATCGACAGGACATACTATTATTCTGATGAAGCCGACAACTGACATACTGACAGGCTACGGCTCAAAGAGTTTAAAAGGAAAAATAAAACAGTATATTTCAATTTGGGAAGTTTTGCCAGCAACCCGCCTTCCTAGTAACTGCCTGGCGCTGAGGCATTAAATCACAGGGGACAAACTGGGTTGCAGCCAGACCATGATATTACCAAATCAAGTACCTAATGAGTATGTATTCACTTTCATTATCATTAATTATTTAATATTGTAGTAATTCGCTAAATAGTGGAAACAGATCGATCTCGAACTCCATATTCTATCAAGATAAACTCTGGAGCTCTCATTCGATTGATTGATTGATAGATTGATTGATTGATAGATTGATTGATTGATTGATAGATTGATAGATTGATAGATTGATAGATTGATAGATTGATTGATTGATTTAGTGCATCCTCTGTCACAGAGACGTTAAGCCTTGAGTAGAACCCTCCGTATTATTAGACAGAAGTTGGATATGTACCGCCACCGCGTTTCACCCTATCCCTACCTCATAGCCATCATCTCACATCTACAACAAGAAGTTGTCACAGATAGGTCTTACGGCGACGATAGGATAGGAAAGGGCTAGGAGTGGGAAGGAAGCGCCCGTGGCCTTAAAATAGGTACAGTCCCAGCATTTTCCTGGTGTAAAAATGGGAAAACCACGGAAAACCATCTTCAGGACTGCCGACAGTGGGGTTCGAACCCACTATCTCCCGAATACTGGATACTGGCCGCACTTAAGCGACTGCAGCTATCGAGCTCGGTCATCTCACATCTAGACGCGCAGGTCACCTATGGGAGTCAACTAGAAAGACCTCCACCAGGCCTTCACAGAAGCCAACGTTTTTGCCTTTCGTTCGCACGAACTTACGAACACTTAAGACGAAAGAACACCGAATATCGGCCCTTCAAACACACGGAAGAAAAATGAATAAATAAAACTCGGATATGAAAAATTGACAATTTTTACAAATTTTTAAGAAAGTATTCTAGGACTTTCTTGAACTGCTTTTCCGCGAGTTTCCTATTTAGTTCCAAACGAATGCCGACTTTGTAAGCTAGCATCTTATTAATATAACAAGAATGTAGCCTGACCGTGCATTCGTTCTTTTGTTAAAATTTTGAGAACTGTGTTAGTATACTTGACGCAGAGGCGATTATTTCTGAAAGTCTTGTCCGAATGAAAATCTTCCTTTTTGAGTGGAATAATAAATTAAATAATTACTAATCCTCTCTTTCTTTACGAAACAAGCCAGAATTGAGTTAGACATATCCAGAATTTCCCTGTACTTTGTTTTAACTCAATTTATTGAATGCGAAAACTATTGAATACCGCCTCTCAGCCACAAAGAAGTGACCTTAAAGTTCAGTGACGCTCCTGACGTACCACCGATTTACCGTCCAAGTCCACTGATACGTCTAATCTCTCTGTACCACACGACCTGAAAGTTTCTTTCGTTGGTTTCTTCGTGACAGCAGCAGCTGTACTTGGTGTTTACTTGACTTCTGCTCGCTGAGAATAATGTACCCTAGTCATATGGGTGCAAAATGCGGAGTTATGTATTAAAGGTCATTCATTTTTTTGTCTCGTACCTCATATTTATATCGGACTATTTATACAAAAGTCGAAGGAAGGTTCTGTTCAATCTTCGACCAAGCCGGAAATCGATCCCGTGGCCCCCTGAACCGAAGGCCAATTACGTTGACCATTCAGCCAGGAATCCAGACACTGTCTCGGAGACTTAAATTTATGATTTAAAATATTTAAATAACTCACGGAGTGAGCTGCCGTGTAGCTAGGCTCGCGCAGCTGTGAGCTTGCATTCGTGACATAGCAGGTTCGAATCCCACCGTCGGCAGCTCTGGAGATGATTTTCCGTAGTTTCTTATTTTCACACCTGGCATCTTACTTAAGGCCACGGACTCTACCTTCCTAATCCTAGCTCTTTCCCATCCTTGCGTCGCTGGAAACCTTCGGTGTACAAGTGGACGTTAAACCACTAGAAGAGACTTAAATAACGAGCAATAATAGTATTTTTGGGTTATTAGCCCGTATGCGCGTGCAGAATTTCGTCGACAGCGTGTCATTGGGTTCTTCAGTTGGTCTCGTACGCCTTACCAAGAAGCAAATATTGTTATTGCAGTGATTCTTTTTATCTGTGGCCGTCGGTGCGTTAATTGGAATTAAAACTCCACGGGGAGTACATTATTTGATAATGGAGAATCATTTTTCCTTTAGAGGATTAGCAGCCCTTATTTGCAAATTTGGTGGTTACAGTGTAGCCTACAAGTGGCCACAGTAGGACCGTGGTTCGACAGCTCTTCACTCCGACCGGCCAACTGAGCAGAGGAGGGGTGGCCACGGCTCTATCGTGGCTCTACGTCTCTGTATTCGGGAGATGGTGAGGGGTTGATCCGCGCCGTCGGCTGACCTGAGAATGGTTTCCCGTGGTTTTCCATTCTCCTGCACTAAGGCGAATATCGGGAAAGTTCCTAGTACAGGCCACGGCCGGAAACACCCTCACCTTCTCCGAGCTTCTCCTGGCCTGAAAGGCAGCGTCACCCTCTAGGAGGCCCGCTTTCCCCTTCGAGAGGAATGAAAACAATTTACTTGCAGCAGACAGTCTGCCACTGCTAGGCACAGTCTTGGAAAGGTGTGCTAGTTCAATTGATGAGCCCAATTGTACGCTGTAGGTGAAACACTACACACATCCACGCTGTAATGACCTAAACGGTCCTTAATGCAGCGAGCTTTTCATCTCTGGCCATGAAAGTCATAATTGACAATAGTGAAGAATTGCGCCCATAGCTTTGTAAACGTGGAAACAGAAATAAGGTAATGTTCTCGTTCGAAGTATTTATGTTCTGTTCATCAGATAGTACCCATTCCGTTTAACGAACTGCATTGATTTGGGAATAAATTGTCCTACATTTAGAACCGGAATTGCAACCTAATTAAAAAATCCATGGCTCGTATGGCTCATCAAGAGCGTTGGCATGCCAAGAAGACTGCTGTCCAGTCATAAGGCCTGCAGATACTGAAATGCTAGGATGTCACTGTGATCACAACCTTAGCTATACTGCTTGGTTCTCTTAACCGGACCCGCTCCCTCTCATAGCATATAGCTCCACAGTTGGTCTCATTTGGCTGAGATAAACACCCTGCCAGTCTTCAGTCCAGAATTATAATACCTAGATGAGCTGGAAATTCAAACCGAAGTCTCGATATAGAATGCAGGCACGCTACAACTATACTACACTTCAGTCCCTAGTTTACCGTGCGGTTGAGAGCGCGCAGCTGTGAGCTCGCATCCGGGAGATAGTGGGTTCGAACCCCACTGTCGGCAGCCCTGAAGATGGTTTTCCGCGGTTTCCCATTTTCACACCAAGCAAATTAATTAAAGCCTTAAAGCCACGGCCACTTCCTTCCCATTCCTAGGCCTTTCCTGTCCCATCGTCGCCATAATACTTATCTGTGTCGGTGCGAAGTAAAACAAATAGCAAAAGGAAAAGTCCCTAGTTAATTGTATTTTAATAGCATTCTGAGAAGGTATGGTCTAATTACGAAACCACCATTTTAAGTGTGGTTAATGTGAGTAACTGTCGCAGAAAACTGAGTTCTTGCATATACTGTAATTACCTTCATAGCTGAAAGCTGTCAGCTGCAGAGAAAATCATTTCTGTACCTGTCCGTAATATACACAAGACAACAGTTCTTTTAGGAGTTAAAACTAATGCATCACTGCTACTTTGGCGAGAACGTAGAAAGTATACGATATAATGATCACGTGGACTATAATCACTCAGTTTCCTTATGCGAAGGTAAGGTACGGGTTATTCTGCCCGAAGGCAGGTCCGAACCTCCGCAGAGGTGTTCCTGAGCCGGAGTTTACGTGCGGTAGGGTGGCCAGTTCCTTTCCGCTCCTCCATTTCCTTACCCCCCCACCAACAGCGCGTGGCAACCCATCCAACTCCTGACCACGCCCAATGTTGCTTAACTTCGGAGCTCTCACGGGCTCCGGTGTTTGAACACGGCTACGGCCGTTGGCCTTTATACGAAGGGTACCCAAAAAAAAACCGGAATAACATTGCGTGGTCGAGGCTTGTGTAGTACGATTTCCGCCGCTAGAGGTGTATAGTGCAACTCATTACCGGTTCAGTGCCGCCTGCGTTGTCGACCTGGCTTGATCTGTTCACGTGCAGTGATTGTTCTTGCTAGCGCGGATTTGTTCTTGTTTCGTTTTTTATGTTGGCAAGTTTAAGTGAACAACGTGTAAACCTTTTATTGGGAAGTTTAAAGGAGATTGCGCAACAGTGTTCGTCAAAAAAGATCCGATTTGTGGCAGACAGGAGACTGGTTCGTCTACCACGACTACGCACCTACACGCACGGCCATCTCTGTTAGTTTTTTTGGCTTAAATTGGCATGGTTCCAGTGCCCCGCACCTGATCTGGCTCCGTGCGACTTTCTTATTTCCACTTATGAAAAGGGGCATGAAAGGACACCGATTTGACATTGAAGAGGTCGACGAAAAGCGAGGGAGGAGCTGTCAGCCATTTCTAAAGATGACTACAAAAATGTTTCGAACAGTGGCAGCACCGGTGGGACAAATGTATTAGTTTTAATGGATAGTATGTTGAAGAGGATAAGGTTGTTTTGTAAAAATAATGAAAATATATAGATTTTAAAAAATATTCCCGTTTCTTGGGGGTACCTCTCGTATGAGTGAGTATTTTGTCTCCTGACAAAACTGACTACAGAGTCAAAGAGTAATTATGATGTATACTGCGGAATGCTTAGATGTAATTATTAGTGTACGTACATAATATTTATATGTATACGGGAAAAAGAAAGAAGATACTATTACGAACTCTCTCCCCCCAGTTGGTGGCTATCCGTGACCAGATGAGAAGAGTGTTTGTTCATTCATTCATGTACGAACACAATTCAGTCATGAAATCATTCAGTCATCAATTCATATACATTAGTCACACATTCATTCTTCCACTCATTCAATTAATTCAAAATGTGTGTTGTATTTGTAGGATAAATCTATAAAGACTTGTGACACATACGTAAGCACTAATACAGCTTAAGGAGGGTACGAAACATGATGTACTGGAATATAATATAAATGAATAAATAAATAAATAAATAAGTAAATAAATAAATAAATAAATAAATAAATAAATAATTTAAATATACAGCTAGAATTTAGAAGCTGGATTGATATAGTTAATAAATTTACTTGTCATGTTTAATATAGTAATAAGACCTGTGACAATAAATTTCGGTGAATGAAGTCAGAACGGTCGAACCGGCAACACTGGCGACACACAACGCTGCACCTGCCTAGCAGCAGGTTTTGACCACCTGCTCGCAACGTTGTTCAGTTGAGCATCGTGTGCGTGCCTTGTAAGACCTGTTTGACACAGTGAACGTTTAGTGCGTTAGTTCTGAACTGCGAACAGGAACATGGACGACCAAAATGTCAATGTACAGTTTTATTTTAAGCTTGGCAAGAGACCGAAAGAAACGCATGCGATGCTGGTACGTGTTTATGAAGATCAACCAGTGGCCTTTAAGTGTGTGTACGAGTGGTTCGCCCGTTTTCGAGGAGGCCGGGTAAGTGTTTCTGATAATTCCCGTAGCGGAAGACCGGTGACCACCGTCAGTGACGAATTCATTTAGAAGGTGAGGACATTAATCACGAACGATCGGCGATTAACTGTGCGCACGACAGCGGATGAACTACAGATTAACTGTGAATCCGTGTGACAAATCGTTACCCAGAAGTTAGGGAAGAGGAAAACGTGTTCTCGTCTTGTGCCACATCACTTGACTGACGATCAGAAGCAGGCACGTTTAGAGGCTTCACAGTTTTTTGGTCGAAACGGCAGATACAACACCAAATTTCTAGAACTATATTGTCGCTGAGGATGAAACCGTGTGTCTCAGGTACGACCCTGAAAGGAAACGGCAAAGCATGGAATGACGTTCTCCGGGATCCCCACGTCGGAAAAAGGTCAGAGCCGATAAGTCTCGCATCAAAACGATGCTCATGGCCTTTCTCGATATTCAAGGCATTATCCACAAGGAATTTCTACCTGAGGGAACGACGTTGAATGCTGCATTGTACAGTGAAATTTTGACCCGTTTCATGAAACGTCTACGCAGGGTACGATCCAAGTACGCACAACAAGGTTCATGGTTTTTGTCCACGACAACGCTCGCCAGCACACACAGCTAATATCGTCAAACAGCTCATGGCAAAAAAGGGGGTGATGCAACTTGAACATCCCCCATACTCGCCAGATCTCAATCCTCCAGACTTCTTCCTATTCCCACGGCTCAAACTCGCTTTGAAAGGAAAGAGATTTGACGACATTTCTGACATCCAACGAAACGTGACGAGGCTTTTGAACACCAACCCAAAGGAAGAATTCTTCCAAAGTTTCCAGGACATATATTGCCGATCTCTGCAGTGCATAGTTATGGGTGGGGACTATTTCGAAAGATAGTAAGGTAACTGTCGTGCATATTTCATCTATGTTGATAGTACAGGACTATTCACCGAACTTTATTGTCACAGGTTGTAGAAAAATATTAATAGGGAGAAGAATGCAGGTACCAAACCACAGGTTTTTTTTTTTTTTACTATTTGCTTTACGTCGCACCGACACCGATAGGTCTTATGGTAACTATGGGATAGGAAGTTCCCAGGATTGGGAAGGGAGCGACCGTGGTCTTACAGCCCCAGCATTTGCCTAGTGTGAAAATAGGAAACCAGGGAAAACCATCTTCAGAGCTACCGACAGTGGGGTTCGAACCCACTATCTCCCTGATTCAAGCTCACTGCTGCGTGACCCTAACAGCACGGCCAAATCACCCGGAGTTGCAATAAATGACAAACCCTCCCGAGTTTCAGGTGATCCGAAACTGGGGGATGGGAGTATTCTGTTCAGAAAGAAGGTACTGACAATAAAGCAAGTGTAGATAAATTTCAGGGAAGTTCCACACGCTGGTACGAAACCACCAACGCTGGTTTTCCAGCCCTCTAGTGAAACACACCTTAGCACGATTTGTTATAAAACCCAAGTGATATCAGAAAACTGTTCCCTTCGGAAGGAATGACGAGGCTGAATCCACCACCTTCAAACCATGACATGAAGAGATCGTCACGCAGTGGGCGGAGTACTTGTCTGTATTTCGTTTTGTGTTCTAATGCCACTAATACTCACCCTTCGTTAAACATCGCCCGGATCTTTTCCAAGTCTTATTGCGAAACGACAGTGCGAGAACTTGGCTTTGTCCTGATGCAAGTTAACAGTACGTTTTGACTCTTAGGCAATGTGCACTGTTGACAATGGAACACATAACGAAATACTAACGGGTACTCCATGCGCTACATGATGTTTGCTTCATGTCATAGTTTCAAGGTCGCGTAACAAACTTGATCATCCTTGTCCTAGAGAGATCGACCTATATTTTTTCCGAACTTCCCTTTAAAATTTACAGTCCAGAAAATAAATTCTCAAAACCTGGCTTCCTAGTCAAATATTTCTCAAATTTAAAATATATTAATTTCATATACATTTAAAACGAAAAAGACTGAAGCCTTTTTAAAAAAGCATTCTGTTGCCAGTTTCCCTATTTTTTGACCATGTGTAAGTAGTCTTACTGAAGTAATAACAAAGAAAAATAAAGTTCACTCATTTCTTTCTTTCTTTTTTTTTTTTTTTTGCTATTTGCTTTACGTCGCACCGACACAGATATGTCTTACGGCGACGATGGGATAGAACAGGCCTAGGAGTTGGAAGAGGTAGTACATAAAGGAATGTACACAACACACCACACTGCCAATCATCACAGAAACAGCTGCGACCGTAAATTAGGACCAAATCCACGTATGTGAGAGTTTTCACCCATGACCTCAACAGATTGTGAGAAAGGCGTGGAATAATAATAATAATAATAATAATAATAATAATAATAATAATAATAATAATAATAATAATTGGCTCAATGATCAGCCCACTGGACTTCGGTCCGAAGATTTTAATCACGTCTAACACGTCTTAACACATGTCTTTAAATGCATACAACACATCACACGAAGAACCTCCACAGAAACATGCAGTAGTGAGAAAAGATCCTTGGATATGTTTTTTCTCATTCCCATATTCCTCTGATGCTTGCTGTCATTTCTTGATGGATACAGTACTTTTGCATCCATCTCTTGGCACAGGCCAGAGTAAAGTGTAGCTTCCACCGAAGTCCCAGTCAACATCCATGGCTGTGACAATATGGAAGTTGCTGGGGTATGGGTAGTGCTGAGTAATGACATTCAGAGCATGACTAGTGCATCTGAGTGTTATGAAAGGTGCCTCTCATAAGGTCAGTCGTGCTGCAATAGTACTTTCTGACCCAGTGAGGAAAGCAATGGCAAACTACCTCACTCCTCATCTTGCCTAGTACGCCTCATTTAGGTGCTGGCATTGGTTTTTGGGGTTGCCTTATAACCACATAACCTTTGGTGGTGCTATTTGAGGATCCAACCAGCCTCTGGGCTGATGACCTAACAGACAGACATATTCCTCTGAGCATTGTGACTGGATCAACGTTTGCACAGCGCAGGTTTCGATACCAAAAATGCAGACATCATCTAACGTAACAGGTACTATTCCATGCAATGTCATATTTTGTAAATTGTGTATGAGTTTCAATGTGATTAACTGTAATTAGTACTTTATTACTTGTAAGCTTGTCAATAGTTTTATGAACATTTAATGCCCTTAATGTAGTTCATAACACTTCTTTCCATACAATATTCTCTGTGGTTCGACCATTCGGGCGTATCTGGATCTTAACATTTTCAAACGATCTTGCCCGAGACAGTGCAACATACGGTAAGTAGACTACCAAAATTTTCAAGAGTTTGTCTCTGCCCATTATTAATGGTCATACAGAAGACTCGTCACCTTGATACCTTCCTGCCTGTACGTACGTATACTGTTTCCTCTTAGAAGCATGTAAGTTATTAGGATCGTTCTGCCATCTGTTGAGTATATTCAGAAGCTGGAGAAGGTCAGAGAATCAAAGAATATCTAGCAAAGAATAGTATCCTTCCATCATGACGGAAGGTGTATACCCTCTGGCTTGACAGGTAGTAATCAAACATGGCTGCATGAAATGACATTACTAAGGATGAAAATTACATATCGTCGTTGCCGGGACAAAACCTCCTATGTGAAATATTTTAGCTTAGAAATTTGGCCGGTAAGGTTCTGTCATCTAAGGTGCAATATTGTGTGACAATTATCAAGGCATTCTCGCTCTTCATAATGTATGTGCTGCGGGTCAGTATATCTCCAAAAATATTATCATATAGGAGGTTTCGTCCCGGCAACGACGATATATTACATATTACCTACTAAGTACAGAATGTATTGCGGGTTAGGGTAAGCCTTCGCCTGCAATTATTGGAGTGATCATTTAATTATTTTATTTTATTATTACTCAAAGCTGGCTGAATTTACAGATATATCAATTTCTCATGATTCTCCGGCAGGTAATTCCGGAGAGAACAAAACAGAAATGAAGTAAATCGGTCCGTAGAACGGACGGACATATTTGCCAAAACTGTCAGTAAGCTCTTTCAATATATAGATTTCGTTATTATGATATTGTAAGCCAGCACTGCCACCACGATATCTTACAACTGTAATATGCATGTGTTAATAAATAAATAAATAAATAAATAAATAAATAAATAACGAAACAAAATACACTCAACGTATTGAAAGATGAACGCACTCGACTACAGACAAAAATAAACAAGCAGAGAAGAGTGATTCAAGAAGCAGAAAGGATGAAACTGTATTGGGCTAACAAAAATAATAAAATCTCCATAAACCTAAATAATCCTATGTTGGCTAAGAAATTAATTAATTAAATAAATAAATAAATAAATAAATAAAGTAAATATCTTTGCGGAATGATACTCGAGTTTAATCAGTAATAGTGGAAATTTATTTTGTAATGGAAATCACAACATACCATATTTATTTAATATAAGTGTACCATTTCCCTACAACATCCTGAGTCACGCCATAAATAATATCCGTTCTTCCACTTATGATCGTGAATTTATGTTGACAGTAGTAAACTCATGGATATAAACCCACAAGATTAAGATGACTTACAATGTTAGTTCTTACACGCTCGATTTGGAAGTGTAATACACCCACACCTCACATAATGAGATGCTCGAGGTTTACTTCGACAAAAATGAGAGAGTGAACACCGAGTTGCTCAGTGAATAAAGGTTATTACACGCACTTCATAAAGACGACTAACTCGACTATCATCCTGAAATAAAATATCCATTAAATTACAGTTTATATGGCAAAGACTACTTGGAAGATATTTTCTATTCACTTCCCACACATAATGAATGCAAATTCTTTCCCGTCGTGATGGAGAGATCAGAGGAGACCTATGATATTATGTAAATACAGCCGCGGCAATATTACAAACCTCTGTACTGTCACCTCCATTGGGATCTAAATTACGTTCATGAGGACACTTCCCTGATGCTACTGAACCACCAGCAGGTAGAAGACCACTTCCAAGATTTATTTACGATGCTCTGCCATCCTGTTGGCATCCAGCTCACGTAGACACTGCCTGTCATCGGTCTACCTTGTGTTCCACTAGTTCGGAGCGTCCACATAGTTTGTCACATGTCACATCTCTTCTGAACAAATTTTTAATGCTACCACCCAAGGGCATAGCCATGAGGGGGGGGGGGTGCGGAGAGGCTACAGGGGTGAGGACTCCCACCCCATGAAAATTTTACAAACGTAAAAACAGAAACTGACAATAAAATAAATAAACATTCAGAGACAAAATTGTAGAACCAACAGATCTGTTGAATCTATTTTCCAAGAAACCTCAAAAGTCAGATTTTTTATTGTAAACTGAATATACCATTTGCTGTAAAACTATTGAACTTGGCTGTATTATTCTTGTTTTGTATTTTAATGTAAGATTTTGTAGTGTACTGCAGTCACAATATCAACACAATTCATTTGTATCAGTGTCCTTATAATGACAAGTCTTGCATGTGCGCACCACACACGTACAAGCATTTCCATTGTTTTTATCATCATTATTAACTATATCCCCCACCCTATCGGCCGATCCTGGCTACTCTACTGCTACCACCACTATCTTCTGCTCCCCTGATTACCTCATAAGGCACAAGAGTAAGCAGTATCCTAATTAACTATTTAACTTCATCAAATATAGTGCAAGGACAAGTCTGTTCAACCCGATCAGGTCCAGTGTACTCAACTCAATTTTTTTCTAATGCTTCACCTGACTTTACAACTTTTCAATTGTTTTCTATGTATTTATGGGCTTCTTTGGTTATGCTTAAGGTATCATACTGGCATCTTATCAGGACTTACGGATTCAGAAGATAAATGAACGATGGCTTGCAAACATGGCTGAACATATACCGTGTAAATCGATCATACAGTAGTTTTGTATATTCTGTAAATAATTTTCTTTTGATAGTGGATTTACGTCGCACTGACTTAGATAGGTCTTATGGTGACGATGGGATAGGAAAGGGCTAGGAGATGGAAGGAGGCGGCCTTAACCCGTCAAAGCCCAATGGCACCTACAGGTGACACACTTTTCCTGCTCATCAGGCTGCTTGAACTTTTCTGCCTGTTGGAATTATTTAAAAAAAGGTCTTATAATTTGAAATGGACCCTTTTTGAACTCGCAGCCTGCACTGATCAGTTAGCTCTCGCTCAGATAGAAGAGGAAACAGACTGAATTGAATTGGCAAAGCAACCGCAAGTTATTGTGGCATGGAAAGCGTGTGATGAAAGGTAATTTTATTTTGCATTTTATGCATGTATATTGCTTAATGGTTCAATAATGAAAGGGATACAGTCTTAAGCATGATATGATAATTTAAGCATATGTTATTGCAATGAAAAAGCATGGTGTCACTTGTCGGTGTCATTGGTCACATCAAGTAGGCCTTTTTGTCCAGTTTCAATCATGAAACTGGATGAGCTACTAGAAATGTTGGAAGATGACAGTAATAATGCACCCCAGATGATATTATTATGTTTCCTCCAAATGATGGACAGTTTACGGATGAAGGAAGTGGCGATGAAGCAACTAATTCTGTCGATGTTAATCCCCTTCCTGGTAGAATGTCGAGGTTGACAGTGTAAATATATGTGGTATCAGCACATGATGGTACGTCGATACCTTGTAATGAAATGCAGCAGGCATCTAGTCTTTCTAGGACAAATAAACCAGCATCTTCTACGAACAGATACAATAAATTTTGGGCAGCTACAAAGAATAATTTTATTTTCCGATTGGGTGAGGTGACGTGAATGAGGAACCTTCTGAATATGACGGATCGCAACTGTCTCCAGTTCAGTGTTTTGAGTTACTGTTCATTGAAGAAGAAGAATCTCACTGTGAAAATGTCCAAGTTATACTCTCTGCACAAGATAAGCTAGACATAACTGTGGTCAATTGCTACGCGATTAGGTTACCTCATAGCTTTTGATCCTTACCAAGGGTCTAAATCGGCTCAGAATCCGGGACAGTCTGAATATGCGTTAGGGGCAGCAGTTGTCCTCACACTTGAAATTGGGCTACCAGCAAGCTGCGAACTGTAACTATACTGACCAATGTCACCTACAGGTGACACCCCTACATTTTCTTTGTCGACCACGTTTCCTGTAGATTTTTAGTTGTGCATTGTTTTTTGTAGTGTAGCTAACATAATCTGGTGTGAAAATGGGAAGCCACGGAAAGCCATATTCAGGGCTGCAGGCAGTGGGATCCGAACCCACTATCTCCCGGATGGAAGCTCACAGCTGCGCACCCCTATCCGCACGGCCAGCTCACCCGGTATTATATAAATGATGTTATGTAGTCTTATGGAACAGATGTCCGACTCCTGAACTGAATGGTCAGCGTTGACGCCTTCGGTTCAGAGGATCCCGGGTCCAATTCACGTCCGGGTCGGGGATTTTAATCGCATATGATTGATTCTGCTGGCTCAAGGACTGGGTGTTTGTGTTATCTAAATACTTTCCTCTTCATATTCAGACAACAAGACATACTACCAACCACCACAGCAACGCGGAAAAGTGATTACATCTCTCCACAGACAGTTGGCGTCACGAAGGTCAACCGACAGTAAAACAGGCACAAATTCACCAATTGCGTTCCATACAGTCATAGGTACTAAAAGATAGCCCATAACGTCCCCTAAGTGTAACTTATACAAATATGAAAATGTACATCTGCGCGCGGAAAATCTGGCCCTTACACTGGGTGTGAGATGAAGAATGGGTCTCTGTATCAATTTACATCTCACACAGGTAAAATTTGTATGCATTGGTTTATAATTCATTTTTAAACACTGAAAGAACTTTGATGTAACCACAAGCAAAATTTGCTTAGTTAACATTTGAATAAAGGAGTCGCCAAAAACTTCACTACCACTACAGTCTAACGTGTATGTCAATGAATGTGGTCCTCGTATATGGTCCGCAATACTGATCCAAAATATTCCGATACATTTGTCTGACTAGGGGAAGGAAATACAAAATTTAAAATGAATAGCTTATGAAATTACAGGGAGGAATAAAGGCAACCATTTTACTGAAATATGTGACAACTCACTTTTAATAATGCGATTAATCTTAAACACGTCCGGATCCTCGGCTGAGTGGTCAACTTAGTCACCTTCGATTCAGAGGACCGCGGGTTCGATTTCCGGACAGATGGGAGGTTTTCACCTTAAATGATTAATTCACTTGGCTTGGAGGCTGGGTGTTCGTACTGTGCCCAGTATCCCTACAAATCATACATTCACACCAAATATTATCTTCCAGAACAATAACATTCAGTTTCCCATACATGGAGGGTCTGCCTTGCAAGGGATGCAATTGCCACACGGAATTATTACAATATTTAAAACGAATATGAAGGAATTAATGAATAGTGGTATTGCTTTACAAAAGAAAATATTTATACAATCCTCCTATCAATACAATTCAAGTCATCTGTTAGATGAAGCAAAGTCTATATATGTTTCAGCCTAATCTCAAGGCCATCTTCAGTAGTAAAACTGATTACATAATATACAAACAAATTAAAAAACGTAATGATGTGAAGTGACAGTGATCATGATTAGTGAGTTAAAAACACATTGAGGTGCAAAGTACTCTCGTCTAATAGATCTTGCTGACTGTTAAATAAAACACTATGCTGAGGAGTGTAGTGAGACCGTCAATACTACGAATAAAACGTGTAACATTTGTAACTAAAAGTTATCGTCTCGAATGGAGATGACCTTGTGTGTGGCTTAATTGTCAATGTGACTTGAGACCGACAAGGTGACAACTTTTTTAATTTGTTTGTATATTATGTAATCATTGTTTTACTACTGAAGATGGCCTTGAGATTAGGCTGAAACATTTTCTTCATCTAACAGATGACTTGAATTGTTTTGATAGGAGGATTTTATAAATATTTTCTTTTGTAAAGTGATAACCGTCAATACGGAATGAGATTCATAACTTGCAATAGTGGTATTGGTTTTAACGTCACACTAACTACTCTTGTAGTTAGCAGAGACTCCAAGATGCCTGAAAGTTTGTCCCTCTGGTGTTATTTTGCATGTCGGTAAATTTACTAACATGAGCCTCATGGACTGAGCCGACGTTGAACTCGCTATTCTGGAGTCTGAAAGCCAGCGCTCAGTCCGGCAATAAAGTTGTATTAACATATGTAATCATAAGGGCTCGGAAGTTGAGGAAAAATCAATTTTTTCTCGAGTGTCCGAAGACGAGACCCAACATAATATATGTTCCTTCTGGGTCATTATAGGCTAGAAAATGGTTTTATTACTCCTTTACTGCCTTTTTCGGCGTTTTTAGGCTTATTGGTCCCCTTTTTAGCTTCTTGAGGTCTTAACAACTTTGAAGTAACTTCACCCTCTTTGGACTAAACTTTTACTGCCCATTCTTAATTCGAAATATTATTAGTTGATCACTCTTGAGCATGTTTTATCTAACATACATATTTGAACCATATCTGACTAGGGAGAAAATGAAATGAAAAATGGAACTACAGCTTGAAGAAAAACAGGGGTATCAAATTATGTGTAAGGTAAGTGAAATATTGGAAATAAAAACTTATGTTAGTGTTTTCGAAGAGGAAGATCTCACTTGCTTCAAGTATGAACCCTTAACATGCGTTGGAGTGGAGAGAAGTTTCTCGATGTTTCATGAGGTGCTGTCTGAAAAGCAGCGATCCTTTACACCTAAGAACCTAGACTTAACTATTTTCATATACCGCAAAGCAAAAATGGTAAGGTTTTTGAATTCCAATTTCTGTAACCCTAGTGTCGTTAAGACAAATATGATTCCAGTTGTACTAATTTCAATTTCTTTCTCCAGGATTTCCATTGAGGGTTCGCTGAATTCATTCTAGGTGGAAAAAAATATTTCATTCTAAATTCTGTAAGTACTTTCTTTAACGAAACACGGAATTCCTTTCTTTAAATTATGTAATATAAGAATATATAAATTGTGAAAAGAAGTATTTCACTCATATATTTTTCCATTGCATGTTGCATACCATCAGAATTTTGCATTTTTATACATTATATTCCTTCATAAAATATATAATTAATGAACGAATTTGTAAAAGTTATAATCTTCGGCTATCCCGAACAAAAACCAAAGTTATGGCGTGGCAAGGGAAATATCCTATCAGAGCGAAGATAGTAATCGACAATCAACCAGTAGAACAAGTCACAAATTTTAAATACCTTGGTTGTGAAATATTTTTTAACGATGATGACGAGGTGAAGAAGAAGCTTCATCGATTTCGATATATGTGTGGGACAATTCGCCGAACACTGAAAGGAAAAGTAAGAGAAGATACTCAACTTAAATTCTATAAGACTATGGCTGTACCAACTTTGCTATATGGAAGTGAGACATGGGTAGATAAAATAAGCTATAGGAATAAAATACAATCATCTGAAATGAGATTCCTAAGATCAGTGAAAGGATAATCCCTAAAAGATAAAATACGAAATGAAGAGATAAGACAAAAATTAAATATATTCTCAATGAATGAAAGAATATTCCAAAACAGGATAAATTGAAAAAAACACGTTCTGAGGATGGATAACGACAGAATCCCAAAACTTGCACTGGAATACCATCCTACAGGAAGAAGAGATATTGGTCGTCCTATGAAGAGATGGAATGAAATCTGAGGTCGGAACAGGCTATTAGCCTAATCCATGAAGAGGAAGTAAGTAAGTAAATGAACGAATTTTAATCGCATTTTTACGTCTACATTGCCTGTTTTTATGTCCTTTCTTTGGATGTCATTTAGTCTTTCTGTAGGTCTTCTTTTAGGCATTTCATAGATCTTCAACTTCCGAGCCCTAGAAACCGCATTATGGTGTGCATTGGTGTTAATAATTCTGTTGTAAGAATGGTGCAACATTGCGCGTGTTACATCCCTTCTATTCCTATAGAAAGTAAGAGGGAAGGAGGGTCGAAAATTGACCCAAAAAAGGGATCTTTATCGTATCAGCATTGGTTATTTTTAGGTATAACATACTATTACTTTGTCAGAATAAACATATTGTCATTTATCCCTATTTAAAATAACATGTCTATAAAGTTCGCAAAACAATGCCCGGATTGCTGATGCTGTATTTTGAGGCTACCTAGTCACTCTGTGCAATTCAAAATATAGTCGAATTTACAAGAACGATGAACCTTTACCCCCGTCGCCCCGTTTCATCTTCTTTGTCGTACTTGTTGTAAGTTGATAAGTTAAACCTTCGCCCGTTATCTAGTCGCAGGAAAGTAGCCGACCTTATCCGCATACCAACCCTCCTTAACTGTTTATCTTCTGACAGGAACTTGGACGTTTTTTTATTCGTATACCTTCTTTAACCGATTCTTCCTTAACTAAACCTAGTTCATTTTTTCATATTACTTTTTTCTCTTCGCATTGCTTTCCCCTTTTTCTACATAATGTTATATTGTTTTATTTATTTCGTACTGTACTATACCGTTACTTGTGTGTTATATCTGTATTTATCTTAGTGTACCTAGCTATAAGTTCTTCTCTTCGTTTTACGCTTAATCTCTAATTTTCCTCCTTGTTCCTTTAACCTTCATATTTTGTTGTTAATTGGTGTCTCTACAGTTATTTTGTTAGTTTTTAATTTTTTCCTCTATTTTTATCATTATATGTTTTAACCTCATTGTTCTTCCAGTTATATTTTATGTTTGCTATGTGCTACTCCATTGTAAATATATTTTTTTCATTGCGGAACTCTGTAATTCGGCTTCTCGCTGTTTTTGTTTCCCAAATAGATAAATAAATAAATAAATAAATAAATAAATAAATAAATAAATAAATAAGTACTTTAAGCATGGAAATATCGCCGTTGATCCTAGAAAAAACCCTATCTGATGATATTTCAGTTTAGAACTCTTTTTTTTTTGCTAGGGGCTTTACGTCGCACCGACACAGATAGGTCTTATGGCGACGATGGGAGAGGAAAGGCCTAGGAGTTGGAAGGAAGCGGCCGTGGCCTTAATTAAGGTACAGCCCCAGCATTTGCCTGGTATGAAAATGGGAAACCACGGAAAACCATCTTCAGGGCTGCCGATAGTGGGATTCGAACCTACTATCTCCCGGATGCAAGCTCACAGCCGCGCGCCTCTACGAGCACGGCCAACTCGCCCGGTGTTTAGAACTCTGACCAGATAGGTTGTCATCTAAGGTTCAGTATTGCATTAACTCTATCAGCGAATTTTCGTGATACGTGTGTTGCGGGTGAGTATTTTTTCCTCTTAACATTGTCACATTGCGGTATTTCGAGGCGCAACAACGATATACTGTTTTATTCTTGCATTCAATTTTTTTGGGCAGAGCGTATTCACCTAAACTCGGTAACAGGCTCGGTATGTTAGTCCAGTCAGTTGTTCAGTCACTCAGTAGGTGATGTAATCGTCAGCTGTTGCTTTTTTCTGCTTCACGTGTTACACGTAGTGATGGCGGCTGAGAACCGACATGTGGCAACAGTGTATCACTAAATGAAACACTTGAACTTCCGAGGTTTTGAGCTACTAGGTTCTGTCAGGATTCATTTTTGCTCATTGTTGTCAGACAGCATGGACAGTTCCGTTGAGGTGGACTAAATTTTTTAGTGAAGTTGAGTATCCTTTTAAGTTTGACTTCATCACACATTCATTGACCTGAGTGCTTGAAAGGGAAGCTTTGAAGGAGACTACGAATTTTTTAGCGAGACGCATTTCCTATAAATGAGTTTGAACGAGTCTACACGCCAGTTCGCTCCAGATAAGAATATTTCGGGTACCATCGATGGTACGTGTATCATAGATTGAAGCGCTCTTATTAATCCCGCGGTGCAGGGATAGCGTGACTGCCTCTTACCCGTGTTTGATTCCCGGCCAGGTCGGGAATTTTTACCTGGATCTGAGGGCTGGTTCGAGGTCCACTCAGCCTAAGTGATTACAATTTAGGAGGTGTCTGACGGTGAGATAGCGGCCCCGGTCTAGGAAGCCGAGAATAACGGCCGAGAGGTTTCGTCGTACTGACCACTCGCCACTTCACAAACTGCAGGCCTTCGGGATGAGCAGCGGTCGCTTAGTAGGCCATGGCCCTTCGGGGTTGTTGCTCTGTGGGGTTTGGTTTTATTCAGCATATGGCAGCCAGTGCCAGGAGTGTCCAGGAACATGTTCGGCTCGTATGGTGCAGGCCTTTGTATTCAACGTGCGCTTCTCAATGTGGGATGAAGATGATAATGAGGCAAGGAGAGAGTGAAACCCGGTGTCGGCACGTCGCCTACTCCTGTCAAATAAAACCAATAGGTCTGCTCATAACTTTACGTCCCAATCCGACAGACGAATCACCATCAACAGCGTCATATGCCCTCACTCCCTCACTGCGGAGAACTTTGTAATTTAATCCAGGCTTTTTTTCTGCTAGTGGCTTTACGTTTCACCGACACAGATAGGTCTTATGGCGACGATGGGGTAGGAAAGGCCTAGGAGTTGGATGGAAGCGGCCGTGGTCTTAATTAAGATACAGCCCTAGCATATGCCTGGTGTGAAAATGGGAGACCATCTTCAGGGCTGTCGACAGTGGGATTCGAATCCACTATCTCCCGAATGCAAGCTCACAGCCGCGCGCCCCTAACCGCACGGCCTACTCGCCCGGTGATCCAGGTTTTTGGCACGCTATCTAGGGATAGCTGGCCAACATTCTGATTTTCGACCAACAGGACTCGAACCGACTAACCACAGTGTCAGACCATATATAGACTTTAACGCTTTAACGATCATTGCCACCAGGCGGGCTTCAAAACCCCTGATTTAGCGAATGAACTACCTAATAAAATGTCTTCTACAAGCCCTTGGTTGTCACTACAGTATCTACACTGTCATAATGAGGAATATGAGAATAAATAATGCTAATAGGTGTAGGAGTAGCGTGCCTGCCTCTTACCCTGAGGCCCCGGGTTCGATTCCCGGCCAGGTCAAGGATTTTTACCTGTGCCTGAGGGCTGGTTCAAGGTCCACTTAGCCTACGTGATTAGAATTGAGGAGCTATTGAGAGTGAGATAGCGGCCCCGGTTTCGAAAGCCAAGAATAACGGCTGAGAGGTTTCGTCGTGCTGACCACACGACACCTCGTAATCTGCAGGCCTTCGGGCTGAGCAGCGGTCGCTTGGTAGACCAAGGCCCTTCAAGGGCTGTGGTGCCATGGGGATGGGGGGGGGATAGAAGCTAATTACTGTGTATCTTGTTAGATTAACACGTCAAGAAATGTTGAGTATGAGATACTATATAATGCTAACACGCTCATTACTAGACCACCCGGCAATATACAGAGATTTCTTAGAGTTGGGAGTAAATATGCTGCGTGTTACGTTTAACAAGTATTTACAAGTAATTGTGAGCGCGAACCTATAATCAGCTGTAGAAGAAATTGTATGAATCGTATTTCTGACAGCGTCACCATAATTATTAGCAATAAGTTAGAAGCTACAGGCTACAGATACCACAAGGTACATGAACTTGACTCACACGTCATACCTGTCCAGTCCATGCAAATAACAAGGTGGTGCTTCATTAAAATGACTGATGGCCGATCTCTGTTGTAAATATCAAAATAATAAGCAATAAACATAATACCGTCCAAGTGTATCATCAGCATTAATCTGTATAATTTATGGCAGGAATGAAGAAAATCAGAATGAACAAAAAAGATTCCGAATGTTATTCACAAGTGAAACTATGCCTTCATTGCATAATGGAAGGTTCAAAATTCCTACATAATTTAATTCACACTTGAAAAGTAATATTGCAGGTTACAACAATTTAATGAGGGACTCATGCAGCGAAATGATAGATAATATGAGAGATCAAATTATAAGATGTAGTCGGCAACACTCATATGTTTCATATTCTGAAATCGCATTTGAAATGGCTGTCAGAATGAGACTTCTTCTTCTTCTTCTTCTTCTTCTTCTTCTTCTCCTTATTCTTCATATTATTATTATTCCTCCTGGCCTTTTCCAATTACTTGGGATGCGGGTGGAGACCAATTTTACAGGCGAATGCTTTTCCAGAGGTGGGATGTATTCACAGTTGCATATTTCTGTAGTGGCTGGTAGTGTGATGTTTTGTATGAAAATGATTTATATTACTGTAAGACGAACACAAACTCATTCTCCCGAGCCAAAGGAACTGAACTTGTGGTCTTCGTAACCGACGTTCACCTCGTTGACCATTTAGCCAAGAAGCTTGAGATTATTCTGAACGAGACTGTAGTAATTTTAAAAACCAATTTATGCCTTGTGGCGTGATTTAATGAGAGTCTATTTTTATTTTATTATCATATTTTTATCTTTTCGCCAGTGGTTGAACGTAGCACTGGCGCGACACAAGGTTGGAAAAGAGCTAGGAGTCGCAAGTAACTAGCCGTTACAAGCGCCGAAAGTAGTTCCTGGTCTCTAGAGCAACGAGGGTAGTTCTAAGAGAAAATTCTTTAGGTGGATGTTTTCTGTTCTAAATTTTTCATCATTGTCGAAAACCCCTCAAAACATATAGATATAAATTAGAGATTAAAATCCGCTGTGAACAATAATAATAATAATGTTATTTGCTTTACGTCCCACTAACTACTTGTCTGGTCTTCGGAGACGCCGAGGTGCCTGAATATAGCCCCGCGAGAGTTCTTTTACGTGGCAGTAAATCTACCGACACGAGGCTGACGTATTTGAGCACCTTCAAATTCCACCGGACTGAGCCGGGATCGAACCTGCCACGTTGGGGTCAGAAGGCCAGCGCCTTAGCCATCTGAGCCACTCAGCCCGGCCCGCTATGAACAACACTGTAGACGAACGATACTGAGGTATTCCGATCAGTTTATCTGAAAGTAAATACTTAACACTGTGATAAATAACACAACAGCTCACCACAGTATTAAAATTCCCTCATCCGTGCCATAAGAATTCATAACTTGTTCTAGAGTTTTAACGACATAGATCCCTATACATTTGCCACCCTCATTTCAGGCCCCTTCGACCCCTGCCTAAATACGGCCCTGATATGTTTGCTTCCATGGGCATATAATCTACGTTGAAATCTGTTTTCATGAGGCTTAGGGCATGCAAGTTCAGATTTCCACCACTGTACCGTAGACGTTCTCAGCTGGGACAGAACTCGCTGACGACGCACAGCCCCATTCACTAAGACACGCTGCCAATAAAGCTTTCAACGCAGTAATGATCTTCACCTGTTTGGAATTATTACAAGCCGTTCTTCCCTCTAGAGTGTGTTTTAAAGGATTCTAAAGCTATTTATTGTCCATATGTTGCGACATTTTTTAAAGGAAGAAATAAAGAAATACAGAAATGGCTCGCACTCCTTCGCACTACGATTTATTGAAATGTCCACCATTTCATAGTCTTTCTCCGTAGATTGAACTGAATTAAATGACACCTTCTTTGTGGTACTACGCTGCCGGAGTCCAGAGCTACACCAATTAGGCCTACAAGCCGCGTGGCACGGAGATTTTAGTACCTCAATATGTTAGTGCTATTGCGTCACCCGATGAAGTCTTACTGAGGGCGGACGTGTTCTTAGATACAATTACTTTCTTTTTACAACTTTTCTTTTCGTCACATTGCTACAGATAGGTTTTACGACGACGACGACGACGATGGGACAGGGATGTGCTAGGAGTGGGAAGGAAGTGACCGTGGCCCTAAGCAAGGTACTTGCCTAGTGTGAAAATGGGAAACCACGAAAAGCCATCTTCAGGGCTGCCGACATTTCGGTACAAACCCCCACTATCTCCTGAATACAAGCTAATAGCTACGTGAACCAAAACCCGCAGACACTTGCTCGGGTTGTTAGATACATTGGTCCTTCTTCTTTACAATGAGATATTGAAGAGTGTCCCCGCAAGTGTTGTCTAGATATAAACTTGATTTTAAAACTTTAATGCTTTTGTAACACTCGCCGGTCTGAGTACGATTCCGGAACTACACAGGTATTAAGCATCAGTAAGTAATCAGTTAACATTACAAAGTTAAACCCAATTGTATTTACAAAATATGTTTAAAGCTGCGTTTACACCAAGCGCAATTTCCTCGCGAAATAATTTCGCGACGGAATTGAGGCTAGTGTAGATGCTCCCTCACCCCTGCATAATTACGGAGTGAGGGCCCTCGCTGCGAGCCGGAGCGCAGTCGGTTTTCGTCCGCGCATCAAACGGTTTCGCTCCTTGAAATTCGCTCAGTGTAAACGTGGTCCCCATAGTAGCGCGAGGGATGAATCAAGAACAGTGCTTGCAGATCATCGAGCTCTATAAAAATAGAGATTTTATATAGAATCCGAAAAGCAAAAACTATTTCAATCGCAATAAAAGAGAAGATGCTTGTACGGAAATTAGTTCTCAACTAAACTTTCCTATTTCTACAGTGAAAGGGAAGATGAAAGCGCTACTGGGATTATATCGAAGCGAAAGATCGAAAGAATATAAAAGCAGAATCACTGGATCAAGTAAGCTATTACTATTGGCTTACAATTCAAAATTGTGTCATTTCATTACTTTTTTGAACCTACCGGTACCTATTTTGAAGCATTCTTGGGTCATTGTGAAGAACTTACACTGACCGGCACGAAAAACGCAATACTTCGATTTCTTACAAAAACTGAATTTTTTAAACTTTATGACACTTTTATGACACTAATCTACTATATTGTAGCGGCTGGAGGGACAAGTTTCCGTGTTGGATGCAAAAACAGAACTGACGCTTTCAGGCTTGTCGAAGGCGGCTCGCCCCACTCGAGCTATTTTTCGCTCTGAATTGCGCTCTGTTTTGGGTAGTGCGAAATTTCACTCGAAGCCAGTAAGTTCCGCCCGAGCGACATTCGCGAGGGAGTTTCGCTAGTGTAAACACAGATTTAGGATTGTTTAAACCGACCGTGAAAAGGGTTAATTCATTTGCTTCTGAGTCACTGCTTTTGCGACAGAAAACCAGTAGAGTTACGTTCAGTCATTCTACTGGGATGAACAAAACCTCATCAACTTTTTCTTATTCTACTGCCTTTACTCACGAGGAAGCGATTTGTGTCACGCATGTGTACCTGCCCGGTTCCGCGGGCCTTCCTGACGCCAACTCTACAAGGAGGGATATATCCCCCACTGCGTGCTTCTATAGTGTTTGGTAGTATGGTGTGGGTGAATAATAAGATGTATTAAGAATAACAGTCCCTGCGCTAGAAGAAGTAAGCACAAGTGGCTAAATTCCCCGTCCCGGCCGGAACATCAGTCCCGGGACCCTCTGAAACGAACGTCTCAGTGCTGGCCTTTCAGATAAAGAGCCAGACGTACAAAACTTCATCTCTGGCAGTATCCTCGTGTCACCATTACGAAGAATGCAGCCCCGTGCACACATCCTGTCCAATGCTTCCAGATGGCCTACTGTGTGAACGCACTCAAAACCCGTCTCTGTACGAATAGGGGGCATTTCCATCTTTCATGCATGTTAAACATTTGCAAGACCACTCAGTGAACAACTTGCGGACGTACTGACAACTAGTTACTTACTGCCCACAGGCGCTCATATGATAACTTTATTACCATGTGTGGCACCAGGAATTCCGAGGGCGTTGGCCATGTGACCATGTACTTCTCCATCCATTATATTTCACACGGTCTGTTTTGGCAGTAGGATATTAATCGTTCTTCGTGGTTACGTTCACTCTTTCCGGCAGATAAAAATGTCTGAAGAAGAATAATAAAACAGACCCTTAAAATACTCTATATATTTTGGTACAGTAGTCTATATTCTACATGGCTTTTAATTTTTAGTTAACATCACGTTAACAGTGGAGATCCGACTCATTGGCCAAATGGTCAGCGTTGAAGCCTTCGGTTCAGAGATATCCCAGGTTAGATTCCTGGATGGGTCGGGGATTTTAATCGTGTATGATAAATTTTTCTTGCTCGGGAAATGGCTGTTTGTGTTTGTCCCAACACTTTCATCTTCATATTCAGACAATGCACTACACTACCAACGACCACAGAAACACGCAATAGTGATTACATCTCTCCATACAGGGTTGGCGTCAGGAAGGGCATCCAACCGTTAAAGAGGGCCAAATCCACATGTGCGACACAGTTCGTACCTGTGACCCCACAGATGTTGGACAAGCGGTAAAATAAGAAAAGAAAATAAGAAGAATCAATTTAACCATGGAGCCTCCGTGGCTCATGTGGCAGCGCGCCGGCCTCTCACTGCTCGGTTCCGTGGTTCAAATCCTGGTCATGACATCAGAGATTCCTGCTGGACAAAGCGAAAACGGAGCAGATTTTTCTCCGGGTAATCTGGTTTTCCCTGTCAACTTTCATTCCAGCGACACTCTCAAATATCATTTCATTTTTATCTGTCAATCATTAATCATTGCCCCAGAGGAGAGTGACAGGCTTCGGCAGCCGGAACAATTCCTATCTTCGCCGCTATAAGGAGGCTTCATTCATTAAATTCCTGTCCCGGTCGGATAATTGGAAAAAGGCTGAGGATTTTCATGTCTAGCATGTTAACATTTGTGACTGCACACACTTGGTAAGAAAAATATGTAACCTCTTGTATCTGTATCTCAAACATCCTTTCCCATTCATGAATCCGGTTGCGTTAATTGTAGAAATAAACATAGGCCTAAGGATAGTTTCCTCCGGAATCCCACACTGAATAATTTCAAACACCTATGTCAAAGGAACAAATGGAGGAAGAAGTATAATTAAACATACAGTATATCCGCAAAAAGACCTTTAGTGACACAATTGATGTTTATTGGACAAAGTTCTTTTAAAAAAGGGACCCCTTTCCGCTTTGAAAAAATTATATGATCTTAAATATGTCTCCCAGTCATGCCCAACCAGCAATGTCTGCTAACTCCAGATGGCAACCAGCCATAAGAAAATAGCCTGTTCGATTGCTAGGTGACATTGCCTGATCATCCATTCATACCTTGCATCACTACCTGCACGGTTGCTATGATTATACTTCCGTCACACATTTTGTCGTATTACGTCACACAAATTTTCGGATGACCGCCAGCCACAAGAAATATTTATGTCAACAAGATGAAACAGCATCTTCTCCTAGTGCCGTGTCACACACTGACCGTTGGCGATTATTTCGGCTATCATAGATTTGTCGGTGGCTACACGGAATAACGAAAGAGTTGTTTGACCGACCTACTGTCGCAGATTCTTCAGCCAAGACGAGCGGAGTCTCCCAGGACCTCTCTATCTTCAATCGTCCTTTGTATCATTATTTGCAGGAAGATGTAAGTCTCCTTGTGCCTCATTATACGATCGAGTAGGAGAGCTTCTTGATCTTAATATGGCTTTATACAGCTTATCGTTACATATCCTGGCCAATATCTCCTCACTGCGTATTCTGTTTACCCAGCTGGTACGAAGCATGCGACGGTATATCAACATTTCAAACGCTTCTAATCTTCTCTGATGGTTTATTTTTCATAGTCCAGGACTGATCAGGTACATACTTCTCTCAATTTCTTCGTTAACGACCGGTAACTCAAGCGTTAAGCAGTACCAAACCCCGACAGATTTGTGACTGTCTACAGTCATCTCTGTTGTAACTAATACCACATGGCTCTTGACCAATAGCATGCTTGCTTTGTCAGTGACAGTCCACGTGGAGCACTTCAAAAGCGTGCCGGTCCTGAAGCCGGCTCGCTTGCGCTTGTCAGGTCTCCAGTGTTGCACAGCTGCACGCAGTTCTGTCCAGTCTCGCTGCTCACTCTCAGAGGCTAAGTAGTAAAAAGTGAGAGTTGACAATGCTGTGTCTCGAGTTGGGGAAATTCTGGCTCCCCGCGGTCAAGAAATGTAAACACAGCCGACCGGCTAGGCTTCCAAAGGTTGTCGTTAACGAGAAAACTGCAAGAACTTATACAAGATTTTCTCGACCCTCTGTATTGGATCTATGACAGGGCCCTTGCTCACAGTCGTGCACTTGTTCTTTAAGTTCAAGTTTAGATTTCGACAACGTCTGCTTCAGGTTGTCTTTGCTATCGGTCATAAGGACAGTGTCGCTAGCACATCTGATGTTATTAATCGTCACTTCACTCGCTTTGATGCCACTGTGTACATCATGCAGAGCCTCCCTGTATTAGGCATCTCAGTACAGGTTGAACAGGAGCGGGCACAGAAGAGAGCCTGCCTATGTACTTTCATGCCAAGCTTAGTACATTGGATATTGTGAGGTACCAGGTACGACTCTTCACGCCAAGCATATTTATAGAAGAACAGTACCTCCCTCAACGTTATTGTTTTCTTTGATTGAATAAGTACATACCCATAGTAAATACCTAATTTACACCAAATGTACGTTTACGCGAACACTCATAATGAAAAGAAATGAAACATTAGATATAAACTCCAGTGACAGCTGAATATCACACAACCGTCTCGGAATATTTTTTATGCAATCACTCATCCAATGAAATAACAAAGTAAGTCAAAACAATTAAAGTTCTCAGGGGAAACATTTTTAGTTTTCAAACAAATTACCGATTCACTAAAAATTGTTAAACCATTGTGCGTTATAAGAAATAGATTTGTTTAAATGGTTTTGGTTTGATTTTTTAAACTCAAAATAATGAAGTATGTGCTTTGGATCTTGAATGAAAGTGAGTTTCCCTGTACTGACCAGGCATTATTTTCTCATGTGGACCACTTAAAGCCGAAATGGTGTAAGTCACATCTATGTATTGTTAGCTAGTAATATATAACAGCTCTCTTGAACAAAGGCAGCTGTGTAAGTTCACTACCAATAATTCATTTATAAGACAATAATGTCCACGACCATAATACTAACAGAAAATAAACCGCACACCAAACAAACTGACTTATCGGGTGACTGTTTTGTGTTCTTGAATAATCTGGAAGTTAAATTTGGCTATTTCTTTAGTATTATGACGAAATTACTTGTCTTGTTAGTGTAAAAGATAGAGAGCATTGATCTTAGCGGGTTACTGCAAAAATTTAAAATCTGAAAGAAAAAAAAAATACTTATCCGTTTTTTCTCCGGGATGAGTGAAACATAATTGGAGTCGGCAAGGTAACTATTGTCTGGCTACTTGGTTATACGGTCAGCACTGGGGCCATCGCTGCAGAGGGTACCCGGTTCGATTCCCGGCTGTATAGCGGATTTCTAATAGTGTCTCTGACTCGGTGACTGGAATGCGCTCCTTTTCATATACCCATAGTGCTCCACACTACCATTCACCGCAAAAAAATTGCAATAGTGGTGATATTCCTCTAAATGATGTTGGCGTCAGGATGGGCATCCGGCCGTTAAACATGGTCAGGTTCAAATCTGCGTCACAGTTCACCCCTGGGTAAAACAGCAGCAACAACAGCAGTAGTAGAATAATAAACATAACTAATAATGCTTTAAAGCAGGGCCTCTCACAAGCCCAAAATTTCACGCATGCAAACAGCGGCGCAGAGTTCCTGTGCACAGTGCATCGGTCCCGCTCGCCCGGGCTCGGACCAACGCTTCGTCTCTGGGCTACTCGGCTAAGCTCGGCTCAACTCGGCTCAGCTCAGCTCGGATCTGGAACGCTACGGAGCAAGTGTGGAAGAGGGAGACAGGGGGAGCGAGCGAGACAGGCGTGAGGAAAGAGAGAGAGAGCGCTATTGCTCCAAATCGAGGAGTGGGGGTCTGCACTCTGGTCAACAAGCGAAGTCGTTTTTTTGCACCGTGCACAGTGCATGCACCAGGTGCATGCACCCTGAGAGGCCCTGCTTTAAAGCAAGGAAGCTTGCACAAGGACTGGAAATAAAATAGCGGCAATATTGATAAAACGCAATATTTAAAGAACTGACAAGTACAATTGCGTTACATTCCTTTAATGTAGTTACCTTTTCCCGTTGGGAACCTATTACAAGGCGTTCTCTGTTGGAGTACAGATGCCATGTGAGGAAATGGGTGGCCTCGGAGGTGTTCCTTCACCTTCGAAAGCAGGTCGAAGTCACAAGCACCCATGTCTGGTGAGTACGGAGGGTGTTCCGAGACCTCCCAATGCCACCGTTACAATAAGAGCTTTACATTGTTGTCATTCAACACGATAGGGCGATCGTCTAGCAATAAACGTGAACGTTTGCGCCACATAGCAGGACGCAAATGTCGTTCCAGAAATCGGTAATAGTAGTCACTGCTGACGGCTTGTCCCTCAGGCACAGCATGCGTAAGAACAACATCCTCGTAGACGTATGCCACAATCAGCATAGGCTTAATCCGACTGGGTTCCTGTCGACAGTTCTGTGGACGTGAAAAAACCTGGGTACCGGGCGAGTTGGCCGTGCGGTCAGGGTCACGCGGCCGTAGGATTGCACCCGGGAAATAATGGGTTCGAATCCCACTGTCGGCAGCCCTGAAGATGGTTTTCCGTGGTTTCTCATTTTCACACCAGGCAAATACTGGGGCTATACCTTAATTAAGGCCACGGCCGCTTCCTTCCAACTCCTAGAAGTTACATATCCCATCGTCGCCAAAAAAAAAAAAAAAAAAAAAAAAAAAAAAACCTGGGTGCGCCATTCATTCGATTGAGTCCTTAATTCTGGCTCGTATGCTCCTGCCTAGATCTCATCAATGACAGCAATACGCTACAGAAGAAATGCGCCTTTCGCTGCGATGTCTGTCCAGGTGGATGCCAGTCAGTGCATACCGGTACCATTTCTGTACGTCGGTGAGTTGATGCGGAACCCAACGGACGCAATTTTCCTAACGTTAAGACATTTCGTCAGTATGTGCCATCCCGTTTGATGACTGAGACTAACCTCTGTGGACAATATCTGGACAATCCATCGATATCCTACGGGAACGAGACCACTCGCGACGAATAGACGGCTGACCTGTGTGATGCAAATACGCAGCCTCACCCCGACCCGCATGAAACGCCTTGACCCGTCGTGCAACCGTCCTGTATGGTAATGTGTTCTCGCCACAGGCTTCACGCAATCCTCGATAACATTCTGATACATTTTTGCCACAGGCAACCTCGATCCAACGCTCCAACCAACGTTGATCACTTTTTTAAAAAATATGCTTTAGAGCGGTGAAATCGAGACTCTTCACTTCAACGCCACACAATAACACCACTCCCAACTGGATGCACGTCAAATGCGCACTAAACATCGACAACAGCGCCATCTGACTGCTCCCATATCCTATTTGCACATGCCCGATCTCCTGCGAGTGTCTGGACTACGTTGCCAGTTTTACACAAACTCCGAACCATAAGGACGTGAGTATTTATTTCAAGTATCCCACATACGTTGAACTAATCGCCACGTAGGTAAGCAAGTAGTTAAATCACATTCTACTACGACAAACCTATCTGAAAGGATATATTCATTTTTTCGTGTTGCTGTGGTGGTTAGCAATGTGATATATTGTGTGTAAATGAGAATGCGTATTACGACGATCTCAAACAGCCAGCGTCCAAGCTAAAAGAATTAACACAAAGTTATTAAAACCCGCAGCCCACCCAGTAATCGAACCCGGGGCTCTCTGAACCGAAGACGACCACGCTGATCATTCAGCAAAGGAGCTGAACAGCGCCACTACTCACAGTAAAGTGATTACATAGGCCTAGATAAAACAAAATGTTTCATTTAAAAGAGAAAAACACCGAGCGAGTTGGCCGTACGGTTAGGAGCGCGCAGCTATGAGCTCACATGCGGGAGATAGTAAGTTAGAACCCCATTGTCGGCAGCTCTGAAGATGGTTTCCCGTGGTTTCCCATTCTAACACCAGTATCCAGTATTCGGGAGATAGTAGGTTCGAACCCCACTGTCGGCAGCCCTGAAGATGGTTTTCCGTGGTTTCCCATTTTCACACCAGGCAAATGCTGGAGCTGTACCATAATTAAGGCCACGGCCGCTTCCCTCCCATTCCTAGCCCTTCCCTGTCCCATCGTCGCCATAAGACCTATCTGTGTCGGTGCGACGTAAAGCAACTAGCAAAAAAAAAAAAAACATTCTAACACCAGGCAAATGCTGGGGCTGTACCTTAATTAAGGCCATGGCCGCTTCCTTCCCATTCCTAGGCCTTTCTCCCCCAACGTCGCCATAAGACCTATCTGTGTCTGTGCGACGTAAAGCCAATAGCAAAACAAAAAATGTTAAAAGAGAGAGTACGGAGGGCTTTACCGATTTCTTCTTACGTACGGTAGAGACGTTTAAATCAAAATATGAAAACGAACGAATGGCAACGGTGGTCATTCTATTTGCTTTACGTCGCACAGACACAGACAGCTCTCATGGCAACGATGGTGTAGGACAGGGAAAGGATTGGCAAGGAAGCAAACGAGATCCTACTGATACAGTCCTAGCATTTGCCTGGCGTGAAATGGTTCACCATAGAAAACACTTTTAGGGCTGCCGACAGTGGGGTTCGAATCTACTATCTACCAAATGCAATCTAACAGCTACGTAACTCGAACTGCGTTGCTTGGGATAAACTGACGGCGGACAAGCTGCAACTACTAGTAAAACTGTCTCCACCGTAAAACTGATGAAATCGTTAAATGATATGAAGGCTGTTGTCAAGTATGGGGCTGCCTGGACGAGGCGGTAAAGGCATGCTCGGTTCACCCGGAAGGACGTGTGTTCGATTCCCCGCCAGGAAGCCGAAAAATTTAAGAAACGAGATATCCACTTCCGGAGGTGCATATGGTCCTGAGGTTCACCCCATCAAGTGCCGAGGTTAAGGATAGTGGAAGCCTTTATCTTCCACTCTTCCCAGGGCCTTCATGACCTGTACGGAGATGACTTTGCTTTACTTTTTTGTTCTCAAGTAGAAGAGTGTTCTGAATTCAACTGGAAAAACTGTGAAATTGAAAAAGTGGGAAATGTAGTAGTCGGATTTCCTCAATCAAGATGACAGATGATAGTCAGGTGCTTGTAAATCGTTTGGCTGGTACTGAAATACCCGCTGGGCATTTAAAAGTTGGCGCCAACCATACAAGAACTGTGATACCAATGCATGAAGATAACGTTAAAGCGTCGCAACACATAAATGTAAAAGGAGCGAGATACTTTGGAAGAAAAGGAGACGAAGACTTTGTCTCAATTGCAAAGAATAATTTATTTGCACCAGGTCAAACTGAACTAGCCGAAAATTAAACGCAAAAATATAATTAAAAATAGGAGAAAATCTGCTCAAACCGACCACTATATGTAAGAGCTTGTTTCTTTCAAAAATTCTTACTGTAATAACTATAAAAGAAATTCCCGATAATAATATCATTATGTCTTCCCTTGAAATAAATATTTAAATGTAATCATTGAAAATAAACAAATAAAAGCACACGTTTCAGTCCCCTCCCCTGCAAACTCTGATGTTAGAAAGAGCACACTTTTATTCTCAAATGTTCTTTGTTTTTATTTAAACTTATGTCCTTCGTTTCGGTAGGCCTATACGATTTCCACTTAAGAACGTGTATAACTACACCAAAGCTGCTACTATCTGAAGTTAATATGCTCCCTCCCATGCTTTAAATAAATGAAGTACTAAATAGGTTTATTTACAAGTTCTACTGACTTCAATCTAGTGTTTATTTTCTCGGCCCATTATATTGTCAATCCTCATCTTAAATTTGATCGACAGTTTTATTTGATTTCCTCAGTTATTAGTTAATCATATTTACATACGCAATAACCAAGAAGCCGTCGCGTGTTTCTGCAGAGAGTTTACTCTGTAAGTTGCGTGTTGGTATCCTCTCTAACCTATCATGCGGCAGAGAAGCGGAGGTTGCAGAAACATGACAAGCATTGCATGTCTGTACTAGCCTGCCCACTGCTCCACGGCGGCCAGCCTATCAACAGTATCATTATTCACCGACTGTCAATGACACTTTACAACCCTACACACTTACATGGTACACTTCTCCGGTAACAACGGCCAACGAATTCCAAGTGGCGCACACATAATGAAGCGATGTCACGTACATTCTTGCGTGATAAACAGTGTTCATAATCGAGTTGCTCATCAAAAATGTGGTACAATTCACTGTACTAAAATGAGACTATGAAGTGAGTGCAAGGAATTAAAAATCTGTATTCATGTAAGCAAAACAAATTTATTACATTTGGTTTAGTACACCAAAGTATTATCTTACAACAAAACACTGCGTGAACATTTAGATTTTTTTACCGTTTGCTTTATGTCGCACGAACATCGATAGACCTAATGACGATGATGGCATAGGAAAGGGATTGGAGCGGGAAGGAAGTGAACGGTTCCTTAATTAAGGTACACTCCCAAAATTTGAATAGTCTAAAAATGGGAAACCACGAAAACCATCTTCAGGGCTACCGACAATGCGCTTTGACCCCTTATTTGTCGAACACAAACGGACAGCTACGTGCTCCAAACCAAGTGGGTACTCACTCGATTGTTATTATATTGTCATTTTATCAATTCCATCATCTAAGTGTGGTGCAATTAGTGGTACAAGGGCCAAACTTGAAATACTTACACAAAATAACCAGCTTCGTACTATCATGGAGTGGATCATAGTGCAGACAAAACTATCTGGTTCCTTGCCGCGTGGTCTCATATCAAGATGTCTCCAACTCTCACCTTCTCCTGTACTTCTTGCTCGCCCAAGCCCTCGTGTCCTACACTGTGCCTCTTCTACTTCATACAGCGACAACTAAAGACGAATTTCCTGAAGGAAGGAAGTTATTGTAAAGACTATGATGCATTGAGGAATCCGAGACAGAGGCTCCTGTAGGTTTTCCATTTTGCTCTCAATTCCGAGGAGACCCCTCATATACGGGAGTGAAAGATTTTGATGGGCATTGTACTCTCACTTTTTCCTAAAATTATTCTTATAAATCACGGACAGCTACGTGGCTTCGAAATCATAACAAATTGCCGTTCCTTTGCAAAACGTATGCATGTTTTGCATGTCCACTTAATTGTATGTCCAGATCCATATTTGCATTGTAACATCGCACAAAAATCTATTATATCAAGTGAGAAACATAAAATTGAATATGTTAATAATACTAATAATAATGCAGTAGACAATTCTTATGTATACTGTGCAATTATACTTAATCTATCACCAAAATTAATTTTAACTCTTCAAGTGTTTCACGTTGCCAATCACATATACTATATCATGCAAGGCTGTATTAGAAGTTCACACTTACATCCAAACATGGTAGCACCAACTGGATGTACGACTACGCATGTACCATATTTTCCCTCAGATCTTCAAAATATGTAGAGCAAACTAAATATTTTAATGTTGTAAGTTGTACCACGTTTTTTACTAGCACTTCAATTTGTGTAAGAAATTTGAAAGAGATATCCAACATATGTCCTTGTCTCCACGATATTTATCAGTTTCAAGTAAATCACAAAATAAGTTTCTTGCTTTAATATTGGCATATACTGGAGTCGAGTTTTCATGCTCTCATCTTATGGAGGGTGTTTTTCGTATTTGTCCACTGCTATAATGTAAATTTTACTGAAGACACTCATTTATTTTATCGTAGCACAGAAGGTGGTAACAATGAGATATACACAATGAAATGGTGGAGGGCTTTTAGTGCCGGAAGTGTCCGAGGACATGTTCGGCTCGCCAGGTGTAGGTCTTTCGATTTGACTCCATTAGGCGACCTGCGCGTCATGATGATGATGATGATGATGATGAAGACGACATAATATACACCCAGCCCCAGTGCCAGAGAAATTAACCAATGATGGTTAAAATTCACGACCCTGCCGGGAATCGAACCCGGGAACCCTGTGACCAAAGGCCAGCACGCTAACCATGTAGCCATGGAGCCGGACATATACACAATAAAAAGTATTGCCATTCGGGGTACAGCCAGCGCCAGTGAATGTTATAAAAAGTACCGTATTACTAATAATAATATTACTAGCTTTACGTCCCACTAACTACTTTTACGTACCGTATTACTGTCACAGTCCGCCTCTGTGGTGTAGTGGTTAGCGTGATTAGCTGCCACCCCCGGAGGCCCGGGTTCGATTCCCGGCTCTGCCACGAAATTTGAAAAGTGGTACGAGGGCTGGAACGGGGTCCACTCAGCCTCGGGAGGTCAACTGAGTAGAGGTGGGTTCGATTCCCACCTCAGCCATTCTGGAAGTGGTTTTCCGTGGTTTCCCACTTCTCCTCCAGGCAAATGCCGGGATGGTACCTAACTTAAGGCCACGGCCGCTTCCTTCCCTCTTCCTTGTCTATCCCTTCCAATCTTCCCATCCCTTCACAAGGCCCCTGTTCAGCATAGCAGGTGAGGCCACCTGGGCGAGGTACTGGTCATACTCCCCAGTTGTATCCTCCGACCAAGAGTCTGAAGCTCCAGGACACTGCCCTTGAGGCGGTAGAGGTGGGATCCCTCGCGAAGTCCGAGGGAAAAACCGAACCTAGAGGGTAAACAGATGATGATGATGATGATGATTACTGTCACAGTGTGTGGTGCTATATTGATACATTTTTTGAAAGTGACAAATGCCAAGCAAGCTTCGCGTGACTGTTGATATCATGACCGCAGCCACGCAAATGTTAACCACAGAGACATGAATTTTCCATTTTAAAAATTCCACGTACACTGGTCGGAGATCAAACCACAGCCGCCACTGGTGGTATCTGACAGCTATAACGCCTCTTAATTGGCCACAGTAACGGCAAAGTACATCACTGCTCGCCTTGATTAGCCCACAATAACAATGACAGGTATTAAGGGGATTTCCCACTAATAGCATTACCTTCAACAACACTTTCTACGTGTCTGAACATCCATAGGATTGTTGATTTGACGGGTAATATGAGAGGAAATACAATACGCTCTGTTATTTCTCAACAGGACAGAGAAATCTGACAACAAAACCCATGAGAAAAATAAAGAAGAGTTATCTTCGGGAAGGATGAACTTGAACCCAGAGAATTTTGTACAAAGGGCATCTAATATTATTACGAATCACTCTCTGAGGCAAAATTTACTACCTTTAAAAAGAAAACAGGCATCTCTTCAGTTATCAAAAAATACTTCCGTGGTGATGGTTATGATGATGATGATAAAAAGTAATTTCGTGTCCTTCCGCCGAGGTGGTACAGCTCTTTTCAGGCAACCCCTTGTGGAATTGGGCTACATGTATCATTTTAAAAACAAGAAAGGCTTTTGTGAAATCCTTTGTCGGGAGTGTACTACGTTATGGTTGTGAGCTGGATTATTGAAAAAAAAGAGAGATTCATTGGAACCAACTGAAACGTGAATTTGGAGGACATGCGGGACTTGAGAAAAGACGAATCAAGATGTTCTAAAGGAAATCAATGAACAACGGACGCTGAGAAAGGATACGGAAAGAAGATAAAACTTTACCGAGAGCAGACTGTATTTGAGCATTTTCAAATACTATCAGACTGACCAGTATCGAACATGCTTTACGTTGCACCGACACAGATATGGCTTATGACGACGATGGGACAGGAAAGGGCTAGGAGTGGGAAGGTGGCCTTAATTAAGATACAGTCCCATCATTTGCCCGGTGTGAAAATGGGAAACCGCGGAAAACCATTTTCAAGGCTGCCAACAGTGGGGTTCGAGCCCACTAACTCACGAACACTGGATACTGTTCGCACTTAAACGACTGCAGCTATCCAGCTCCATGTCAAATTCGGATTCCCTGAAATCCAATTCATTTTCAAAGCCATAGGTTCAGAATTTCTTAAGTTCCATATGCCTACTATAAATCTGGAGACAATCTTCTACACAGCATCTGGCAAGAAGTGCTTTTTGTGATCATATTCTGTTTCTGTTCTAAAATGGATATACAGAACTTTGGAGTAACTGAGAGCTTATGGTGTTTTCCACTTTCATTAATAATAGTCTGTGTACTGCTCTTGCGTGCTTTGACTTTGTATCTAATTCAACGAACATACTGCAGTATCCTTGAACTTTTACGTTATATTTATGTAGATATGTTCATCAGTTAGTCAATGAAGTAAAAGCTTGAAGAAGTCCGGTGCATAATGCAGTAGTTCTTAACGAATAATCTAATGAATTTATTGAACTGGCATTACTGGTTGATCTGTCAGGTCTTCGTACTTGGCACTTCGTAATATTGGCAGTAACTAGAAGGCAGCGCAACTGCATTCCTGCATCGTGAAGTGCATCCAAACCTATTCTCTTGACAATAGACCGTTCCAATTTATTCGACAAGAATCTCCACCAAGATTGTGACCGCTATAGTGAGAGAACTACAGGATAAAAAGCAATAAGTTCGATCCTGTGACACTTTAATTTCACTAGTGTATTCTGAGTGCGTTCTTTGTCTGAAGTTTCCGTAAATTACCCCAAGGAGTTTTTTTTAACAATTTGCCTTACGTCGCACCGACACAGATAGGTATCATGACGACGATGGGATAGGAAAGGGAGTGGGAAGGAAGCGGCCGTGGCCTTAATTAAGGTACAGCCCCAGCTGGTCGTGATCGTTAGGGCGTTGAAGTCTAGCCGTTGAAAGTTAGCTGGTTCGAATCCCGTTAGTCGATAACATTTTCACCATCAGAATGTTGGCCGGTAGGGTAGGGGATTTGGTGGTATACAATTTTTAATCACTACATTGCGTACCAAAAGCCTGGATAAATTCCAAAACTCTTCGCAGTCCTTATGTGGAGTGAGGGCATATGACGCTATTGATGGTGATTCGTCCGTCGGATGGGGACGTAAAGCATTGAGCAGAAGCTTTGGTGTAATTCGACAGGAGTAGGCTGAGTGCTGACACCAGGTTTTACCGTCTCCCTACATCATCATCATCATCATCATCATCATACCATATCCAGATGTGCAGGTCACCTATAAGAGTTAAATAGAAAGACCTGCACCAGGCGAGCCGAACACGTCCTCGGACGTTCCTGGTGCTAAAAGCCATACGATTAATAATAATAATAATAATAATAATAATAATAATAATAATAATAATAATAATAATAATAATTGCTACAGTTCCAGCATTTGCCTAGCGTAAAAGTAGGAGATCACGGAAGAGCATACTCAGGGTTACCGACAGTGGTATTCGAACTCACTCTCTCTTGAATGCAAGTTAACAGCGAAGTGACTCAAACTGCGCAGCCATTCGCTTAGTCCCTAGGGAAGTACTGCGTCTTCGGTTCTCCTCTGTTAGTTGTAAATCCGGGAACAATGCTCTGTGTCACATCCTGCTCATTCAGAGCGGACACGATGAAAGATGGCCTGAAGGTTTTTCAGCGTCAAGTGGTCAGTTGGACGATGGACTCCTTGGCTGAATATTTAGCGCCGAGGCCTTCAGTTTAGAAGTTCCGGGTTCGGTTCCAGGCATGGTCGGGAATTTTAACTGCGTCTTGTTAATTCGTATGACTCCTCTTCGTATTGCCTGCACACTACACACAAGCAATAGAGAAGCGGGTGGCAAAACAGGGTGAGAAAAGAAGCAGCAACAGAAGAAGACGAAGAAACAGGAGGAGAAGGAATATGGTGAGCTTTGCATATTAGACGGTCCTTCAGTTGGTCTCACGAGATTGAATGAGCGATATTACAGCTCTCAGTCCAAGATTAAAATCCTTTAAAAAGTCGGGAATCGAATCTGGTGCCTGTCTCTTCTGTTCGTCCTAGTCCGACATAATTACAATCACACACCTTTCCCTGCATTGTAATAGCGGAGGTTATCAGACAGAAGTCACTCGGTCACAGGTACAAAAGCAACAATCTATTTTATCTTATAAAATTCAATACATCTGTGAATGCCGAAACAATGACCACGTGGAATTCTTAATACCTGCAGACCATCTAGCTGGGTAGGAGAATTCTTGGGAAGCCACGGATCAAACAGAGCAGTAAGTGCAATGTTCTTGTTCTTTCATGACTGACGTCTTTAAAGATTCAATGGCAAACGAGTTTCGGGTAATTAACAGCAGACCTATTTCTGTGCTTGAAAAATACTTCCAGATGGACAAAGAATTAAATAGCCTACTGACATTACAAGTGAACGTTTTCTTTCTTTTTTCAGAAATCTTTCCCAATTACCTGAGGTAGGTGCTAATGTGGATTTTGGTCAGTTATACGGCCAAATGCCCTTCCTTACGCCAAACATATGTCGAGGGATGTATTCACTATTGCTTGTATCTATGATGTTTTGTGGTGTGATGTGTTGTGTGTGAATGAAGATGTGTGTACTGAGACGAACACAAATGCCCAGTCCCCGAGCCATAGTAATTAACCATACTCAGTTAAAAACACTCGTCACAGTCTGGATTCGAAACCGAGGCCTTTTGAACTGGAAGTCATTATGCTAACCACTCATTGAAGGTGATTGACACTGAACAAACTAGTAAACAAATAATCAAAATATGCATTAATAATGTTTTAAGCAAAATAGAAAAATCAAGGCATTCACAATAAAGCAAATACTTGTGCATGAATTGACCACGTGCGCCTTGGGATGGCATGCAAAATTAACACACCAATCACTTAACTATAACAGTTAACGCGAGACAGCTGTCAGCACATTGCACGAAGAGAATGAAACCTGACTTTTAATTTAGGCAACGTACCGTAATATGGCCTGTCAATTACTAATCGAAATGCTTTTCTCACTTAGAGCTACTAAAAGTACTGTATACTCAAGCGATGATGTGAATTATTAACACGTGTTGCTATCACGGTGGCCAACTATAACACTGCCCCCCCCCCCCACCACCACCACCACCACCACCACAGCATTTATTTTACAAGCTGCTTTACGTCGCGGCGACACAGATAGGTCTTATGGGAATGATGAGATAGGAAAGAGATAGGAATGTGAAGGAAGTGACCTTGGCCATAATTAAGGTACAGCCTCAGCATTTGCTTGGTGTGAAAATGGGGAAACCCTGGAAAATCATCTTCAGGGCTGCCAACAGTGGAGTTCTCCCGAATACAAGCTTAGAGCTGTGCGCCCCTAAACGCAAGGCCAACTTGCTCGGTCTTTTCATCTTCAAATTCCATACAGATGTCTCTCTAAAACAATTTGTAAGGTGCAATGGGATATGAAATATTGACAGGTGGATATGATTGTGAGACATAGGATAGAAGGCTCCTTTATCAAAGGGCCTTCATCTCATCATAGTCTAGATATGAGATTATTTCGTTCGTGGTAGTCTCGTAAGTTCTGAGTCAGTCCCCCCTTTCGATGCCTTGAATCCGTTAACTCCAAATTCCATATAGGCCTAGATGTTCCTCAGAAATGATTAGCCTACGTTAGGTCAAAACGAATTAATCTTAATCAATCTGAGTTTCATTTCTTGAAATATATAAGTTAATTATGATCTCTTTTCTCAAAGAGAAATTTTACATCAGTTTCTTTTACCACTGATACTATCACTTTCCATTTAGACCTTGCTCGGTTTATTTCCCATACTCTGACAATTTCGATCTTATTGAGTTTGTCATTTTCTGTTACCGCTTTTAATACTTCAGCATCTTGATGAATGTACTGCAGAATAATGTCTTCGGTTTGAAGGCCGTGGTCGAATTGTTTAACTCCCAACACGAAATGCCTTTACCAGCAATCAAACCAAGATATTTTCAGTCAGAAAGTTAACTCGTTATCGGGTAACACAAAGCAGCTGGTTATCATTTACAAGCGGTGAAAGAATTTTTGTACACGATCGGTTCAGATTAGAAAGTATTATTAAGGGCGTTCCGTATCTGCGGTCATCTTGCACTTCTGTAAGTACGCGTTAGATGCGACGTTAGATGCCCATGTTGGCACAGTTCTCCCTACTTTATTCATTAAAGTAATGTTAGGTATGGAGTGCTAAGTGCAGTTGTTGGGCTCGGATATGAATAAACGATAAAATGAATGCCATTATAGCTTGCACCAGGCGTCAGAGCCGGTCTTCTTTGATGTCATATGAGATTCATTACAGCCATCCCTCAGAAAAATAAGGTTTGAGCAACTTCTTTGTACGCGCAGTGAAATAAGTAACAGGGCGTAAAAGTATGATCCGAGTACGTAATGTGCAGAAGATTGCATGACCAAATACAGCAGATCAGTGCTTCATCTGTGTTACTATTCGTGATGCAAGAAGAGCACCCGTATGGAAGAGAAAGATTCCATTATAGCTTGGATTCGTGGAAAAAGAAGAGAATGTAATTAAATGTTACATATTAAAACAGCTTTGCGGTCAGCAATATGTGAGACTCCGTTTGTACTTCTTAGTGTATGACTGCAGGACATTACTATATGTTACAACACAGCATCCTGATTCAGGGCTGTAACGTGCCAAAATAAAAATTCGGGCCCCCTCAAATAAAACGTTTCTTTTTTCCTCTCTTGCTACCATTTTCCCCACACCTGTAGGGTCGCGGGGGCGAACTGCGTCGCACATATGGATTTGACCCTGTTTACGGCTGGATGCCCTTCCTGACGCCAACCCTATACGGAGAGATGTAATCACTATTGCGTGTTGTTGTGGTGGTTGGTAGTGTGGTATGTTGTCTGAGCATGATGAGGAGAGTGTTGGGACGGACACATACATCTAGTCCCCGACCCAGAAGAATTAATCAGAAGTGATTCAAATCCACGATCCGGCCGGGAATCGAACCCGGGACCCTCTGAACCGAAGGTCAGTACGCTGACGATTCAGCCAACGAGTCGAACCCCTTTAATAAAAAGTAAAACCTATGAAGTGATATAAATTTAATTATCGCGGTAGAAGTTATGCGATGTATTGTCAAGTTGTAGAAACAAAGGGGTAAATCTCATCCTCCCAACGTTGTCACCCATGACGTCACACAGCTAGCGGATCCTGGATTGATACCACTTTACTTCGTTTCATTTTTCAGTAACTATACACTGTAGCCAGTACAGAAGTCCAAAAAATATACGATAATAATAATAATAATAATAATAATAATAATAATAATAATAATAATAATAATAATAATAATAATAATATTAATAATAATGGCTTTACGTCCCACTAACTACTTTTTCGTTTTTCGGAGACGCCAAGGTGCCAGAATTATATCCCGCAAGAGTTCTTTTACGCGCCAGTAAATCTACCGACACGAGGCTGACGTATTTGAGCACTTTCGAATACCACCGGACTGAGCCATGATAACAACTGCCAAGTTGGGGTCAGAAGGCCAGCGTCTCAACCATCTGAACCACTGAACTCGGCAAGAACAGAATTACATTGTTTTTTTTAAATGTTTAAGTAAAGTTTGAAAAAAATCAAACCGTACAACTGATAAGTCTCTATTAGTAAGTTCGTGTGGAGACATCTCGTTTGAAAATGAGTTGACTGTTACTATACCTACTTCGTATACATTGTTGTCGAATAAATGTGTGACAAAAGTTAAATGTTCAGCAAATACAATCTCCGGTGCACCGCACGTCAAGAAAGTGCCATTTTCGAACTAAAATATGGCATTTTGGTATCTATTTTCATTGCTATAATTATTTCAATATTATGTGATGCAGGTCTTTTGTGAGGAGTGTGTCACGGAGTCTCGAGAAACGGCAAGCTGTACTGGGTTACACTCAACATTATAATGACTGCTGCTAGATGCAAGCAAATGGCAATGCCTCTACGTGAAAATTGTTAGAAACGAATTATTTCGACTGATTTTACAAAAACGCCCTGACCATTCCCGTGCAGAGTGACAATAGGCTAGCTAGATATATATACGATTTTTCGAAGAGTCTGCGGGGTCCCGCAAAGGTCCGAGCCCACCTTTGTTGTAGGCCCTGCAGGCCCTGACCTCATTCCAATATTCCGCTCTCTGGATGATATGAATATTCGCAAGTTAATAGTTTCGAGCCTTATCCTCAACACCCTGGGGGAGGGGGCGGTAAAATAACACCCACGGTATTCCCAGCGTGTCGTAAGAGGTGATAAATAGGGGCACCATGGGATCTTACATAGGGAGAGTGGGTTGGCGTACACTGGGCTCTTAGCTAAGTCCTGGCATTGCTTCCATTTACTTATGGCACGCTTCTCACTTTCATCTTTCCTACTTGACCTCCCTTCGTCAACTATTTTTTTTCGTATCCGACCACGACAGTATTAAGTTTTCGAATCCTAGGGAGGACCGGGCTGAGTGACTTAGACGGTTGAGGCGCTGGCCTTCTGGCCTCAACATGGAGGTTCGATCCTGGCACAGTCCGTATTTAAAGGTGCTCAAATACTTCAGCCTTGTGTCGGTAGATTTTCTGGCAGGTGAAAAGACTCCTGCGGGACAATATTTCGGCACCCCCCCCCCACTTCCGAAAACCGACAAAAGTAGTTAGTGGGAAGTAAAAATAGTAAATTTGTTATTATTTTATTAAATTCTAAGGAGTCTTTCATTTTCATGCCCTTCGTGCCTCTTATCTTTCTTTGGCCGAAACCTTCCTGTAATGTTGAAAATCTTTCTTAGCAGAAAAAGTAGGGGTCCTCATACTAAGAATAAAGCAAAATTAATGAATTTCCTCAATCGTGCCGAAATTTGAAGAACTAAAGGCCCAGAAAAGTTTCAAATTTTGTGTCTTGGATAGCTCTATCAAAATAAAAATTTCGAAAATCACTTCCGGCCTAAATGCAGTTCCCGAAAATCAATCTAAAACCACGTGTTTATTTACTCGTTTCCTTTTTCTTCAAATCCTAGCCAAATTAAATTATTTACGCAATCCTTCATGTAATGTGTTTCTCGGGCCAATGCCCTCAAGTGTTTTTTGATGTTTTGAAAAACGCACACACCGAATGTAGTTATAAGAGCTCTGTATTGACTCACATAGCGCTCGTAGTGGTAGAGAAAGGCAAAGTGCTAATCTGGATAATAAGGATAACGATTACCGGGCGAGTTGGCCGTGCGCGTAGAGGCGCGCGGCTGTGAGCTTGCATCCGGGAGATAGTAGGTTCGAATCCCACTATCGGCAGCCCTGAAGATGGTTTTCCGTGGTTTCCCATTTTCACACCAGGAAAATGCTGGGGCTGTATCTTAATCAAGCCCACGGCCGCTTCCTTCCAACTCCTAGGCCTTTCCTATCCCATCGTCGCTATAAGACCTATCTGTGTCGGTGCGACGTAAAGCCCCTAGCAAAAAAAACATAACGATCATTAAAAATGACATTTTTAGGAATAAATTAAGAGTATATTCTCATACTTCATTATATTTTATTTACCTAAAGTTTGGAGCTCATATCCCTAGGATGTTTTCAACATTCAGTTGCTTGCGGGCTAGAACTGTAGATTTTTCCAAATTGACGGAACTCTTCCATTTTTCCCCTCTGATTAGCATTAATAGAGGATGGTTGCCTAGTTGTATTTCCTCCTAAAACATTAATCGTGTCTTTCTATTAATGAGCCAACGGCCGTAGCCGTGTTGAAACACCGGATTCCGTGAGATCTCCGAAGTTAAGCAACATTGGGCGTGGTCAGGTGTTGGATGGGTTTCCACGCGCTGTTAGTGGGGGGTAAGGGAATGGAGGAGCGGAAAGGAACTGGCCATCCTACGGCACGTAAACTCCGGCTCAGGAACACCTCTGCGGAGGTTCGGACCTGCCTTCGGGCAGAATAACCCTTACCTACCTCTATGAATGATATAAGAGGTGTATACTGAACCCTTTAGGTCCTTATTGAGGGATACCTACCTTCCTTACCTATCAGCAAAGTTCATGAGATCTGTCTCTTGGGTCGTTTCGGGTTCTTCGTCACTTGCTGAGGTAAAGGTAGGGTTCATTAATTCTAATCTATCTACTGGAATGAAAGGTCTGTTTAAAAGATTCCTATTTATTCAGGAAATTCTGAAGCAATCTGTCACTGGTATCATAGAAGTCAACTGTATCCTCTGGACACACAATCATTTTTACATAATGGTCAGAACACTGGTGTGAGACTTTAACGTAATTGCCTGATGGGCATTCTTACTAGAAACCATTGTCTCAATTATTAATCATTTAAGAAAGGAAAGTCTGGAAATCCTTAAATTCGGCTTCCATGTGAGACCACATGTACCATCATAGTGATTCGTTATGGTCCAGCCCTCGTAACACGAACTCTGGACTCTGAGTATAATTAAGGCCGTCCAATCGGTGTGTGCCACACAGTGGTTCTACGGCATGGACCCTTAATTGAATCGATGTGACCTGCGTCTGTGTCATGGACCGACATCTAATCTTCTAAGTTACTTTAAAGTCATTGTGGATGATGACCGCAAGGAAAGGATGCTACAATGGCATATGGCCCTAATCTAAGTCACTGAGGTTGATGACCCCCTGACCATCCAAGTTTCTAGGCTGAAGGCTAAACACAATTAAGTTACATCGGTTGATGACCAAAGTTCCACTTTACTATCCCCAGCACATTCACTGCTCAATCAATCAAAGTTCAATAATTACAACAATAGCAATGCTCACAAACTTTGTGGCAGTAAAATCCATTTCCTTCGGATATGTCCCTTTAATCTTTACTTTATTTTAATATTCCCCAGACAACAAACTAAAATTTCCAGAATGCATCTCCAAGTTATTCGCTTGATTAAAGTTATTTCAAAATGCGGTTTCACCGAATTTAATAATTTAATAAATTTAAATGATTTAACGAAATATTAACAAACAACAAATTTTATCTCCGCGGACTCTGGGTTCCTCACAAATTTCTACGCAGCTGCGATGTAAATTCAATATTGCGATGTTTATCTGGCTGGAAAAGAATTTGTTACATCATTCATGTCCAGCTATATATCTCATCTCGTGATATCATGCTTAAAAATCTAATCTAGTCCTAACCGTTATTAACACTTGGATATCCTAATAATCTACGCACAAACCAAACAACTCGCCATATCATTACGATGTCATCTCTCGTCATTACCATTATGAATTTTGCATACCCCTCACAGACAAACCGATCAATCACGACCATCGCTCTATATTTTGGACAACCCTAAATTTGGTTACTCTGTTCCTTATACTCAAAGTTCATGGTTTCAAATGTTCATTACGTCCCCAATTACAGTATTTCACAATACTTAGATCATTACCGGCTATGAATTTTCAACTAAATCCAGCATTTTAACGTTTCCCTGGCCGAGAATACAGTCTCAATACCAAGCCTGTCCCGTTAGATAGCTGAGGTGTCTCACCCCCCCTCGCTCGCTTGGCAGTTACAGGAACCGCCTGGTTTATTCACAGTTGACTGACTTCTCAAATGTTCCCTTTAAACTCTGCCGACATGATTAAACAAATACGATATTCTAACCAACAAAATGCACAGATATGCTTCAAGATGCTCACACTAATTATACGCGTCGCCAATTATACCGCTATGGATTTCTATGAATTTCTTTCCATTCCCAACATTATAAAATATTCCTCGGGCTATCATATCCCGGCTTCAATGACAGGACTCTAACCTGATTCGCACATCTCATTTCAACTCATACAAAACATTCCTCGGGCTTCCGGGTCCCGGCTTCAATGACAGGTCCAACCTGTTTCGCAATACTAACCTCTGTTTCCCAGCTCCACAATTATCATTGACAAAGAACTGGAATAAAATCCTCACTAGAAATACCGACGTCTAATATCGCACAATGCATTAATCATGAATAACTTCGCATAAATGATATCGTATTTAAGAACTTGATTTTTACGAGAAATGACTGAAACATTCTACTAGATCTTTTATTGTCAGTCAGACACAGTTTAAAATGGGCATTAAAAAAGAACGTTTCTCTCCGTGACCAAATTCATCCCCTAGGTTCTCACCCGACAGCGCGCTTCCACTCGATTGAAAATGAGTGACCATGGATTATTATTATTAACGTCAAATTGCAGACAGAAGAATTTTACGTCGAATGAACATCTTACATTGACATCACAAAATATAGGCAGTACACTCACACGGATGACGATCTACATTGGACGTGATATCACTTCAGAACCCTATTCAATAACTTTTTACAACATTATACGGCCCTCGCAAGACTTCAAAAATTTATCCAAGTGGAAAATAAAACAAATGACTCTTTTAGTCGTACTCTCACATTTACAAAACTTAGTAGGGCGACCACTGCGTCGTAAATCCCCATTCAAGTACAAGAAATCACGAGACGAGATATAAGAGGTAGTAAGATGGAAAGCCACCTACCTCATGTCGTCACGCCAGTATTCGTCTTAGGGCTCACCTGTGACCCTGGCATTTTATTTAGCCATCTTTACATTCATGGCTGTACATCTCATTATGTTTCTTCAGGTTTCCTGGAATAAAGCATAAAAAAAAAGAAATACCC